>NC_056736.1:237454030-237641530 GCF_019279795.1 Protopterus annectens | reverse complement strand
AACCACTGAAGGCCACAGTGTGTATGCTCATACACTTACATGTACAGAACATGTTGTAATGGACTCCTATTGTAAACCCACAAGTTTACAACTATGTACATCTTACCTGTCAGTATATATGCACATCATACTGGTTTACTACCAGATACCTGTATGTGGCCCATAAATGATTTATCTGTGTCTGTGCTATGTTTTACACATGCATACATGTACATGAAGTACTGGCATATTTATGCTAATTATACACAATCATGCATGTGTGGACGTGACAGACAGTATGTTAACTGGGACACAGAGGCGGATGCGACCTACAGCATGTGTCACACACCTTGCTGCCCTGAAAGGCATACATTGATAGCAGGTTCTGGTCAGTGGCATTATACTTGGGACAGTGGCATGTGCAAGCATAATGTATGAACCACATTGTGTAATGGTACTGAGGTGGAGGTGTAAAGATGACCTCTCCCAGCTGTGTTAGTAGTTGTCATTGTTAACAGGACTGCTACACTAAGTATATCTCACATTGGTTATATACACAATGTCTGCTGCTGTCCATCACCTTACATGTGACATTTGCTACCAAGCACATTACTGCCACTCACAGTGATGTCATGGTATGAGTGGCAACTGCTAGACCAAACAATGAGCCAATGTCCTGCTGTTATTATGAGGTTGTCCAGTGTCTGTCATTCAGGCTGTCATGACTGAACATCAAGCCTTCGACACAGAGCACATGCATCCATGTTTCAAGTGAGTGTGGATAATACCTAGATTGCATTTACCCATATAGTCACATTCCAAGGCAAACATCCTACACACACAAGTAATACCCTGACGCCTACAATACAATTGCATTGGATGCTTATGCTAACCAGTGATAGATGCATGGCTTTTGTAATCCATTTGCTCAATGTAGGATCTACAATGGGGAATACTGCATCTGTGCAGTGAGGAACACCTCGCTAAAGGCTCTGTAGTGCACAATTGCACTACCACCATATAACTCAGATCCAGACATGTGGGCCATAACACTGGTGTGGACCATTCCAGGTGGTAGGTGTCCACATATTCATAAAGGCTACTCACATGTAAAGACCACTACTCTGACATACCTCATCAGAGATGAGTCAGGTACAGGTGACAGTGGCAAATACTGCATTCTAGGTTGTATCTTCATATACATCCACCACCTTGTCCCCGGACTAGCAACACACATCCATATGTGGCATGACATAGTATGGTAGACCACCCAATAACCTTCGATTGGTGGACTGTACCTAGACCTACATCAACTATGCAAAGTACCCATGTACAGACACAGTTGCATAATGTGTTATGCAATGCAATAATACCACTGTTTGTAACCAGCTCAGTTGTACACATACCAGGGCTCCTTGGATGTTGTCAGCATTAACACAGTTGACTGTTGCTGTACACCAGTAAATAACACCCTCATGGTTGGACATGACCTAACAGTACCTGCCCTAGATATGTACATCCCACACTCATACAACATAAATGACATTACAATAGCTATTGTTATCCTTTCTACATACAGGTGGCTACAGTCATTACACACATGCACATGGCAGATAGCATGCTGACAGTACATAAGTTTTGATATCTATGTTAACAGATGTAATATTCCCTCTCTACTGGTCAAGCATGACACCTATCATATCATACAACAACCCATGTGGCATGTATGTCATTAGACTTGTCCACCTAATGCAATGCCTACAAACATACCCAAATAACAGGATCATAGGACCTATACAAGGTCTCTATTGACAGACTCAGGGAAATCCAGCTCTGCTCTGTATGTTCCTGAGTAGTCACAGGTGATATGTTCATGACATGTACAGCCATGTGTGCCCACAGCTCCTACATATACCCCATGTCAACAATTGCAAGCCATGCATGCTGTGTGCTGTCTGGGCATTAGCCTTAGTGCCACAATAGCCAGTACATGCTGGAGTGAGATGTTTACAAGCCACAGACCTTGCACATGCTTGAATGAGTGTATGCCTAACTCTAACAGAGCACATTGCTGGCACTCTTCCAGTAAACATGAGGTGTGTGTGGCAAATATGATGTGCTCACGGTTCACCATTACAGTGCCCTGGCTTCACCATGGCACTGTCAAGTAACAGTTTGTAAGAGCATGACATGGAATAATGCTGTGTATGTCTTGCTGATATGTGCTGTTGTCGTATATGTGCACTTGGCTACTCACTGAAGGTGGTTGTGTCCTACCAATACATGAATACAACATCCATTATGGTGTAATGCTCAGCTATGTTTCACACATGGCATGGGGAAGGTGTGGAATGTATCCTCTTGACCTGCTAGTCCACTTACTGATGTAGACTGCATATGTGAACATGTATTGATGTTTGTTTAGATTCCATGCCTGTGCAGTGTCTGATGTTTGAAGGTGACTGTTGTCTTAGTACATCATGCTGCTGCAATAGCGCCTCAACACTGCCAACTATATATGGTGATATGCTCAAAGTACAGTAAGCTGTACATGAGGTATGGACAGATGTTTGGACATGACTACTAAGTGATGAGGCTACTTTGCAGATGAATGATTACTGAGGACAGCTCACTGGAGTGTTACAATCATTCCTGCAATAACCTGTGTAACTGCTAAGGTCTGGTTTTGTTAATTGAAGTGGAAGACAATGTAGGATGCAGTAAGGGTGACACTGAAGGCAAACCTCTTGACACCTGTAGCAGTAATACCTCCCCTGTGTATATATTGTGCATATATCAGCACAGCTGGCAAAGGAAAGAGTCAGTACACTTTGTAGTGAATGTGATAGTGCTGTACTTCTGTGATACTTATCATGAGATAGGCAGGTATTTGATTCACCGCACTGGCATGTGTGGATGTGTGTGTGTTTGTGTGTCCATATATGTCACGTATAGTTGGGAATACATCTCACATGTTTTTCACTCTCCTAAACACTGTTGTTGACATCAGTACAGAGTGAAGTGTAGAAAGAAAAGCATAGGCAGGTGGTTGAACCTCACACATGTCAAGTGTCTGTATGTATGTGCCATAGGTGTATATCTTTGTGAATGCCACAGTGTGTGTGTGTGTGTGTGTGTGTGTGTGTGTGTGTGTGTGTGTGTGTGTGTGTGTGTGTGTGTGTGTGTATGGCTGTCCATGTGTATGGCTGTCCAGTCGTCCCTGGAGTGAGGCTGTGTTTTACCATAGTGAAATGTTAATGCCCCATCCCCCTATCCACTCAATGCAATCTAGTATCCCTGTTGATATCATCAATCTTAGATAGGCATTCTAACCGCCTGTTAACATGTACACCCTGGGGTGTGACTTGTTGTTACATAGCCTACTGATGAACCCCCCCTCCCTGCATACACTCACTGCACTGTAGTATCCCTGTTGATGTCCTTGATCGTAGGCCATTCCAACTACCTGTGGATGTGTAATCTCTGAGGCGCGTCTTGTAATTGTGTAGTACAATAATGATGATTTGCACATAGGCAGGGGTTCTCATTCGAACACTGGCAGCAGTGTGTGTGTGTGTGTGTGTGTGTGTGTGTGTGTGTGTGTGTGTGTGTGTGTGTGTGTGTGTCAAAGTGTGTGTTGCTGTGTCTGTGAATACCTGAGTGTGTGGTTGTGTCTATGTTTGCATCGTGTCATGGCAGCGGGTATTACTGCTTCCCAATGAGAAACCACTATTTCCACTGGCCTTTACCCTTGTCATCCACTATACCACTCTTTTACCTCCTCCCCACGCCAGGTAACTCTACATGTGATGTCACCCACTATGGATGTGACAGGTATGAAAACAGTAGCTTACTACACAGCTATCATGCTCTTGGATCATTAGAACAGTTAACATAATTGAAACATGGGAAATTATAACTGTGATGTGGAAGCTACAAAGTGCATGTAAGTATTGTCATACAGACCTGTGAGTAGTCAACAGGTACATATGGGACACTAACCGCAAACACTGACATCCCCAGGCACATGCAACTACACCTGAAAGAGGAAGGCAGAACATCAAGATCAACATGCTGTTAGTGTTGCTCCACATGATACATACTGTCAAACATACAAAATGCATTCTAAAACTGTAATACATGGTATGTCTGCTGCCTGTCTACACTACTCAACAATATTAATCTACAATTGTCTACCTAGTATGTTCACCCTGTGCATCAGACCATATGAGCATGTCCCTGCACCGATGGTGTGGATGACAGAGATGTGGCACAGGCATCATCATATGCACAGGGTGATAATGTTTGCCAGAGGCCTAGGTTGCACCATTAGATGACATCATGTGTGTGTGTTAGGGCCTGTGATATCATTGGGCGTGTGTGGATGTTTTGCATGTGTGTGTGTGCGTGTGTGTGTGTGTGTGTGTGTGTGTGTGTGTGTGTGTGTTGAGGTGCCCTACATTTGTTTCTGGTGTGTGTGTGTATGCATGCACACAGGTCTGGCATGTGGCTGGCCTACACAGGGGCATTATTGACAGCTGCATACTGTACAAGGCAGGTTTCACAGTTCACAGTGTCTGGCCATGGCCACGTGACCTGCGCCTGCCAGGAGTTGCACGGGCACTACCATTCAGAGGTCCAGATTGGGTACTATCTGATGACATATGTCCACAGGAATCGTGTCCCTGTTGGGACCGTCCAGGACCACATACACATTGCCTGCTGTATCCTGGTGTGGACTGCACAGCACCAGCTGCACTGCTGCTGCTACTGCCACTATGGGAGCGGGCATGTGCAGTAGCATGTTCACGTAGACTTTCAACAGGTGATGTAGCTGACCTATGTCCACATGCACAATGCCTCACTCCCACCAGATGTTCCAGCACAGACATTCCACACTTGAGGATTGACATGCCATGGTCAAGGACTCCCACCATGTCACCCAATCGTCTATCCAAAACATCTGCAAGATGATGGTGAGCATTTGCAATTGCCTGGATGTTGTCAGTAAATGAATAGACAGCAGACCTCTGACACCTCATACCTTCTCTGTTGTGCCATTCAGTATGTGCCTGTGCCTCTCTTACAACCCAAAACATGCGTCTGGTGACTCCAGCTGATGTGCTTTGTCTTGCAGGGGCAAGTAGGCCAGTGGTCTTCCTACGAGCAGCACTGGGCACATGCCTGTGTGGGACATCACCAGTCAGTTGACTAGGATCATGTTGTGCAGGCACACCTTCCATAGTCTCCACACTTCCCTGTTCCATGCTACCACCCGCCAACTGTTCTTCCTCTATGGCCAGTGGTGATGGGGTATGTGTATGCAGGGGAACTGTATGTGAGGATGAGGGGGGTACAGGTGGAATGGCAATCAATGGCACAGATTCAGCCCCTGACAACCCTGCCTGTGCCTCAATCAGACTTTCATCATCACTACTAGAGTCTGTGGGGACACTAACATCAGGTGGACCACAGGAGGGCAATGCACCTACATCAACACCTGTGAGGGGAAGACAAGAACTGTACATTGCAAGTTATACCACACATACACACACAGACACACACAGACACATGCTATGGCACCCAATGGCATGCAACATGCAGGTGACATGGCAGATGGCATTCAGCTTGGACAATTATAGTGGTAATTATCATACATCCCTGAGTTGCACACAACAGCATGCATGTGTTATAGCAGACATCATGCACCTTACATAATTATAGTGGTGGTTAGCATACATACCTGTACTGCACCATTTGTGTTAGTAGCTTTTCTTCCATACCTGCAACACAATGCATGCACTATGCACCATTGCACCACACTGCCATGGTGTTTGCAACATACACCATGTGTTAACAAACCATTGCTGACCTTTGTACAATAGCCACTGATGCTTTGTGTTGGCCACTGCCCCTATGTGTGAGGACATGAGCAGAAGGGTATGTCGACTGAATACTATGTTTGCCTGAGCCCTAGCTTGCATATCTCCCCCAAAGCAGTACCTGTCTGTTCAACATTATTCCGCCTACCCCTGAGCTGAGTCTACAGACATTGTGCATGTGGCTGTACACACATGTTTGACATGGTTGTCCCTACTTTGCAATGGTGCCACAGACCAGCACAAGTTTACAGTACACCGGCCTGATGTGTGGAGTATGACCTTGCCAATCACATGTAATATGACATGTTTTCTGCTGATGTGTTGAATAACATGCATACATGTATAACACAATGGTGTCCTTTCCAATCTACAGTATGGTAATAGTGTCCCAATGTTGGGACGTGTTATACTAACATAGGCCTCCAGCTAACGCAATGTTGTCTGTCCACCCTACAAATATGCAGTAACATACTGCACATTGAGCTGATGTGCATAGCCATTGCAGGGCATCATGTGGCTTCACTATTGCTATACAGTGTGAGTTACTGACATAGTTCATAGCCATGACTGTGTTCACATACAATACATACCTAATGGTGACTGTGACCCACGTCACTGAGGTGTATACACACTAAACCCTAATGTGGAATGTGTGACACAAGTCACAGAAGGATATACGGATGACACCCCTGCACATCTGCAACCATATTTCTGATGCTTGGCAACTATGTCCACACATGGCTAACTTAGGAGTACTCTATGTCCCACATGCCATCTGTGTACCTCACACACATGAGGAGCAGGCATGACAGTGATGTCTGACACCAGCAAGGTGAATGTACTGTATCTGTGGCCTGATGTGGTTGTATGTGTATGTTGTGCAACACATGTATGTATTTGGATACATTATAGGTGAATGCTTTCATGTCGTGACACACTCAAGATGTTCAAGACATGTAATGTGGTGGTTTAATGTTATGCCTACACAAGCTGTGCACAGGCCTGTATGATGCTTAGTGTTTCACATCTGCAATATCACCATTACACAAAGACCATAGCTGTATTGTGTCGTGCCAATGTACTACAGGGTGTACACACGTGTACATCACTTCTACTGTGTGTGTCGCTTCATGTCTCTGGCCATCCTCCATGGCCACGTGTACACATTTTTTTTCAATGGTTGTGATAGCTATCTATTTCACATGTCAGTGTTATCCCATATGACATACACCCATAGATGTCATATGCTCCACTGAGGACAGGGTTACGCAGACAATGGGTGATATGTATGGGATGTGAGATATCATGTTTTGCAAGATAGCTGAGCAATGTTGCAGTCAGCTCACTACATGTCATGGACATGTCAGATAGCACATGACATTGTGTTGCATTCATAGCAAGGGTATAATCCACAAGGGTGTATCGTGTGGGCCGGTCATACTCCAGCCCCAACACATTTAGAGTGTGTGCACACATATGCTCTCTGTACAGTACTGTTTGTATTCCCAACATGTGTTATGTAGTATATGTCCCTACAGTGAAACACATCTCCACCATTGTATTCACAGTTGTCCACACATCTGGCAATGACAGTTTGGAAGGTTTAGTGTAGGTGTTTCATATAGTCTTCAATTGTTTCACATGCGTAACCACTGTGATGCATTGCAAGTCTGACCAGTGTCTATTAACAGGACCACCATACATTATGTGTACGTGTGTTATGGCAGATAGTATGCAATTAATATGATCTGTGCATTATCAAGCCTGGTAAATAATAGCAATATCACCTGACACAGGCTACTGTTGCTGCAAAGTGCCAGAGATACCTAAACAGGAGTGTCACAGCAGTAAGATCATTATCCACACCTGTGTGATAGCTACTGGGTGCAATGTCCATGTTAGCACATAAGCCAGTACAATACACTATACTATGGAGTATGCACATCTGTGCATACATAGAGTAGCAGACTATAGTATGTGGCATGTGTGCATACATGCCTTGCATATGATGTTACATTACATATTGTACAGTAACACATGCAACTATGTGAAATATAGTTGTGCTATATGTGCAGTACTGACTTACCAGGCAACTCCAAGCTCAGTGGTTGAGAGACACCCACCTCCACAATACCAGCTAAAGCTTGGGGATGGAGGTCTGCAGGTGTCCCCAAGTTGGCCAGTATTTCCTTGGTACGTGTGAGTGGGGGCTGGGTGAGTGGCCCCCCACCTATTGCACCTTGTTCCCTGGTGATTGCATTAGCACATTGTTTCACCCATCTTATGAGGTCGGTGCACTGTCAGCACACATGCTTATAGGTGTGATTGTGACTGCCAACGTCATTTACCCTCTTGCGGAGTTCCTCCCACAGGGCATCCCACTGCTGTGCATCCTGTGACACATGGCTGAAGAGTGTTGAATGCTTGTCAAGGAGGTATGGGATGAGGACCTCATCCTCCAAGCAGGTGTATGTTGGCAGCCTGCTACACAGCATACCTGGAAGACATAATGATGGAGACAGGTCACAGTAACTCACAGAGAAGTACAGATGTACAGCTGAACATACATGTGTATCACATTTATTAAGATTACAGATAAGTCTTTGCAAATCTACATGACACTAACACCACTGACATGTTTAAGTCACATACATTTGACACTTACTGGTGATGTGATGTCATCACCATATATGTGTGTGTCATGTGATGACATTGCTCATACTCCATGTGGATGTTGTCTTGATGTGGGCATGTCTGTTTGCCTGTACTGGTGTCTTTACCTATCAGCACATGCCTGGATGTGTTCACATTAATGCAATTGGCCTTAATTCTATGTATATGTCACATATGTAGTCATACATAGCCTTTAGGGATGTGACCTGTGACCCTGCAGACTTGATCACAGAATGTTTTACATGTATGTGTTTTGCCATGTACAGCTACATGGCACTGTACAGCTGTGTAGCATCCTGCCATGTTTTGCCTGTGTTGCACATGTGAAACACATGGGACAATAGCTAGCCTGATGGTATTTGTCGGGTTGGATATCAACTATAACATGTATGGTCATAGTGAACTAGTAGGCTATATGCCCTGGGCCATTTATGAGCCTAGGCAGACAGGTTACCTAGCTGTAGGCAACAGACAGGTAAGTTTCAGTGCCTAGTTCAATCAGTGCCACAGAACTGATCCACAGGGTTACTGATATATTTGGCATGCGGTCATCACACCATGTCACAGAGAGGGGTGATGTGCAGCTTCGCTGCACAGGGATGTATAGCATGGCAAGAGTATGTAAAGTGTATGGGACAGAAATCTGTCAGGCATGTTTTCATCCTTGTACTAGAAAGGTGGATGTCCATGAAGTATGTGTTTATTTGGGATCAGGATGTATAAAGTGTAGTATGTCCAACATCTCTGGGTTGGACATGGCTTTATTCAGAGTAGGCTGCATGCTACATAGTGGAGCTAGGGATTGGGTAGGGCAGTGTAGGCCATCTACACATGGGCAATAACCCTTAAAGGAAATATGCAATATATTATGCGTCACATGAGTGTTGCGTATGGCTGAGCAATTATCTCTATATTCATGGATGGCACCCTGTCATGATTAGGGGTGCCACATACGACTACCTGAATGGTGTGGTGAAGTAACTATTAAAGGAAAGACTACTGTCCAGCTGCATCCCATACACACACAGTTGCAATTACGTTGACTGCTGCCTAGGTGGTAGTCCATGGGTACAGGGTTTTTAACATAGGGATGACAATGCAATACTTAGCTGTCAGGTTGTGGCCATACATCACACACCACACATCTGACACACAAAGGCCCTACTGCATGTTGAACGCAGCACACATTGAGTCAACTATTGCTCCTAGTTCATAGTCATTTGCAAACATCAATAAGCAGATGCCTTCTGTGTTAGTCTGTGTGGTATAGATAACAAAGAGGGGGAGTACCAGGAATGAACCCTGTATTACTGTGGCTGGCACTGGCTTGATGTGCATGTATTAGTCAGACACCTTCTATACTGTTGGTTCTGCCGGCAGTCCAGTTGCCAACCACACTTGTGACATAGGAATATACACCTAGTTTACTGAGTGTAGCTGTAACACAGTATGGGCGATGGTGTCCTAAGACCTGGCAAGGTCATGGTATGTTGTGTGAATCAAACTTACTGTCATCTACATCTGTACTGAGTACATCAAATACATTGATCATGGTTCATGGCCTTATAGACCAGACTCAGCAGGGTAGTAGTGCACTATTTCCCATTATCAATGGTGTTGCCCCCTTTGTGGGGTGTGATAACTGTTGCTGTGCACCATTCAGTGTGTACACAGGCTGACATGGAGCTATGATTGAACATGATGTGTATGTGGAAAGCTGAATTTTCTTACATTTGTGTAGGATACACCCTGGGATGTTGACAGGACCCATGAAAGCTGTATGTATGGCTTTAGAGAGTGCAGGTTGTACCTGCATAGTTGTTATTACAGAGGCTCTGTAGTGAACATTGATATATAACTATGTTTACCTGTTGGGGGGGAGGTGGGAGTGGGTTTAGGTTCTCCAAGACCCTATCTGGATGAACAGGTGCTATTTCTGTAGGTGCAGTACTTCCCATGCCATAGTGCTGTGCACCACGGCAGGTCTTGTCATTGCCATTACGATTAATGACACAGCTATAGAATGCGCTGTGGTTGGCCTCATAATATGTGGCTGATTAGTTTCACAGTAGCTTTGTGTGGTTTTATATGGTGTATCTGCATCTTACTGAGGCTGACCAGGGATCACCTACATTCATGTGTGTTCACTCTTGCAACAGTTACTACCTTCTGTGGTATAGTTTAAAGCATAGTACCACCAGTTTGCCTTCTTGTTTGTGTTTGGTTGAATCTTGGTTCTGTTTCAATGGCACAATCACTGCATGTATGTGACTGCTTAAGGTTCATTTGTATAGGATTCAGCATTTGCATGTGCATTGTCCATCTGCATGTGTGCCATGACAGTCACCACTTTGTTCTTAGGAAGCCTAACATCAGCTTTGGAGACTGACTATGTGTAGCATACTGTTAGCCCTGTTTGTGTGGCTATTATGATCCAGGTCATTGGGGTTGATGGAATCCAACATGCATTGAGCGTAGGTGTTGGTACATGAGGAGTCTTCCCAGTTCATAATGGAATAGTTGAGAGTAGCCATTATTATGGTTTTCTGTCTCAAACCTAATCTTCCCCATTACAGAACATTATGACAGTTGGAAAATCCTCGGCATGGTGGGTGATCTGTCGCAAAGTGCAATTTGAATTCCACTTTGTCACAAAGGTAGTTGCTCAGCATAATGTATCTGAAATTATGCAAGTGCAACTAGTGTGGGGGTGTACATATCCTTCAGGAATATGGAGACACCTGTGGCCCGTGTGTTCCAATAAAGGATAATGGGCAAGAGGTGAGGTATGTGTTATAACATGGTCATGCAGGTGTGCTCTCCGGAGCATTGAAATATGTCTCAGCCACTGCACGGATATGTTCTCCATGTTAGGGATTGACATATGTGAGTCCATATAGTGTTTCTGACATGAATCATTGAGTAGCGAGACCCGCAGTTTATTGCTTGGCTGTCCCTGTAACAGCAGTAAACCTTCACTTGAACTGTACATGATTAAGGCACTATAGGGGAAGCATGAGCCCTAGGCAGTATCCAGATTCCCAGGGGTGACAGGTGCAGGCCCTGTCTGGCAAAGCATCATGGTCTGTCAACCATGTTATCCCAGGCAGACAGATACTGGATACCCTTTGACTTGCACCACTACATTAGACAATTGTGGAATACAATCCTTTTGTCCCTGTACTGCAGTATCATTCTGGCCAAGGACAGAATGCTACCCAGGCTTTGGGACATACCTGCATGGGCTACAAGACCTGACAGTTCCTACATGTGTTTCCATGCAGTCCAGGCAACTGAATCACAGATCCTGCACAACAACATGGAATATACCAGAACCATGTATATAGTTCAAAAGGTGGTCTGAGTGTATGGGTATGTGGCTAATAATGGCAGACAGGCAACTGACAGTATGTATGCCCTAGTATAGGTTAGTGTGTAACATAGTGCTAGAGTTTGCATTCACACATGAGTACTGTTGGGCATGTTTCCGGCCACTTGTTTTGAGGTGTGGCACAATTATGCAAACTATGTTATACAGTTTGTGTATTTCGTTGTCTGTCTCTTCCAGCTTGGGAGGTCACTTGTTTGGCCAGATACTTAGAAGCATCTGTGAATGTGTATGATTTCTGGTAGTGTGTGTGGGTGTCCTTACCGTGTTCTGGTAAGGGTATTTGTTGGTTGTGATAATGAGATATATGTGTTAACCTACACCTCATGACTGTCCAGTCCAGTCATGGCTGTAGACTGGACTGCCTTCCAGCTCATCCCTGTAGCTGCATCCCAGACAATGTGTGGGGTGTGGTGTTAGGTGTGTTTGGTAGTGTACATGTCATAGAGATTACATTCCCCCAGGATGGCCACATACACAAAACTGACATTAGTAAACACAAGTAGCTGACTAGTGGACATGCCTGTATGAGCATTCAGTACTATAAGTACCAAGTACTGTATTTAGTTTATTATTTCTTATGAAGATGTTTTAGACAGTGATGCTCACATGTAAATATTTGTGTTATGGACATAACAGCACTGGCTATTATGGAAACATTGTAGCTACCTTAAGCAGAAATCCAGATGATGCAAGTGTCTACAGGTCTGTTTCCTTCTCTGGGTATATACTCACACATCCACCAGGACCATGAGTACTGTTGGGCACAGACACCCACTCCCCAAACAGAGTCATGTATCAATAGACTCTGATGCCACTATCAACATGATAAAGATATAATCAGATAGTGTGAGCCATCACCTATGATGCGGCTATTACACATGTGCAGCTATCTCCTACATCTTACACTCCTACTGCAAATGTTACACTGGAGTTAATGATGATATGCAACCTATTACCAGTGTTGTGCACTACCTTACATACAGTATGTGCAGGCGGCTGCTAGGTTGGCAATGAGAGTTTAGCCTACAAAAACCTGGTAGTTCAACCAGTGTGTCTCTACTCTCAATTTTCACTCTATGTAGGTGTGCGCATAGCCATTTGGCCAGGCCCTGTAACAAGGGTCACTACACATTTGCATAACGTACACATGCACAGCTGTTATTGCTTGCAAGCAATACTAGAGAGGTGAATATTACATGTGTTATGTGCATGGATAGTTACCTAGCTCTTCCAATTATCTTTGCTATCATGCTGCTAAACTGTCAGATGAATACAGGTGATATGTATGCTGTTATTGAGTATTATAATTGCCAATAGACATAACAACTGTTTGCATAACATAACAGAAATGCTATGTAGAATGGAATACAGATTTGCCTAAAATACTGTACATTACACAGTTATTTGGACAATATCCCACAATGCAAACCATATTTGCACGGTAAGCCCACATTTGACATGTTCATCTTACTTATACACCCATACATATGTCTACTGTTACAGTATATCGACATATACTATCCCCTGTTATAGCACATATTTGTAGGACCAACCCTGACACTGACAGTGGCTGAAAGCGAATTGGTGAGTTCCAAGCCCATATCATCCCTTGTGGTGTATGAGAAGTTTGCCTTGTGACCTACAGTAGTACACACATAGAATACTACAAGCATTACTACTGCTCAACAATATATCTCTACAAGATAACTATTTCCACTATATGCATTGATTACACTGTAATTCTTACAGAACAGGTACTACATACACATACATACTACATGTTATACATACCTTCTTAGTAATCGGAGGTGTTATTGACTAGTATAATACTCGTTTTCGGTTTGTCTTTCAGTGTTTTGTACTGTCCTACAGGTAGATACAGATGGTTTGAATGTGTGACAAGGTAACCTTTTATAGTTACAGATTAGTAACATGTGCTATCCCGATAACCAATAGGTGTTCCTAAGTAGTTAATTACATGCACATCAGCTGCGCTGCTACTGCCTTATCCAATACCATGGCAACAGTGGAGTATAACAGAGTACTCCACTTGGGCGTTGTCCCTTTGCCTTACTTGTGAGGAATACAGTCTGGAAGTGTTGTTTGAAATCTATTGCAACAGCTGTATGGAAAAGAACAGTAATATATTGTGTGCAGTGCCTAGAGGGTTTGGTCTAAATGTGAGTACTGTTGTTATATTTCTGAACATTGCTACTTGTGCAGGGCTTGTCTGTACCTAATACTTCTGCATATGTTTCAGTCTGGCCAGGATGTTTGACCAGCTCAAGGATGCATAACTATGCATATAATGATAGGGAGTATATAGTGCGCTTGCCAGACATATTTAGTTTGGTGTTAATGTGTATCATATTGTGCTGATAATCAGTATTCGGTAACACTTACTGGTGTACAAACTTTTCAACCCTCTGAAAAGGGATTAGTTCAAACAAACCCTGTAACATCAGCAGCTGTTCAATTGTATAACAGCAACTATTTCACATAGGGCCATGTTAGTGTGTCTGTGTCCAGGTATGTTAAGGTTTCAGCAGATGTACAGTAGTTGAATAATTGGTTATGGTATGACAGTATGTATTGATGTAATTATTTTGGTTGTGGGGTAGATGTTGGTTGGTGTACATAGCACATGCAGGTGTGCAGGAACCCCTTTTATACAACTTTGATATGTGTGTGGGTGTTCTTTCCCTATGTGAAAACCTATCCCTTAGTGGACTAATACTATGGTAATTGCAGGCTGATTCATTAAGGCACTTTTAAATGCTTCCTGTATAGCATGCAGGTACTGTTAGTCCTTGAATCCTTTTGGCAATACATTAGAATGTAATAATGTTTTGCTAAATGAAAGCTGTCTGTATTTCTGTGATGGATATTTGCAGTCATTGCAGTTGTGTTGGTGACTGTGTCTATAGAACATATTTGTAATAGTGTATTGGCATATACTCTTCATATGTTATGTTCATATTGTTTGGGGGGGTGTGATTGCTATGGTCCATGTTATACTCAGCTATGAACACTTTGGATGCTGTCTACACACATGTATGTGTTTGTGTGTATATATACATATATATATATATATATATATATATATATATATATATATATATATGTATGTATATATATATATATATATATATATATATATATATATATATATATATATATATATATGTGTGTGTGTGTGTGTGTGTGTGTGTGTGTGTGTGTATATATGTATATAGATATAATATATAATATATATTATTGCATATGTTTATCTGTACCTCCATAGATGTGTAGATGTTGTTAACCTGTCTATATATCTACATATATATGTAGATCTGTATATATCAACATGTCTCTATGTATCTCTCTCTCTCTCTCTCTCTATATATATATATATATATATATATATATATATATATATATATATATATATATATATATATATATATATATTTCAATACATTCCTCCCTTTTCTGTTTTAACCTGTCTGCATACACGACTGGGATAGGTACATCTCATGTAGCTTAGCAGTAGGTTACTCTGAGGATGGCATACATGGTTGCAGGTTCTAATCCTGGAAGGTGTTATTATATTACCTCTCAGAGTAGGCACTGGTAGGGAAAGTGTGAATAACACACATTTAAGTGGTTGTAAGCAGGTTTTCCCTTAGTCTGTGCAACGTTAAGCAAAGGTTAAACCTGTGAAGCACTTCTTCGTTTACTGTGTTTAAGCGCCGCTTACCATTGTGCAAACCCGCTTACAACTGCTTAAAAGTGCTTTAATCCACCTGCATCCAACAGCCCTTATTCTGGCCCTCAAAATAACTTAACAGCCCTTGAACCCAGGACCATGAACACCACAGTCACCGACTTTACCACTAAGTCATCTGAGATAAGTACAAATGTTATGCTGTTTAGAATATTTATTTATTTATTTTTATTTATTTATTTTACATTTGTTGACCGGGCTAGTCTAACTGGATATATGTCCATTTTCAGTAGAGGCCCGTGGAGAAAAGCTCCAGAAATAACATACAATGTAACAAAAAAAAAATAGCATAAAGACAGTCCTTTGCAGCAATAATTATAACATCAAAAACAGTTTTAAACAGCTGTAGTTATAACAGAGAGTGTAAGCTAAAGAAATTGGTAAAGAAATGTATAAAATATAGAAGAATAAAATGACATTTTTTTTTTTTTTTTTTTTTAATAAGGTACTCTTATTAGGAACAAATCTTAGTAGGTCATAGTTCACTAGTACACTTGTATAATTTATATGAGAGATAAGGATATTAAAGTAATTAAGAAGTTTAGTATTTGGAGAACGTAGAAGATCAGAGACAAGAAAATGTTAGTCAGGGTTACAACAGAAGCATAACCAGTGGTTATTGAAGTAGTGTTTTAGATGTCTTTTAAATATACACATACACAGGCGATTACTACCTATATATGCAAGCTGTGGTTAAGGTATACTTTTTAACATGATAAACATCCCTGACTTTATTGGGATTGGGACCTCGAATGCACATATACTATGCAGATGCTGTAACCATTACAGTATTGACATTAACGCTGCTTTCGCCTATTTCCTATTTAGATGATTTCTATGTGTAAGCTAGGCTAAGCAAAGGGCGGAGGCCTCCAAGCCCACTGAGCTTCACTTACCCTTGAAATAACAACATATAACAAATGTAATGTGAGACAATACATTACATTCCTAACTACATTAGGCATAGCCCCTCACTGGCACACTTCAAGGGAAACCTTGTTATGTGAATGGGTAACAGAATATACACCCCTGGGATCATGTGTCCCAGAACCATACAGCCAGGGGGTGGGGGAGCTTGTCCAGTTTGATAGATGTGAGACCTGTTGGGAAAATTGTATGGTGTGGAATTGTCAAATTAACATGCCCTCTTTAGATCACTAAGTGCCCCTATCACCCTCCACCACCCCAGTCTTCAATAGCTTCCAGCAACTCTGCCTGGAATTGCTTCATTGGCTATGCTTAACAGATGCTCAGTTACTTCATCAATGGTGTGGAGAAAGCCAACACACTGTAGCTATGCTTCTAATTGCCCTTGGGCAGATAGGTAGTAGGCAATCTGTGAACCTCAAAAGTGCAGGCCATCACAGCCATAATATGTGAATAAACAGACTTTCAGATCACAATATACAGTGAGAAATCACCATGTAGTCATGAAACAGTTAAGTACAGCAAGCACATATAGAACACTGATACTTAGTCACTCCAAAAGCCTATCTTGGAAGGTAGAAGACTTGTATACGTTTAAGGCTTTCTATTGCTTACCAGTAAGTTACCTACAGGAGAGATGAGAAACAAGCACAGATGGGAAACATGCATGCAACAATACCATACCAGCTTATGTGTCAGCCTTAGGCTTTGGAATACTGCCCAAGGCTATTGGGGCCCCCGTGGTGCCTTTTTTATGAGAGTCTCAAAGGTGAATACCAGCTCCGTAAACAGCACATTAGCAGAATCAGTGAGGGTCCTGCTACTCAACACCAGGGTTTGTGATCACAACATGCATGCACTCACAGCCCTCCTCAGGATGGGCAACATCAACATCTGTGCAGTAACTGAGACTTGTCTTAAGGATCCTGAGAGGACACCAGCACTACCAGACTACAACCCATACCACACATTTCAGCCACAGAACATGGACTGACACAGACATGGAGGGGGTGTATCCATATTCATCAGGGATACCTACACCTCCAGGTTAGTGGGGCAGCATGATACCTCTGAGATCATCCATGTGCAGCTAACATCAGCCACAACTGCAGTGTAAACTGTGGCCTGCTACAGATCACCCTCCATGACCCAGGACCAACACTCCACCTACCTGGAGACACTGGAGAACATGACAGTCCTAATGCACACCCTGGCATTGGTCAATGTCAACTATCCTACCCTTAACTGGGAAACTTACTCAAGTACTCACTTCCAGGCCCAGTGCTTCCTGGAATTTATCACCTCATATGCCCTGTATCAGGTGGTAACAACCCTAACGAGGGGTGGAAAAATACTAGAAGTGGTCATCACCAACATGGGCAACAGGTGCACCACAGCAGAGGTTAATTGGTCACTGGTTAGATCTGACCATGAACTATTCACTGTTTCCACACCCAAACATCTCCCCCACCTAAAGAAACCACAGTGTATACCTTTCCTACAGCTAAATTTGCACTACTAGTGACAGAGGTGGGGGGATTTGCAGCCCCCACGCTAAGGGGAAACACTGCTCAAGATACAGACAGATTTACAAACGCAATGTATAAGCACCTACATGGTTGTATGGATTGTGCCATCACTGGTAAACTGACTCACTCCTCCTAGACAAGGACACCAGTCTGGTGGACCACTGCAATAAACAGGCTATACTACAGAATTAGGACAGTGTTCCAGAAAAACAGCAAATCCCACGAATGGCAGACATCCATGACCACTATTAGTATGATACGTTGGTCCCTCATGACATCATCCAAGGCTAACATCAGCAGGAAAATACACAAGGATTTGAAAGATAACTACAAAGTCTTCTTTGGCTATGTCAAGAGATCTAAGTGGTGACACACAGATTTGCACTGAGCCGGTGAAATATAGCACAAAATATGCTGACCCTACTGATATCGCCAACATCCTTGAGGATATATTCAGTGCATACTTCACCCCCTAAAGAGCACACAACACTACTCAGAAGGTACCGTATCCCACACATCATTGATACACAGGTGGAAACGGCCCTCTCTAACAGCAGAACACAGTGTCAATGGAGGCAGATGTTATCCCAGATTGCATCTTGCATACTGTACAAGACAACCTGACCCTCCACCTAATTAAGCTTTTCAACCTCAGCCTCTCCACAGGCTACACTCCCATACAATGGCATGTGACAACAGTTATTTCACTCCATCAAGGTGGAATCACAACTGACCATGGTAACTAGCACCCCATAAGCCTGACTAGCCTGGTCTGCAATGGAATGGATCGCATCCTCATGGCACTCATTAACAAAGACACTGGTAATCTCCAAACACGTGAACCAACCCAGGAATGCTTGGTTGAGTGCAGTTCATGCCTACTGAACCTGTTTGATGTCTTACATACAGTTACCAAGACATTAGATGATGGGTGTGGTTCACACATACTACCTGGACTTCGCCAAGGCTTTTGACACCATGCCCCACTCAGGTATTATTGATAAACACACCAGCCTGTACATACACCCATACATCACAGGTCGGGTTGCCAAAGGGCTTACACACAGAACCAACATGGTATGACTAGCGGTCTCCAGGTCCAACTATTGACCAGTCATGACTGGTGTCCAACAGGACTCAGTCCTGTGAGCCCTACTGTTTGACATATACTTCTCAGAGGTACAGGCAAACACAGGTGGACTACAGCAAACCATGTTCAGCAATGACTATGAACTGGGAGCCATGATTGATAGTCCATCTGATGCAGACATCCCCCAAGGGGCATCACAGAGACCGACACAGGGTGTCAAAGTCATGGCCTCTAGCCAAGTGCCACTAATTGCATGGTCATTCGATTGTGAAATATTAAGCACCCACATATTAACACATAAGTGGCAGCCACTTTAATACAGATGAGTTAATGGGGTATCTAGGGACTAAAGTAGATAGGGATCTCCCCTTTGACAATAATATCTTCAAAGTAGTTAGGACATCCTTCTATGTAGGCCATCTGATTACTAAAGGGTTCCCATCTAGAAATACTGAGGTTATAGTGCCCCTTTACTCATCACTCATCAGTCCCATCATAGGGTATAATAACCCATTTGGGATGTACCTCAGAAGACACTTCCAACAGCTGGAAGGTCCAGGACTTTACCTCGCCAAGGGGATTACTGACCTCAAACATTTGCCCTATGTAGCCAGACTGAATAAACTCCTGCTTTACTTAGTGGCATCTTGTTTACCCAGAGATGATCTCTGCTGGCCAGCACAGCCATGTCAAACTCAAGCTTAATGGATATGCTCCACCTATGTGAATCCATGTCACAGTGAGCCACACATTGTAGTGAGCTGAACCTTACCACAACAATAACTGGAAGATGCTGAAGGGAAGGATTCCTGTCGCAGACACTCCCCATACTTTGGAACAACATCCCCAACTGTGTTATACAGAGCCCCTCACTAATACTCTGCAAGAGAAACCCCCATGGGGAACAGTAGATGCACCCCAGGGATCCCGCCATTGGCTCTGCTCCACAGAGGGACAGTTATTGAATCAATGGGATGGCAAAAGCTGACACATTTTGTCTAGGCTTATGAATGGCCTCTGGCAGTTGGCCAAGTACCTACCTATGAACCTATACATACAGTATTAGTACATGCTGATAGCTTAATTTACTATTCAGGTGTTGACTTACCTTGTGCCAATGGCAGTTGTGTGTGCAATAGTTGAGGGCTGCCTATATTGGATGCACACAGTAGACTGAATATATATGACAATTTACAGGTAGTCTTGTGTGTGTGCCATCCATTTTTACTGTGTGTGCAGGTGGAGAAAGGTGTCAGTCCCTAGGATCCTACACTGTCAGTGTGTGTGCTATACGTTCCCTCCTTGCCAAGGCATGGGCATACTGGGCATGCCTCCGTTTGCCTACTGGGACTGGCTCAGCGTGTTCATGGTCTAAGTACCTCTGTGGCTGTGGGGCCCTTGGCAATGGTGGTGGGCTGTGAGGGCCTTCACCATTCTGTCCCTGCTGCAGCTGTTTCCGCAAGATCATATTGTGTAGCAGAGCACATACTATGAAGATGTGGGCATATGCGCCTGGAGAGTACTGCAAGGCTCCACCAAATATGTCCAAGCAATGGAACTGTGATTTCAGCATCCCAAACACACATTATATGATGATTCTGGTTCGTGCGTGTGCCTCATTATGGCATTCCTGCATGGATGTGTGTGCATTTCTGATGGGAGTCATCATCCATGGTTCCAGTGCATAGCCAGCATCCCCCACCAGGTGGCCATTTGGGACGTCCCCCCTGGCAAATAACTGATACAGCTATGAGGCATGCCAGATGTGGGAGTCGTGATAGCTTCCAGGGCTGCCAGCACACACATCCATGATAATGCCCTGAGCATTGCACATGACCTGGCATTTGATGGAGGGTTATCCCTTGCAGTTTATGTAATGCCTACCCTGCTCACTGAGTGGTGATTTGTCATGTATGTGCATGCAGTCTATTGCACCCAGTACCTCTGGGTATTCTGCCACATGGTGGAAGAGACGCATATTGCTGGCCAACTCCTCCTGCGTTCGGGGGAAGTATATGTGCTCATAGGCATGTGGTAACATGGCATCCAGGAACTGGTGTAGTACCCTGGATGCTGATGTCTGTGAGATCCCCATTATATCCCCAGTTCGTCTTTGAAAGGTACCTGTAGCTAGTATTCTCAGGCTTACACATATCTTCATATCCACTAGGATGGGTTCCCCTCTGTTTGTTCTGGCTTTGAGGCGTGGCCAGCACAGCTCCAAAAGTTGCTGTAGGATGTCCCTGTCCACCCTGTAATGCTCTCCTATTTAGAATAAATGGGAAGAGTTGACTACAAAATGAGTGGAATAATGGGTGGTTGTGTTTGAGTAGGACAAAGTGTTGACAAATAATGAAATTGGAGGCAGAAAAGAAGGAAAGATGTCAAAAATCTGGTAACACCGAGAAGCAGAGATAGATGCAGAATTTCAGATAGGGCATGATGAGTAGGAATGTGGTAAGAGATGAGCTCTATACTCTATAAAGATAAATATAAGTAAAATGAGAGCATATTCTAGAAGATGTTTAGTGGAGGAGTTATTCACATGGATATTGAAAAGATAAATTAGTAAACTGGATTTACAGGTAGAAGTTGGGATTCGAGAATTATATGTAAAAAGGAGTAGAAGAATTAAATGAAAGTGGCAAGTTAATAACTATCAAGTAGATTTATTCTAATGTTGAAAAGAACACTAAAAATATTAAAACACTAAAATAATTGATACTAATAGAAAGAAAATTAATAAATAAGGAGAAATAATACAGATGCACTCAAGGAAAATGAAGTGCATATTTGAACAATAGCAGTGCAGAGTATACAAAAGGATTTGCTGAAGAGTGCATAATGAAAAAACTAATAAAATATTCAGAAAGCTATTTACATTAATCAATTAAGTATAAGTATATAATCAATAATGTACTATGTTTAATATAAAGTGATTCCAAAATAGATCAGAAAATTACATTAAATAGTAAATTATAAAGTCTGATTAATTCAAGAGTACTTAGATTCAAATAACAACTTTGGTTCAAAAATGTTGTCATATAAATTTTAGACAATGTCACTGAGTAACAAATAGCTTTCGTATTATACTCTGAAGCTATCTGAGAAAAATAATTTGTATTAGTGGTACTATGAATTCTATTTAGAATGATTAAATGTTTAAAGGCAGTGATGCAGCTATGCTCTCAGTCATAACTGGGAGTGGCTCTGAGACCACTGAGTTTGCTACATTCATAGGTTTATAGGTTCTTAGGCAGGTACTAGGCTGCTCACCCTAGGGCCTATATAAGCCTAGCCAAACAGTACCCTGGCTTTTGCCACCCAAGAAAATTATTTTCCTGTGCCCCTGTCAAGCAGAACCACAAAAGTGATCCCCAGGGTGAATTTCCTATCTCCCGTCCAATCATCAAGATTTTTCTTGAAGAGTGCTAATGAGGAGCTTTGTTTAATATAGATAGGTAGATTGTTCCAGAGTATGGGAAGTCTGTGGCACAGGAATCTATCCCTCCAGCATGTTCTGTTTATTGTGGTGACAAGGTTTAGGTCCCTAGAGTGTGTAACTCGAACAGATTGAAATTTCTTTACATGGAGCATGTCCAAAAGCTCTGGGTTTGACATACCTTTGTATGTTAGGCAGTGATTGCCTCTGTGTAGGCGATATGTGACAGAGTAAAGCTGGAGTTTTTTGAGACGGTCTGCGTAGGACATCTGTTTGAGGCCAGTAATCCTCTTTGTGGGGTATTTCTGTGGCCTTTCCTGTTATTGTAGATGTCCTGTGAGGTATATACCAAAAGAGGCATTGTACTCTATAATGGGTCTAATGAGTGATGAGTAGAGGGAACAATGACCTCTTTTTTCCTGGATGAGAAACCTTTTGTGATGAGGTTTGCCAAGTAGAAGGATTTCCTGACTACTGTGGTGATGTGATTATCAAAGGAGAGACTACTGCCCACCTGTGTTCCAAGGTCTCTTAACACACTTTCAGTGTTAAGTAGACTACCGCCTATGTGATAGTTCATGGGTACAGAGTTTTTTACCAAAAGGGATGACAATGCACTTTTTGGCATTGAGTTTGAGGCCATGGCATCTGTCTCAGTGAGGCTCTTTTGTAGGATGTCCACATCATTATGAGTTTTGATTATGGCTCCTAGTTTGCATTCATCTGTGAACTTTGTTAGCCAAAGGCCTTCTGTGTAAGCCTGTACTTCAGAGAAGTAGATACCAAAGAGGAGAGGACCTAGGACTGAACCCTGTGGTACTCCACTTGTCACTGGTCTGAAGTTGGATTTAGAGTCTGCTACTTTCACAGTGTGGGTTCTGTCAGTGAGACAGTTGGAAACCCATCTTGTGACATAGGGATCTGTACCTAGTTAAGTGAGTTTATCTATAATTTCAGAGTGGGGGACAGAGTTGAAAGCCTTGGCAAGATCTAGATAGGCTGTGTGAACCACCTTACTCTTATCTACGGCTTTGGTGACTGCTTAAAAGAAGTCTATCAGGTTTAGGAGACATGATCTGCCTGTTACATACCCGAACTGGGAAGGGTCCAGAGTTTGGAGATTACCAATGTCATTGTTTATAAGTTCCATGATGATACGTTCCATAGCTTTGCAGACCAGGCTCGTCAGGCTAATGGGGCGGTAGTTACCAGGGTCCATGGTGGCTCCCCCTTTATGGAGTGGGATAACCATTGCTGTGCACCATTCATTGGGCACAAAGCCTGAGGTGAGGCTATGAATGAACATGGTACTTAGGTGGGGTGCCAGTTCATTCTGTAGTTCATGTAGGACGCAGCCTGGGATGTTGTTAGGTCCCATGGATGCTGTGTTCTTGGCTTTGGAGAGTGTGTTTTTACCTGTGCAGCCATGATTACAGGAACTTTGCATTCATCCAGTATAGAGATGGGCCCTTTAGGGGATGAGAGAGGGGTAAAGTTAGCACTGAACCTATCTGGCAGGATGTTGGCAATATCAGTTGGTTATGTATATTTAATGCCATTGTGCTGTAACTCAGAGCAGATCTGAGTGCTGCCATTGAGATTCTTAACATATCTATAGAATGCTTTGTGGTTGTCTTTAGAATCAGTGGCAATTTTGTTTTCATAACTAGCTTTGGAGAATTTTATGAGGGATCCCAGCTTCTTACTGTGGCTGACTACAGAGTTCCTCCAGTCATGGGATTTTACTCTTTTTTTGCAACAGTTTCTTTCTTCTGTTGTAGGGTTTGTTTATAGCAGGGGACCACCAGATTGTCTTCCTTTTTTGGGGGGATAGATTCTTGGTTTTCTTAGGGATTGCACGATCCATTCACTCCTGTAAGTGCTTATAAAGTGCAATTGTATATGATTCAGCAATCATGCCTCTATTGTCCATCAGCATGGGTGTTGTGAAGTTTGCCACTTCTGTCTTAAGAAGCGTGAAGTTGGCTCTGGAGAAATTTTTTACGGTGGTTTCCCTAATGGGGGAAGGGGGTGGGATGTGGATGTCTAGGGTGATTTGCTTCTGGTCTGATCTGACCAATGAGGAATTGACCTCTGGTGTGGAACACCGGTCGCCCATGTTGGTAATGACCAGGTCTAGGATATTGCTGCCCCTGGTGGGGGTATGGATAAGTTGATCCAAGGCACTGGAATTTATGAATTCCAGAAAACGTGGAGCATAAGAGTTGGGACATGAGTAGATTTCCCAGTTAATGGTGGGGTAGTTGAAATCACCCATTATTAGGGTGTTAGCTTGTACTCTAATATTTTCCAATGTATCAAGAAATGAGGAGTAGGAATCCTGGAGCATGGTGGGGGATCTGTAGCAAGTTACAATTTGGATTGTGGTCTTGCCTACAGTTAGTTGCACTTGTATAATCTCAGATGCATTATGCTGAGCAACTAGCCTGGAGGTGTGGATATCCTTAATGAATATGGACACGCCTCCATCTTTAGTGCTTTGGTCCAGGTTAGGTGGCCAAAAGGTGTGGTATGAATTACAGCCTGGTAATGCAGGGGTGCTCTCTGGAGCCTTGTACCAGGTCTCTGTCACTGCACAGATGTCGATGTTCTCCATTTTAAGGAGTGCCTTGAGTGAGTGCATTTTGAGGTTTAGACTTCTTGCATTAATTAGCATTACCCTCAGATTTTGCTTGCATGTACCTGTTACAGTGGTGAATTTGTCATTTGAATCTTGCCTAAAAAGGCACTATAGGGGTGGCAAGAGCCTTAGCCAGTATCTGGAATCCCAAGGATGACAGGTGCAGGTAATCTCTGGCAAAGCATCCCGGTTTGTCGATCATGTCATCCCGGGCAGATAGTTACTAGATCACCTTAGAATGACACCAGAAGCTTAGCCAATTGTTGAAGTCAATCATTTTGTCCATGTACTGTGGTATCATTCTGGTTGATGGCAGAATGCTACTCAGGGCTAGGGTCTTACCTGCCTCTGCTACAAGATCAGAGAGCTCCTCCATGTCTCTTTTCATGTAGTCCAGGGATGTACATCTTAGGTCATTCACAGCAACATGGACAATGACAGAGTCATATTTGTAATTGTTGTGGAGTGACCTAAGTGCATGTGTTATGTGGCAGGTCCTGGCACCTGACAGACAGCTGACAGTAACTTTCGCCTTATATAGCCTGGTGAGTGGAACATTAGTGTGCCTGATTATAGAGTCACCTGTGACTAGAGTGTTGGGTACGTTGTTATGCCTTATGGGCTGTGGTTGAGTGGCACACTGAGTTTGTGAGCTATGTATCATTTGGGTTTTGTTGGGGGGGGGGTGGAGGTTGCTTGCGTTTCTGCTTTGGAGGGCCCTGTTGCTTGGATAGATTTTTTTGAGAGCCTCTGTGAATGTAGGTGTGTGTTTTGTGTTTCTATGTGTTTGTTTTGGTGGTGTAGGTTTTGAGGGACTATGTGATGAGTGTGGTGTAGTGCAAGTGTTTACCTTCTCCTCTTGACTGTCTAGTCCAGTCTTGGATGAAGAGAGCTTTGTTTCCAGTTTGACTATATAAGTGCATCTCTCACAGGTTGTAGTGTTGGGTGGTAGGAGGAGAGGGTTGTCTGTGTACATGAGGCAATTGCTGCATTGCCCCAAGATGCCCAGATTCATCAGATAGACAGGAGAAAACACCAGGAGCTGACCCTTAGACATGCCTGGATAGGTGCTTATTTATTAAGTGCTAAAAAACATTTTCCTCTAGCAAGTGAGGAAAGTTGAGTGCTGTAGTAATTTGCAGCTTATTTAGTGCTGGCAATGAGTTCTGAACAAATGCTGAGCTCAAAGAAACAGATCTGATTGCTAAAACAAGAAAACTGACTAGTTCAAAGAAACAGAATTAAGCTAGAAGGCTTCCCTCCAACACAGAAAGGCTTGGGTGCTCAGAAGCTTACAAATAGTCCTGGATATAGCAAATCTGTATCTGGACTAGACAACTTACAGGAAAGGCAGGAAACAAGCTTAGAAACATATTTTTAAGTGGAAAGGGGAAAGGAGGAGCAAAAGCTAACTGGGTTGGCCTTTTCAAATGTTCTCCCTGGATTAGGTAGAATGAGGTAATAACACTAGACTGGGAGGAGTGTCCCAGATCAAATTTACAGTAGGGGAGGCCAACTGCAAAGCCATCAAGTATACAAACAAGATACCAACAAGGAGGGAGGGTGGGAAACAAACCAAACCAGATGGTTAACAATTGTAGAACATTATAGTTGATACCTCACACAAGGTGAGTAAAATGAAAGTGCTATTAATAACTCAGAAATAAACAAATAACAGGATACTTAATGTTATATATCACAGATTAGTTAGCTCAGAGCCCTACCTCCGACTTCCTCCGAGCAGGAAATCAGAACAAACAAACCCAACCAGATGCTTATCAATTGTAGAAATATCTAGTTAATACCTCACATGCAGTGAGTGAAATAAAAGTGCTATAAATAACTCAGAAATAAGCAAAAAACAGGATACTTAATGTTATATAGCACAGATTAGGTAGATCAGAGCCCTTCCTCCGACTTTCTCTGATTAGCTCAGTGAGAAATGGCAGAAACACTCACAAGTTAACTTCTTTAGTAACAAAGTTGCAACCTGAAACAATATTAAAAAAAGCTTGAAAGAACCAATGAGGTGCTTACTCTAAGGTGTAGTCCAGGCAACCCAGTCAGCCAATGACCACAAACAATTCACTATCACTGAAATGCTATGCTGGCTTTGGCTAAGCTATGATGGCATGGAACATATGCTCATACACACAGCCTCTACTAATAAACAACTAGGCCCAAAACACAAACCTGAATATGGACAATGCTACACTACCAATGCTACTTAGGTAGAAAAAAATTGCAGAAATGTTTAAACAGATAAATGATCGAGGAGACTCTAGAGAATGCTTTTTTTTTTTTTTAACAGGTTTATTGTTTTAACATATAAGAGAAATATCATAACAATTTTATACAAGTAATTAAAAATAGGTATTATTATAATATTCAACAAAACAACTAAAGTATTTACAAAGACATCCACTACAATCAGATCAATTAATTAAACTAAAATACCATGGTATTGAAATTAAAATTTTTTTAACAAATTTTGTAAATTATCCCATACAATATAATAAGATGTTTTTCTATTTGTTCTTGTCCTAATTGTGTTTATTTCCATATAGCACACTATATTAATAACATTTTTAAATTCATTGAACGAAGGAGGTGTATCTGAAATCCAATTTCTAGTTATTATTTTCCTAGCCACTGCTAGAATAGACCATAACAAGGGAAGCTTAATCATTTTAACACTTTGAGGTACAGGTGTGTTGAATAATATAAGAGATTTAGAAATAATGAAATTATCTGTAAAAAGAGCCTGCAAAAATTCATTAATTGACTTCCAGTATTCTTTCAATTTTATACAGTCATAAAACATATGAGCCCAGTCAGCATTAATTTCTACATTACATCTCTTACATAAATTATCTTTATTATATATTTTATTCATCATCAAAGGTGTATAAAAAGATCTATGTAAAAATTTCCATGTATAAAGTCTCTAGACAATGGAAGACGTAGTTCTATAAGCAGATTCCAATATGTATTGTTTATCTTGTTGATTTGGTGGGTCGCCATTAATAGAAGTGAAATAATTCCAGTATGAATCTACACTGTAAAAAGTTTCTTGTCTGATAATTTTATGTATGTATGAAAGTTTACCTTTATCAGAAACTTTATGTTGTAAATTTAATATCAAGTAATCAATCAGTGTTGGAATAGATTCTTTAACTGTTATAGACATTAGATCTATTTTATTAATGAGATGTTGTCTAAAGGTCTGAACCTCTAACCAGCAAGTTTCTCTTAGATCAAATTCTTGTTTTAAGAAATCTAGATTTTTAACTTTATTATCAGATATCAACTGATACCAGTACTGTAGATCATTATCTATAGCTAAATGAGTTCCTTCAGAAGTAGATGACAAAAGCATACCCTGAGTATACATTATAGGGAATACAATAAAATTCCATTCCCTATACTTAGGGTGCATGAATATAAAGTTACGATAACTAATAATAATATTTAATGGGTAACAAACCATATGTTTAGGTGTAATAGGTGAAGTACAAAATTCCTTTAGTAACCATAACATGAAGTTATTTACAATCATATTTTTATGTGTTAAGGAGATTTTCATGAAGTGCATACTAATTAGCTCCCAATAATCTTTCCATTTTGTGACATATGACTGATCTATTAATAAAGTAATAACTTTTACAATAGAAGAGATAGTATATAAATTAAAGTCTGGAAAAGAAATACCCCCTTGAGACCAGCCATTAGTATGTTTCTTTAATGCAATCCTAGGTCTATTAGGTGCCCATAGGAAATTTAACATTAGTGTATTCAGTTTCTTGATAATTATTTTTGTAGGTGGAAGTATTATTGATTGTATTAAGTATAAAATCTTGGGGAAAATTATCATTTTAATAATTGTAAGTCTCTCCTCCATAGAAAAAACATATTATTCCAGGTATTAAAAGATTTTGTATATTAAGAAAACAGGTATTATAATTATTATATATAATAGATTTAATATCTTTAGATAGTATTATACCTAAATAAGTTATCTGACCTGAATTGGGTACATATTTAGTAAAATCACTAATGAGAATATTTTTTCGTGTATATATAGGTAGTATTTTAGTTTTTCTTCATTGAATATTAAACCAGAAATACTTTTAAAATTCATCATGTTATCAAATAGAGACTGCATAGAAGAATTAGATCCTGCTGATGTAATTAGAACATCATCTGCAAAAAGTTGAATTTTGGATGTTGTATTTTCGTCTATTTCAAAACCCTCTATGTCAGTACTGTTTCTGATCAAATTAGCCCAAGGCTCCATTACTAAAGTGAATAATAGTGGAGAAAGTGGACATCCTTGTTTTGTACCTTTAAGAATGGGTATTTTTTGTGAAACATATGTTCCTACCTTAATATAAGTCAACGTTCCTTTGTATAAATGCTCAATTAGATTTACAAATGCATCTGAGAAGTTTGTGCACTTCATTAAGGTAAACAGATAGTCCCAACTTATTGAATCAAATGCTGAACTTATATCAAGACTAATAAGTGTTAAATCTTTCTTTTTCCTATTTGCAAAATCTATTAATGTTAAAGTTCTTCTTATATTATCAAAAGTATTTCTATTTACAATGAAGCCTGTCTGATCTATATCTATAATGCTGGGAATGATTGTCTTCAATCTATCAGCAAAAATACTCATAAACATTTTATAATCAACATTAAGTAATGAGATGGGTCGATATGAAGAACATCTAGTTGGATCTTTATTAGGTTTTAAAATTGGTGAAATAAATCTATATTGCCAAGATGGGGGGGTTATTAACTCAGTTTGGGCCAAAATAAAAACCTTATGTATTAATGAATATGTACTTTTAGAAAGGATTTTATATATCTCTGGTATAATACCATCATTACCCGGTGCTTTGTTTGATTTAAGCTTATTTATTTGTGTAATAACTTCTGTATATGAAATACTCTTATCCAATAGTTTAATCTGTTGTTTATTAAGCTTTTATTCATGTTTGTGGTTATAAACTCCTTTATTTTATCTTTAGGTTCCATGTTAATGTTATTATGGTTAATTTTGTGAAAGTGATTTCTAAATTCATCTAGTATTTCTGGTATACTAGAAACATTCTTCTTTTCCTTAGAGAAAAGATTTCTTTGATATAGTTTTGTTTATTCAACCTTTTGTTTTATTTTTAAGTCTATGTAAGTAGTTGGGGCTTATTGAATAAGACAAAACTTGTATTTCTAAAGTTATTTTAACTTTATGAGTTAAAATTTCTTTGTATTTCTCATTTAGTTTGTTTATTTCTTCAATAACTTTCTTGTCCATAATATTTTCTTTATTATTATGTTTATAAGAGTCTAACTTACTTTGAATATCTAACAATTCCTTATCCCAAGATTTCCTTTTATTATTATACCATCTGATACTTTGTCCATATAGATATGATTTTAAGGCATCCCAAACATAAACAATGGAGACTTCAGGAGTATTATTTATGTCTAAAAATGTTTTACTTCTGAAAGTATATATTCTTTATAGTCTTTTAGTTGAGTTAAGTATGCTGGTATCCTTTTGATCTGAACATTATGAGTATTTTTTATCATGAATTCAAAAACATTTGAATTATGATCAGATATAGGACATGAAATGATTTTGGAATTAACTAAATCTGTTACCATCTGGTTAGAAATAAAGACCCTATCTATTTTTGAATAAGTTTTGTATCTGTTAGAAAAAAAGGTGTATGGTAATGATTTTGAATCTATCTGATTATTAATATAATTCGAATGATAAGAATTAGCAAAATCATTTAAATGTTTTGCATTAGATGTAATTCTTCTTTTCCCTATAGTGGTAGTATCACTTTCATGTAGTATACAATTAAAGTCACCAGCTAAAATAATATCTCCTATAGAGAATGATATGATCTTATCAAGATGATGTTTCACTGTATTAATACCAATTCCAGGTATCCAATATACATTAATTAAAGTGTAAGTCTTCCCATTAATTTGTATTGTAACCATACAAAACATTCCTTTGTCATCCTGATAAGACTTAATGGTTTTAGGAATGGGTATACTTTTATTCCATAAAATAGACACTCCTCTTTTTTTCTGAGTGTGCTCTGAACTAACCAATACTGTATATTTGTTTGTGGCTAGTTTATCAATATCTTTTTTCAAGAGATGGGTTTCTTGCAGGAAGACTAAGTTGGCCTTATGTAAATTAATGTATCTTATTAGGCTTGCCCTTTTACATGGATTATTCAATCCATTAATGTTTAAAGAAATTCCTTTTAAATATGTCATTTGGCATTTTTAAAACTTAAGAATCTTATGATCAAAATAACAAATAACAAGATAAGTAATGTTACATCTCCTCCTTTAGGTGTACCTTTAAATATAGCTGTATTTATTGAATCTCTTATGGGATTTCGTATAGGATTCAATTTTGTTTGTAGTGACAATGAATGTACAAAATATATTGTGGATGTCAAAACTATATACAAATAACAATAAACAAGTGAAAATAATGTAAGGATTAAACCTTGCATCCAGCCTGGAGTTATAAACTCCAACTTAGAGTAATATTTACCACTCAAGTTAACCCCCTACCCTAAGCAGCAGTACCTCAGCTACTACCTTATCAATTTAATACTAGTTATATTTAACTAAGGTTAACAGTTTTCAATTCAATTATCTAGCAAGACAAAACTACACATTTGGTAAAACAGCATCATATAAACTAAAATAAACTTTTTTTTTTTAAAAAACTGTTCATACTACTATATACATCCATGTAATATAAAACACTTGTATTCAAATAGCATTCAAATAATCTTAATGTTAGAAATCAAGAGGAGAGAAAAATAAGTTCTAACATTCATTTAAATCAAAAACTTTGGCTAATATGATTCAGGCATTACATATATTAAGATGCATCTATTTTCTGTCATGTAAATGCAATTAACAGCTTTCAAAAAAAACCTTGAATTGCTTGTATATGAGCATTTACTCAAACTCATTATTGTCAATAGAATAAAATATTGTATTCATAGAAATTGTTATAAATCATACTGCATAGGTATGCAGATTCTCAGAAACACTTATATACATATATACATACACACACACACACACACACACACACACACACACACACACACACACACACACACACACATATATATATATATATATACACACACACACACACACACATACATATATATATATATATATATATATATATATATATATATATACACATACACACACACACACACATACACACACACACACACACACACACACACACACACATACATATATATATATATATATATATATATATATATATATATATACACACACACACACACACACACACACACACACATACATATATATATATATATATATATATATATATATATATATATATATATATATACATATGCATATACACATACACACACACACACACACACACACACACACACACACACACACACACACACACACACACACACACACACACACACACACACACACACACACACACACACACACACACACACACACACACACACACACACACACACATACATATATATATATATATATATATATATATATATATATATGATCTCACTGAGTTGTGTCCTTGCCAAGCACTATCTTACTTGCTGTCCCTACAATAAATCTGTCTGCTTTATACAAAATAATGCACAGCAAACACATTTTAGTAACCAGATTTTACAACCATGCTATACTACTGCTTTAAAATATATCACATGACAATTTCTTCCAGAATAGAGTTATAAAATTATTTATGCTTGTCAATCAGATGAATTAAATGAGTTATAGTAATGTATATGTTTGGAACATAAGTTTTTAACATAGATTATTAAGCTGCTGTTAAGTAGATTTTCAAAAACACTTGAATACATGTTTCATTTTCTATGCCTTCTAAAATAAGACATTTACTTACTACAAGAAACTGTACCATTTAAACTCATTATAACTGACATATTTTATGAATTATAACATAGATATTTAAGTAATTATATAAAATAACTCACATTTAGATGTTAAAGAGTTCATTTTAATTCACATAGTCGCATGTGTATCATTTCTATTTCCTGGTAGAGTGACATTCCTGAATCTGTGATGTGTCAGTGTGATATCTAGGTCAAAGGTGAGACTGGCTGCTTTCAGCTTATCTGTGAGAATTCTGAGAGTTGAAGCTTTTGAAGTAGCTCATGGACACTGTGCATGAGACAGCCCACATCCCAGATTGTCTCTCTTAACATTTTGGCGGGAAACTTATTAAAAACTAGTGACAAACATTCATTTAGCAGTGTAAATGCATCTAAACATGACAAAATCTTCACAAAGTATTTTACAGGTTATTAGAGCCTCTATGTAAGTGAAATTAAGCCCAAAATTATTGATAAGTAATAAAACTCAATATTTTTGTCCCAACTCAATTTTTATGCAAATCTTATTATTTACTGTGTCTATATGATCAAAAGCATTTCTATATATTAATAAAGAAAAGAAAAAGAGAGTAGAAAGTAAAAGGGTGTAAGGTAGAAATAAAAAAAATGTAAGAGAAAGCTATAAGAAGTATATACAATGGAATATTACTTACTGTTTATATTAATAGAGTTAAAAATAAAACATATTATTTACTATTATTTAGTTCTAATTATTATTAGTTAAAGCATGACAGATTATTTACAAACAAGCATAAGCAGTATAATCAAGAAAGTATAATTAGGAATAGCATTTGAAGAACATATAAACTTTTTACAAGGAATAAATATGTTATTATTCTATTAATCATATTTTCATTACTCTTCTCTCCCTGCCCTCCCCCACCCTTTACCCACTACATAATCTAAATAGAATGGCATTGTTTAAACAAAGAAAAGAAGAAAAGGAGAAGAAAAAAAAAAGATAAAGAAAAAATGTATCAAATTACTGACCTTACTTCTCCTTTTCAGAAAGAGAAACAAGTTGAATCACAGCTTGCCATTAAATCTCCAGATATTTTGACTAGTTATAAAACAAAACATTTCTTTGCACACAGAGAATAACTTTGATTAAATCTTTTTCAAAATATTTGTGGCTTCTTGGAAATGCAGGAACTATATTTAAAAAAGATTAATAATGAAATAAAATTATGAGAGAAACAAAAAACATAGAACAAATCATTTGTTTTTTAGTCTCTTCTTCTTCTCTGAAGTCTTCCACGAAGTTTCAGTTGCCAGTCTCTTTAATGAAGGACTATCCCATTCCATTTCCTCTATTTTATCCAAAATCTTATTTTTTTTGATAAACAGTAAAGCAGAGTCTAAGTCATCGAAAATTTTAGGACCATCAGGAAGGAAGATTTTAAGCTTGGCAGGAAACAGAAGGTATGTTTTAAACTGTGCTTTTTTAAGCTCCCTTATTAGTGGCAGAAAAACTTTTCTTTTAGCTATTACCATGGAAGAATAGTCATTGTCAAAACGCACAGTTGTCTCATTAATCTTAACAGGAGCTTTAGCCCAAGCAGATTTAAGAACCATCTCTTTATCAAAAGATGATAGAAATCTAACTATAACTGATCTAGGATAGTTTTTGTTAGAGTTAGAATTAGCTATAGATCTATGTGCTCTTCGATACCAAAAGAGAATGCTTCTGGTAAGTCTAAAGTTTTAGGGAGCCATGTTGTTAAAAAGAAGTAATATTGTTACCTTCAATATTTTCTGGCAGTCCAAAAATCCTAATGTTATTGTGCCTAGATCTATTTTCCAGGTCATCCAGCTTTGTTTGTAAATGTGTATTTTGTTTCAGCAGAAACTCAGTGTTGATTTCCTCTTCTTGTATTCTATTTTCCATGTCATTCACAGCTTCTTCTATGCCTGTCATCTGGATCTTCTGTTGTTGCAGGTCTATATGTAACAAGTCTATTTGTTTTGTAGTTTTTTCTATGAAGGTGTCTATTTTAGCATCCATTTTATCCATCTTAGCAGTAAGTTGCTGGATTATAATTATCAGAGACTGAAGTTCTTTCTTGATGCTGGAGTCTTGAGAATTTGTCTTACTGGAACTCATTTCAGACTGATAAACTGACAGGAAAATTTCCAAAGTTATTTCTGACAGGAATATTGTTAAGATTTCCTTTCTTTTTTAGATATAGTTCAAGAACTATATAAAACCAACATATTTAGAAAGAAAATTACTTCAAAAATTAATTTTTTAAGTAATTAATTCCTGTCAGTGTAATGAAATTGGTGGAGCTGAAGAAATCTGCTGCTATCCTGTGTTCATCCTTGGCCACTCCCCCCTAGAGAATGCTTTTAAATGCAAACAAGTTATATGACACACTCTTAGCAGGAAATCAGAACAAACAAACACAACCAGATGCTTATCAATTGTAGAAAACTCTAGTTAATATCTCACACACACAGTGAGTAAAATAAAAGTGCTATAAATAACTCAGAAATAAGCAAAAAACAGGATACTTAATGTTATATATCACAGATTAGTTAGCTCAGAGCCCTTCCTCTGACTTCCTCTGATTAGCTCAGTGTGAAATGGCAGAGACACTCACAAGTTAACGTCTTAAGTAACAAAGTTAAAACCTGAAATTACTTTAAAAAAAGCTTGAAAGAACCAGTGAGGTGCTTACTCCAAGGCATAGTCCAGGCAACCCCAGTCAGCAAATGACTACAAACAATTCATTCTCACTGAAATGCTATACCAGCTTTGGCTAAGCTATGATGGCCTGGAACATGTGCTCAGACACACAGCCTCTACTAACAAACAATTAGGCCCAAAGCACAAACCAGAATATGGGCAATGCTACTAGTCAGTGTGAAATGGCAGAAACACTCACAAGTTAACTTCTTAAGTAACAAAACTGAAACCTGAAACAACTTAAAAAAAAGCTTGAAAGAACCAATGAGGTGCTACACTATCAACACTACTTAGGCAGAAAAAAACTGCAGAAATGTTTAAACAGATTAAGGATCAAGCAGACTCTAAAAAATGCTTTTAAAAGCACACAGATTATATGATACACTCTGATTAGCTCAGTGTGAAATCATTTTTTGTCTGTCTATTTCATGGTGTTCACAAAGTGATTTACTGACTTTCAAAGCCAATAAAACACTGTGGACTTTTTTATCTGTAACTGGTTGTACATTGGTTAGAGAAAGTTCCATGCACTACAAAGAATTACGACTGGTTGCCCAAGGTAAATTTCCTGACATCTGAGTTTTGAACACATAACAATCTGGTTATGATTGAAGACCTGATCATAATCATCTATATTTTTTGCTAAACAAGTAAAGATATCAATATAAGTGTGGTAGTTAGATACCAGAGAGCTGTAAGATGGTTCCAAGCATTGGGTAAGATTTCTTTTGATGCCGTGAAGTACCTCACGAAAAGTGGCACATGCAGCTGCATATATATATATATATATATATATATATATATATATATATATATATATATATATATATTATATGTATATATTCTGGTACTTCTGTTATCTCTCTCTTATAAAAAAGCTGTAAACGTGGAAGTGAATATACTGTTAAAACAAAACAATTTTCGGGCCAATGTTTTCTTGCTGTGACTACTAATTTAATCTTCTCTTTGCTTCTGTCATCTTTGCTTACTGCTCTGCTTGTTCAAATGTCAACTGTGACTGGATTCACAATTGCCAACAGAGTTCCTAAATTCTTACATTCTGGAAGAATTTACTTATTTTCAGACCTAATTTTACCTCAGTGAAAGATGTACCTATTTTTGGAGGTATGTCATTTTTGTCTTGAATTACCCTTTGACATAATTTTCTTAATCCACTGATCACACATGATTTTGAAGCTGTCTGGAACAAAGAAAAACAAATTACAGGACCAGCATAGCGGTGGCACTAATAATTTACAGAAAGAGAAAATATATCTTACATAATCATTTTTCAAAAGCAGAACTAAACGACTTTGTGAGTAGAATTTTGCAATACAGTTCATTAATGCATACAGAATTTGCACTGTCTCTGAAAATGTACTTATATTTTCCCATAATTTTCCTTTTTTTTTGTTTTTTTTTTTTTAATGTGTTTCTGAATAATATCTCACATTCCTACTGGAAGCGGGAAGAGTCATCTGCTATTTGGTGTTTAAATGTTATGTTAATTAGATGTCCAGATTTTTGTTTGTATTTATCTACTTTTCAAGGGACACTACCCATTTTCAACATTTGCTGGTTAAGAGATATGCCTGCCACATAGCCAATGTTACTCAAACCCTAAGCTGTGGTCTTTCTTTCCTGTTTAATTCATGTGTGTGGGTGTGGTGTGCATCTGTCTGTTTGTGTGTACTAGTGCATGTGTTAAAGAACACAAATCTTTTTTTGTGGAAAATAACTCCTATTAAGTCCTACTTGCAAGGAATACTAAGAAGAGAACACACAAGAAGCTTTTTTAAGCAAAGAAAAAGTATGTAACAGATTTGCAGTTATTAGATATTGAAAGATGCGTGTGCAAATCAAATCACTGGGTAGGAGCATACCTCTTCACTCGCCTTGATTTTTGCCTTTTTCTTTTTTGCACTCAAAAAAATTGTTGATACATTAGTGAGGGTTACATTCTGCCGATAATGCAAGGCATTAAGTGTTTTTTACTTTTTATTGTTCAAAAAAATCTTGTTCTACTAACTTTTCCTTCCTGTCAATTAGTAAAATATTTAAAAACTGTTCAGGATGTATGTGTGTGTGTGTGTGTGTGCGTGTGTGTGTGTGTCTGTGTGTGTGCGTGTGTGTGCATGTGTCTGTACATGTATGCATGCATGTGCGTGTTTGTGCATGTGTGTTTGTATGTGTGTGTGTGTGTGTGTGTGTGTGTGTGTGTGTGTGTGTGTGTGTGTGTGTGTGTGTAGAAAAGAACAACTTGGTCGCCATGGTGAGCTTTGCCCTTTTCCCACTGCAGTGTGATCTTGGAGTTGGAATATTTAGTTAACAGTGTTGTGGGGGGGGGGGTGAAGACCCTACTTTGAAGAGTTAGCTTGCTTCATTGTTTGCTGTGTTGTCCTGGTGGTCATGTGATTCTTTTCCTGACGTTAGGTTCCACTGTTCCTGGAGTTCAATGTTGTGAAGATTCGGCAATGTCATCTCAATGACTTCGCCTTTGATATTCTGGTACTTCGGTATTTTGAAGTAAACCCATAACTAAATAAATAAATTATATATATATATATATATATATATATATATATATATATATATATATATATATATACATACGCATATACATTCATTAAAAGATTAATTAAACTGACTAGGAACCACACATTATTAATACTGCAGCTCAGTGAATGAGCTCCTCCCTTATGAATTTTTTTCACTGTATATAGGCTCAAGATGAATGAAACTTTTGATAATATAGTTGACATCAAGATGTCATTCTATATAATCCACCACCTCACAATTTCACACTGGTCTGCAGCTATAAAAAAAAAAAGAAATAATTTATAACCATGGTTAAGGTAGATACTGGTCAGTAGAAAGACAGTAGCAGGTGCTGTCTCTCTTGACCTTAGGGATAACAGATATCACTGCCTACCTCCAAAATGGTGTAAGGTCTTGCCTCAGAGGTATTTGATTAAGGAAGTAAACCTAGACTTCCATTATTCTTGCATCCTTCTTAGCCAAACCATTATTAGGATGGCATCATTTCTTGATAATTTTCCCCTTCACTTACCTTAACAGTGCTGCTTTCAAGTGCTCAGCAGTGACTGGTTACAATAATGCCTTCATATTCATGTAGCCAGAGAACTGGGATATGATTTATGTGGTGTTGCAATTCCAGTTAAAGCCATGGAGTTTTACCTCAGCAATATAGAAAGATATGTAGTAATCATTCAACATTTTCAGTATTTCCTGTTGATTGCTAGTGCTCCCTGCCATATCCAAATTTCTCATTTTTAACAAAACTTTTTCTGACTTTTGCCTTAACTTCTGAGACAATATTCTTTGTGGAATAAGGATGTTGTCAAAATGATACTTCTAAGTGAAGTTGTACTAAATTCTGTACTGCCATTCAGATATCACAGTCCCTCTAATTATATTCCTGCAACTTGACTATTACATCAGAATCATCGCTTCCTTTCTGCCTGTCTAGAGAGTTTGTTCTATTCTGTTTTACTCTCAATTCTGCCTTCTGTCTTGTTCCCAGATGCATAATGTCCTTCCCTAAAATAAATCAATGAATTCCTTCTTGATCTCATTGTATGGCACTCCTGAGAAAAGACCATCTATGCAATGCATCTATGTAGCTTTCATAATGCTGCCATCACACTGTTTCCCAAAGTTTAATACTTTACGTTAGTGTATAGGAATCCTCTAGTAATTAGTTTTGTTCTCATTGTCTGAAAATACTAAATGTTGTGATGTGTTACAGAAAACAAAAATGGTGTAGGACCAATATTTAAGCACCAAGTGTGTGCATTGTGAGTTATAGCACTTTTGTGCAATATGCAGACGATGCATCCCTTATTTGCTCTGCCCCCTCAATAAATGAACTCCAAGCAACGTCCCAGACTGGCCCTAATAACATTGAAAAATACCTCTCTGACCACCGATTCAAAATCCAAACAAGACTAAACTTATGATATTTGTTAACTCATCCAATTAAAAACAAAAAAAACATCTCTCTATCTCTGCCTGTAATGGTGCAAAAATTGAACATGTCAAATATGCTAAACTCCTTGGTGTTACCCTAGACTGTATCCTAAAATTTGACAGACACATTGCTTCAACAATCAAAAAAGTTCATTCTAAATTAGGTGCTCTATACAGAGCTAAACCATATCTTTCTTACTATGCTAGAATACCTACTGCCAGAACTCCCCTACTATCCATCCTTCTCTATTGTTCTCAAGTCTTCACAAACCTTCAAAATCTGATCTGAATAGCCTAGAAGCTTGCTATAATAAAATTGCCATATTTGCCACTAACCTTCCCCATAGAACTCACCATTGTATAGCTCTTCAGAAACTAAACTGGATTAAACTCCCACACTTACTAGCCCTAAACCAACTAATAGTAGTCCACTTCATTATTCATAACTCCAGCTAATGCCCAGCCCTATCTAACCTCATACAACCCTATTCCAACCTTACCTCACTCAGATCTGCTGAAAAAAACTTGCTCAAAGTCATCAAAACCCAAAAAGCTTATGGTGTTTCTTTATACAGCTACTCAATAGCCAAAACTTGGAATTCCCTTCTCCAGCATTTACAATCTATAACCAATACCCATAACATCAAACAGCTCCTTACAAACTATTCTTCCAATCACTGGCTATGCTCCTGCACTACCACTGGCTAAGCACAGAAACTTCTTCCTGTCTACTGTGTCTTCACTTAAATAACTCAATAGTGTCTGTTTAAATTGTTGTTTGGTTGACATTACATTTTGACTCTTTTTTTTATGGCTTGAAGTATAACTCTTTCAACCTTGTATGAACTTGTTTTTACTCTTAACTATATTTTTATGTACACTTTCATAGAAATCTTTGTAATACTGGAATTTGCAATACTTATTGTTTAAACAATGTATGCTTGTTATTTTTTGGGAGCTTTTCACCCCGGGGTCTCCTCTGAAAATGGGCTTGTCTTTTAGTCCAGTCAGACATTACCCGGTTACCAAATGTAAATAAATAAATTTTGTGATGTTGGCTCATCCACCCACTTTCTAATATATATCAGCCAAGCCAAATAGACTACAATAGACCAGAAGGAATTTTCCCAATAGTGCTGTCTTTTGATCATGGGGCTCACTGTTCACATCTGTAACTTTTCTAGAACTATTTCCTGTCCCCATTAAGGGCTATATCCAATGATGGATCTCCAATCTCTCTTTCTTCAACTCCCTGATCTATCACTTGATGAATATGTGTTAAGTAATGCCAATAGCCTCTGTTGGCACATTCCATGTCTTGGAAGATATCATTTGCCAAGAATTGAACACCTTCAACAGTTAAAAGAATTACTTTCCTGCATCTTGCAGAAAAACCTTTTCCTAAAGTCAGATTTAACTGACTTGTTCTTTTACTTATTTATCATTTGCTTACCAGGAAACTCTAACTTGGAATGAGCCAATTTTCAGCAGATGCCCAGGGAAAAACACTCCGGACACATGTATTTGTAATGGGGGAGGAAACTAAAGCACCTGAAGCAAACCCAGATGGAAATAGGGAGGGGGGATATGCAGACTCTGTACAGAGGGCACCCCAGCCAAGAATCAAACTGCATAACCTTTTGTTATGAAGCAACAACACTAACCACTGCAGTGCTGCATTCTTCTTAGTCTAGCTAGGTTTTTTGCAAGTCTAATTGGTCTTGGGAATAAACATTTTGAACCTGGATCTTTTACCTTAATAAGTCAGGTCAATTATATTACATGACAGAGTATTTGGTGCATTGTTACACAGGAATAGGATAGAGACTATTTTTCTACCCTCCCCTACCTTCAAGGAATAACTACCTGCTTATTTTTCCAACACAACCTATTTCTGGGACTAAACCTCACTAGTACTACAGGCAATTTGAAACTACTTTGCTCAATAGTATTTAATTGTTTTACATACTGATGAGTGGAACACAGTTGGGCTTATATAAATTTCACATATACTTCAATGTACCTTTGGCTTTTGTAAAAACTTCTTCTTTGTTAACAGACATTCAGTTATCACTCTTGTTTTATATAAAGTATTTTACAATAGTTGCAAAAACATCCTAACTTTCAACAAGCAAGTCTAACACAATATACTATATACACTAGTAAGTTCATTTCATTGAAGGTGTCACCTTCCTGGTACGAATGAATAAAGTGGTGGCTGTCATGTGAATGATCCAGGTTGTATTTGGCCTGACAATGGAAGAATAGTGATGAGTCTTTGGCTGCTAGCCTCTTGTTAGGGGATAGTCTGGACATTTGCTGTGGTAACACAGTGAAGTACTGAGTACTGATGGTTTTACTGAGCTTGTGATAAGATCTTGCATTGCTGCAGGTGGGTGGCAACTGCTCACTCACCACTGAGCAAATTAGCCAAACATATTAGAGGGAAGTAGAACTAAAGTGAAACTCCCAGATGGCCAATGCTATTGGGTTCCTTCTTCCTCTCATCCTGCCACAGAAAGAATTTTATGCTGATGACTAAGGGTCCATCCCTTCTGAAATGTTATGCTATGGGTATACAGAAGACTTCCTAGTCTGGGAATCAAAGGTATATGTAAGATAATCTTGGGAAAATTAAATAAGTGGTTGCAGGTTCTTAGACAGCCATGATGAGATAGGTCTTTGACAACATACATCATGATATCAACTGCAACAAAACACATTAAAGATTCTGACTGTCACCTATGTCTCCAGGGATCATCCCCTGTATTACCATATTTCCATTTATGTCACAAAGGCCATTGTAGCATTGCTTCAGTAGTACAAATATTTTCCATTTCATCTACTTATAACATGTTTTTTTTTTTCACTAGAGACGTTCTAGTGTTTGATATATATATATATATATATATATATATATATATATTTATATATATAGATATATATATATATATATATATATATATAGATACACACACACAGACACACACACACACACAGACACACACACACACACACACACACACACACACACACACACACACACACACACACACACACACACACACACACACACACACAGTTCTTTTTGTTTTTTATCCAAAAAAGGTATGCAAATATTTTTGCTTACATTTTACATTTGGTGAGTTGCTGCTAAATTTAGTTAGGCTCTGCACATAGGTCTGCTTGACTTATTCTTTGTCTCTGTAATCAGCTGGCACAAAGTCCCAGAACACTAAATATAATAATAAACTTTTTGCCTATTGACCCCTTTCAAAGTTTCAGTTTTATGTCACAAAAATAAATGATATAAACTTGTTTGTTTTCTTGCAGACACTTCCCAACTTCTATATATAATAGAGAGTCAGTTATCCGAACGTTGATTATCTGAAACATCAATTATCTGAACCAGCCTTCCAAAGTTTTCAGGTAGGAAAAATCATAAAGTCTGAATATGTAAACATTATACATATTCACTTCAGCATGTTTTCTGAGCTTGTCCCCAGCTCGTGTATGAAAAATATTCTTTATTATCCACTGGAATCACTGAGTGGTTGAAAAGTGTATTCCTGCATGCAGAAAAAACAAGATTTTGGAAGTTTTTTTGTCTGGTTCAATTATATGTTTGATTATCAGAACAGTTTGATTATCAGAACTACCCTAGGTCCCAATTAGTTTGGATAATCGACTCTCTACTGTATATATCTCTTGTCCTCTTCATGAAGTAGCTGGATCTCTTGGACACCTGGGTCCAAGAATTTCGGGCAGGGGATGTCCCACATGTATGTAAGTACTTTTACCTCTGTACCACCAATATCTAATCTGAATATCTGCTAAAATGGTATTCATAAAGGTGTTTTCTCTCCCAACAGCTGCAGATGAGAGGGCTTGCAACCTCGAGGTGCATGCCAGGTGCTTGGCCAGGTTGCACAGTAAGTGTGGTGACTACAGATGTATTATGCTAACTATATTCAAATAAATAAGAAAGAGTAAAACATTAATTGCAATTAGGTATATACAGTAAAGATTGTATTACAATTAATGTGTACTTAGAGCTGTACTGCAATAAGTGAATACTGCCAATTGTAGAGCAATAAGCAGGGAAGAGTAAAGCATAAACTGTAAGAAAGTATTTACAATAAAGTTTCTAGTGCAAAAAAAGTGTAGAATTAGAGCTGTATTGCAACACCTGCATAATCACAACTGTTGTGCAATAAAAACTCAAAATTATTCCAGGAACTGCATGAAGGTATATCCAATAAAGTTCATTATGCTATAACTGTGGAAGTAGAACTGTTTTGCAAGAAAATAATTATGGCAACTGTTCTGCGAGAACACATCAACCAATACCAATAACACCAAGGTAAATTGTGTACATCAAGAGTGTCTTGTTTTAACCATTGCAGTTGAGCTATATATATTCAGGCTGTGAGTTAAGGTGCTGTAGTCAAGTATAACAGTGTAATAGCTATAGAATGCAAATATAATGCCTCTCAAATGAATTGTTTAATGCATATAGTACTGGTCATGGCTGATTCTAGGTCACTATTGTACAAATAATGCTCTGTCATCCACAAACTGCAGGTAAGCAAGGTACATGGGTGAGATAGCCTACACCATGATCTGATATTGTTTGTTGACTCTACAGATATTTAAATCCACTAACAATATACTTGCAGTCTATATGGTAATTTATAGGTTACCTACTATCTCTGTCATGCTTGCACTTCATGCATGTGTGTTCTACTGTCACTGTAGGCTAGTATAAAACTGTACTAGTACTGCCAGGTCATATGTTGTTTCCAGGCAAGCTCTAGGCAAATAGCAGTCAAATATAAAGCAGCAGTGACTGAGTAGCTCAGTTTGTTAAATGCACTGCATAAAGTGCATTTTGGCACACACAGACCAGGGTTCGAATCCAGTGCTAGGTTTCACTACTCTTTCCACAGGAACTACAGGTAAATGTGTGAGGTAGCCCATATTATCAGTAAATAACTGTGTGTTTAGATGTCACAGACTGAATCATTAGCAAGAATGTGAAAATACAGCATAAAATAAAGTAAATAAATAGTATTAAAATAAAGTGAAATAAGTAACGTGTATTTTTGGTATGACTATATGCCTGTGCTGTCTGTAAGAATGTTGCTGTAGCCAATTCATACATGCCATGCAGATGTCCTCTGCAATCACTGTTATTGGGTTCTATCCAAATGCCTGCCAAGCAAGGCATGATAGTTGTTTAGTTTCTGTACTGTACACATACATGTCTCCCAAGTGTCATGCTGTCACATAATGTATTTAGTAGTGTGTAATCCCTGTGTCACAGGTGTATCATCGATATGATTAGCTAAATAGCTGAGTTTTAATACATCAGCCCACAGTACACCTTGGTAGTTGTATAGGTCCTCCTGATGTGCATGTGTTCTATGTAGTTGTGTACCCACAGTTGTTACTGTTGGCCCATATTGTCCCATGTGGATAGCTTAAGAGGTATGTACATGCTACAAGAGTAGCTATAGGGGACTTGCACACATAAAGAAATGACAGACCTGTAGAGTAGATAGTGGTACTGTTGTTAAGTATATAGCCAGTAATGGTACTAATGCCCTGTGTTTCTCTATCTCCCCACCACTTATGTTCTTCTTTTTATTATTGTTATTCATTGGTTATTTTTATTTATTTTTATTTATTTATTTTACATTTGTTAACCAGGAAAGTCTGACTGGATACAGGTCCATTTTCAGCAGAGGCCCAGGGAGAAAAGCTCCAAGTGTACATAACAAGTATAAATACATTGAAATTAATACAGTGAATTATCACAAAATCGACATTTGTTTAACAATATATACACACAAGTTCACGATTTTCTCAAATACACACAGGAAATGGTTGGAAATTATTAGCTGAGTAGGGAATAGTTACAGATTACATCTGATAAGGGACACACATACATTTATAGTGGTTAACATACATGGTTGAGACAAGATATCATCCTTACTTTAATTCTTTCCAGTAGGTGAGAGACATACAAAATTCTAAACAGTTAGAGGATCAGAGTTTCATTCCTGCAATAAGGTTATCATTTATAGTTGATGTTTGAGTGGGGGTTAGTCAGGGTTTGTACAGGGACAAAGCCAATGCATTTTAGGTGTTTATTAAGGGATATTTTGAATTGGGATAAGAAAGGAACTGTAGTAAGTTCTGCAGGATGTAAGTTCCAGATTTTACTGGCAGAGGTAGAGAATAGTGATTCAAAAGCTGAATTGTTGGCTTTCAGTTTGTACTAGCATTCTGTTGGAAGAGCGGAGGGCTTTCAGGTTACTGTAGGGGGTGATAATATTTTTTCAGTATGGGTGTACTGTCTGGTTGGTAAAGAATGTTGTAAACAACTATAAGTTGGTTATACTGAAGTTGATAGGGTAGTTCTAGCCAGTCTAACGATGTGATGTCTTGACAGTGATGGGTTCTATAAGCCGATCCTGTGGCAAATCTGGCAATATTATTTAAGCAGCTAGTAAATTTATTGAGGTTTGATTTCCTTAGGTTTACAAAGATGGGTGAGGCATAAAGAAGGATTGATAGCAAATGTGTACAGGCAATAACAGTCCTAACAGATGGGGTTAGGAATTGTTTAATCTTGGATAAAGAGCCTAGTTTCTTATTAACTGTTTTAATAGTTTTGTCTATGTAAGCATCAAACTTAAGGTTGTTGTCGATGATTACGCTCAGTAGTTTAGTACAAGTTTCTGGGGAAATTATGGTGCCATTGTTAGATGTTATGGTGAGAGGTGGTGAGGGGACCTTGCGAGTGGGGGAGAAGAGTAACAGTATGGTTTTATTTGGGTTTAATAGTAGATGGCGAGCAGTGAGCCAGTTCTCTACTTTGTTAAAAGTGATTTGGGATAAATATTGTTAAGTCTGTGGGGGAGGTGACAGAGCAGATTAGGGTGGAGTCATCTGCATACTGAATACATGTTGCATCTGGGATAACTTTGTGGAGGTCATTAATGAAGATGGAGAATAGGAGGGGAACCAAATATAGATCCCTGGGGGACTCCAAGGGTGACTAGCAAAAGGGAAGATAGGTTATCTTTCCATAGTACAGCTTGTTGTCTGGCACTTAGATAAGTATCAAACCAGCTAATTGTTAGGAAATCTATGGAGAGTGATTTTAGTGTGTCTAAGAGTAGCTGGTGGTTTACCATGTCAAATGCCTTGGATAGGGCTAGGAAGAGGGCTGAAGAGAGCTTGTTGTCATTACGGTTTTGATTTATTGTGTAAGAGAAAGAGAGAAGGGCTGAGGTTGTACTATGGCAAGGACTAAATCCATGTTGGGAGGGAATTAGGAGAGTGGTCTGATGAAGATAGGCTAGAAATTACTTATGGATACATTTTTTACATTATTTTAGCTAAGGGAGACAGGATTGCTATAGGCCTGTAATTTGAGAGTTCAGTGGAAGTCCTCCCTTTATGAAGAGGAATAATGTGGGAGATGTTCCAGATGGAGAAGATATAAACTTTGAGAATAGTTCTATTAATTAAGATTGAAATGGGGTATGCTATTTCATTATTGGCTTTTTGGAGATACTCTGCAGGTAGTAGGTCTGCTGAAGGGGTGGTGGGTTTCAGTTTCTTAAGTAGGGATATAATAATAAAAGATGTTGGTACTGGATCAAACTTGAAGGGGGTGTTATTATGGAATGTGGAATTGGTGGTACTTGGGGTACTGGGAGATAGTTTGTTGGCTAGGGATTGCACAGTTTCTGTAAAGAAATTGTTAAAGGTGTTCGCAACAATTTTAGGAGGTTATTGGAGGGTAGTCAAGGGGGTAGGGGGTAGATGCTTGACCTGGGTGGAGAAGTTTATTTATGCCTGACCAGAATTTTTGTGGTTGATTTTGGTGCTTTTGTCGCAGATTACAGTAGTAGCTTTTTTGTCCAGCATAATGGACTTATTTGTATCATTTCTCAACTGTTTATATATGAGGTGGTCTTTTGGGGATTTAGTGGTTCTCCAGGAGGTCCACTCTTTGTTTCTGCTAATAATTTTTTGTCTTGTTTCATTGGTCAGCCATGGTGCTACTTTATTACTCGTTCTGATAGTACATTTGGGAGCATAGTTATCCAGGATAGCAAGAAATTTAGAGTTAAAGTATGAGACTTCTTCATCTAGTGGAAGTAGTTTTAGGTCGGTCTAGTTACATGAGTTAAGTTCATTATGGACTTTGGTCTGAATAAACTTCTTACTACTCCTAATGGTTTTGAAGGTAGATTTTTGAGGGATGTCATTTCTTTTCCTGAATATATAGGTCAGGAAGTGGTCATTGATGTCCTCAGGTAAGGTGCCTGCTTTATATATATGGGGTTGGCTGTTTATTAACATCCAGTCTAGGATACTTTCCTTATTGTTAGGCTTATTGATTCTGGTAGGGGAAGATATGATCTGGGAGAAGCCATGCAAATTTGTATGGATGGAGGAGAAGATGAAAGAGCAGGTATTCCAGTCGATATTAAAGTCCCCGAGAATAATAGTTTCTTGGGGGCAGTTAGTGGGCAGCCATTGTAGGGTACCCTCCAAGGTATTTGTGTTGTTATCTGGAGGAATATAGACACATGCAATGTTTATAGATTTGTGTTTGTTGATTTGGACCTTAGTGATGAGTATTTCTGCATTGTCAGTTATCAAGGCATGTGGAGTACTAGTTTTGGATACTTCTAGTGTGGATTTATACAAGATGGCTACTCTCCATCTCTTCCTAGAGATGCGACCAAGTCTTAATATATTGTAACCTGGGGGTATAACCTCATTATCAGTGGTAGTAGGTTTGAGCCAGGTTTCGGAAAGGCATAGTACATCAGGGGAGTGCACATCCAGGAGGGCATGTAAATAGTGAATTGTCTTGTTTATACTTCTAATGTTTCGGTGACACACTAGGAGTGAGTCAAATGCCTTATTTGAGTTTCAGAGGCTAGTAAGGGTGTTATTTGTGGAGTTGGTAGCAACAGGTGGGGTTGGGCCTGGGTTAGGGTGGATGTCACCATCCACTATGAGGTTAGGTAGCAATCTAATAGCAAGTCTCTAGAGTTTTAATAAGAGTTTGTGATAGTATTTAGTTCTAGGGTTAATATATGTGGCTCGAATGGGATGTTGAGTTTTTGCATTAGAAGAGTTAGGTGAGAGGTGGGGTAGTAGCTGATTAAAGTTATTTGGTAGATTAGAAGTGCTGGATTTGGATCTAGGGTAGTGAGAGCCTGGGTGATATTGATATTCATAGGCTGTGAGAAGATAGAGAATTATCAGTGGGGGTAGAAGGCAGTAAAAAGGTTTTGATTTTGGAGGTGTGATGAATGTTTGTGGAGGCATTGTAGGGGTATTTAGGTAATGTTTGTTTAAAAATAGAGTTGGGGTGTTATTAATTAGTTTAAAGTAAGATACTAGAGAGCATTTGAGTAATAGGGTTTGGCCCTATGAATGAAATGGGGTAATGCTGATTGTTACTGATGAGAGGGAGTAGTTTCCGATGAGGGGGAGTGGCAAGGTGATAACAAATATAGGAGTACTGGGGGCAGGTGGAATTTGTGGGAGGGAAGGGGAGCAGAGTGAGCCCATAGGGTGAACAAAGCAGGTAGAGCCAAAGGGAGGTAGAAGGCAGGTTAGTTTGGAAACAATCAGTAGAGTAGATAGCAAGTTTAGAAGTAAGTATGCACAAAGGGAGAAGGGTAAATTTCAAGGACTAATAGTGGGAAAAGCAGATAGGTTCATAGGGGAGTAGGGTAGAAAGAGTTATGAAAAAAGGAAACTAGTAAGTTAAAAAGTATTTACACTAAAGGTAATTGTTGAAAGGTAGGTACAGGCTGCCATCTAGTGGCAAAACTGCATAATTATATCAGTGGGCCACGGTGGGAGATCCCGAAGTTAGGAAGCACGGAAAGAGGGGTGCTTAGGAGCTACATATAGGCTGCAGAAGGGCAAGTATGTGGGTACAGAGTGTGGGAGGGTTGGCTGCTGCCACTTCTGGTAGACAGTGTGTTCTAACCACCTAATAAGGGTATGGGAATAATTAACATGATAACAGTTTAAGCATCATATGCACATACTTTTTTGAATTCCTGTATTTTTCAAAGACATTAAGCTCAGTGAGTAGTTTATATTGGGTCCTTTACTGGAAAAAAAGGTGCAGGTAATGCTTTCAAAGTCCAGCAGGGTAGAGTCAAAATTCAGTGTAGAGCAGTGGACTGGGAGGCTAAGGAAAATGTAAAGAGGAGAGCAATGTGATAAAGAGCAATCACATTCTTTTATGGTTATGGTTCATGATTATCATATGTTGTTACATTAAACTGTATTTTAGGGCATGTGTTTATTATTGTTATGCATTATAATGGTTGCATATTAACATATTTTGTTAAATTACCTATTTTGTTGGCCTTATGCCGTAACTCTTACTGGCATGCTGTTATTATGCTGACTGTTCTGTTATTTATTGTTGTGTTTCACATAATATGCATTGTTATGTACTTGGGTTATTTCTACTGTTCTGGCATGCTGTTTTTACTAACAATATATTTTGTTCCTAACTAAACTATACTTATTGATATACCTTCATCAACACAGCATGTCAGGGTAGTCCGGTTCCTGGTATTCTGCCTACCCTACCTCAACTGGCCATGACACCAGGTCCTGGGATGCCTGGGACCCAGGCTGGTGGTGCCCCACTCTGCTGCCCTTGCACCACCTGCAGCATCAGGTGGAACTGCCTCAGGGATGGGGCTGGGCCTCCCCCTGGGAGTGGTGGCAGAGGAGTGGTAGACACCTAACAGCAACTACCGGCCATGGTGCTCAGGATCATTAATCAGAGCTATGAATGTTGCATGCACCAGATTGAGGGTACACTGGCCAACTTGGTGGGGCAGGCTGGCACTGATGCCCAGCCTCCTGCTCAGCCACCTTCAGGGCACTGAAGGAGCATTGTTGACTGCCCATGGGTGGGGACCTCAGTCACATTGTTGCCGTCTGGAGGCAGATACGTCTCCAATTCCACAGCATCCTCCACATCCAAGGTGTCTACCCCCCTCATGTGTCACACACCACCCCTGTCTGCTGTCTTGTCTGTCTTGTCTGTTAGCTATTGCATCTCTCCTACCCAACTGACCTCCTCACATGTACCTATGTCCCTTCCCCAACATTCCACTCTCTCCTTAAAAAAAAGGGTCACCTGTCCCACTAAAAAATATCCCCCCATACATAGCTCTACATTTTGCACAAGTGTCTACTAGACACAACTAATGTGGTCCAATTGGCTTGACAACACAGTTATGTTGTCCTCACCCCTCTCTCTGGGGTTTGAAAGTTCAAATTCAACTATATAATCTGTCAAAATGCACAGCTGTTGCTGTACAAGAAATGGATAGCTATGTTTCTTTCCTACACCCTTCCTGCACATCCCTACCTTCTGTTCACTATGTTTTTCCCCTTTGCCCCCATTTCACCACTTTCTTATCACCCCTTTTCTTTTCTTTATATATTTTTGGTGTGGGTTTGAGTTAAGCCTTGCTTTGATGCTTTGCTTAGTTTAAATGAGCTTTAAAGAGCTTAGCGCCAATATGTATCTATGGTCCCTATCAGCTATAGCAAAATGCATTAACCCACCGCACTACACAGGTTTTAGGTTACACAGGTGTTTCCAGCAAAATATACTGACTGCTACCTACTGTCATTAAGCATGTGAATGATATATAAAAGGAACAGGAAAAATAGGAGAGTAACTTGGACCCTGGTGCAAAAATACACCAGTGGACAGCCAAAGACATACAAATGGATGTATGTGAGGCCTGTGATAGCAGGTATCTATGCCCTTTATCAGCAACTTGGGGAAAGACACCTGATAAGGCACCAATGGCAATGTATATGTACAACTGGGACCCTGGTGCAGAAATAAATCCATATAAAGCCACGCACATACTCATGGATGTAGAAATGCCTCTCACAGCCTGTATATGTGCACATATATCTTGCAAGTACACCTGCTTTTACTCAATGTATCAGTAGCTCAGTCTGTTAAATGTCTTGTCTGCAGTACGTTTTGCCTCACATAGTTCTGGGTTGGATTCCAGTGTTATGACACACTTCAATTGCATTATTGTGCAAACAGCAAGTAATGACTGTGTGTTGCAGTCTTAGTCCCCACAGTTTACTACTAATTAATTAACTGCTACCCAGTTTTGCAAGATAAAGGCCTGCAGGCAGAGACATAATGCACATACCCATATCACCTAACTATATGTTGCCTACTGCTCTATTATTTGCACTGTTGCATGACAGACGTACTTTATGCACATGCACTGATTGGTCTGTATAGAATAACCTTACCCTGGCTCAGCTGTAATGACACCCCTGACACAGCTGCCAAAGGTACACATACAGAAAGAAAGTGCTCACAAGCAAGGGATCTGGAAACAGCCATACTTACTGAGGGGAGGCAAAGGCCTGGAGATAGGGACTTGTTGAACAATTTGCCCCTACAAAGATAGTAGGTTGATAGAATAGCAGCTACTTCATTAGCATATATATACTGATGGGTATGAAGTGTGACACTCACATGTCTCTCTTCCCTTACTGATAGTAACTCACAATGTTGCTAGTGTATTGCCAGATGACCACAATGTTATGGGACACTGACCAAACATATGAGACAAAACTGTGCACATACTTCACAAATCTCTACAGTGAACAGTAGTTGTACCTACCCTCTGTGATACTGTAGTATCCACACCTCAGTAATGTCCATCTTAAAGAGTAAGAAAGGGGCCCAGGCCTATATAAAGGCCTTATATATTACACTGTGTTGGCATGTTATTGGCTACTGATAATGCAGTTCAGCTGTTTTGGGTGCAATTAGCAATTCTGAGCCACTGATTGGTGCAGATGCAATACCTGCTAATGAACATTACCTTCAAAAGGCAAGCAACTGGTGATGGGGAACAGGTCTGTATGAGATTTTAGTCACGCAGACAGTGTATGTTACATGCTTTTCCAAAGAAAGATTAAAAAAAGGAATACTGTATTACACCAGGTATGTAATAGATGTTGCCATATAACAGGATGCAGATGGGAGGATAGACGTATGGGAAATAGGGAGTACAGCAGTAGGCTTGTCAAAAATCTGTGGTATTAAGATGTCATTGATACTTTGCTATCCTACACCTACAGGCATGACTCACACCTGTCCCTGCTTTCCAGCACATCTCAGCTCTGTCCTTATAAATCCCTCGCACAATGGTTAGCTGTTGCAGGAAAGCTAGTGGATTACACATAGTACATAGTGATAACTAAGGGTGCACACTCCTGTAATATCAAACAATGTACTGTATGTCACCTCCTCTCAGTCTGTGAATGTGTCACATACATAGTTCTAACATTGTAAAAGTGTCCCTGAATGTCCCTGTTGTACTCTGGCTACATCCCTGTGTCATTGACATGTGTCCTAGTTTGGTTGATAGCTATGCCTGCCATACCTGTCAAACTCCTATAGCAAGAAATCAGGACAAAGCCATAATTAATGGTGGGCCAAAGGGCCAAACTCACTGACAGAGTATATATATTGCCACCATAATGTAAGAAAGTAAGTAGACTAACACATATTACTGTAGCATAACTGTTTTCTGAGGGGTATGATGTGTGAGAGTCAAAATCTGTCTGTATATTCTGACATCAACCATCAATGATTGGCCAACCATTTGTCAGACATCAACAGGATTTTGTGAACAGGATCACATGTATGAGGCAAACATCTTGACATTCTGCAAACATCTGTATAGCTGAGAGGTATGGTGCCTACAGGGGACATACACTACAGCAGGTTTGCATTACCTTCTGTCATGGTGGCACACTGGTGTTGCTGGACTCTCCCCATATAGTTCTTGTAATAGCACACTGCTATTTGTCTGACAGTGGCTGTATGACATATTAGTGGGAATTTTTCCAAAGGGGACATATTACAGTAGACTGCAGTAATGGGTGTAGGGACATACAGCATAATCTGTCTCTGCACACGGGGACACAACTCAGTATTACTGATATCTTGGTGATATCCACAAATGCAATGTATTTCCAGACTGTGAAGTATGGATGTGTGAGGGAGCAATAGATAGTGCAGGCCATTATAGGCATGCAGGATCTGTACATAGTAGATGTTCATGTATCAGGTCCTATAATGTGTTTCTCTCTTGTCATCTTTCAGGAACCATGTATTACAGGAGACATCCACCATTCACAACTGCAGAGAATGACATAATACTGGATTACGTCAGGCACAACCATCACTTCTTGCTTAGCAGGGCTTGGCAAAGTTGTGAACAGCAGTCAGCACTGTGGGCAGACATTGTGCAGGCAGTTAATCAGATTGACTAACAGGACAGGACCTATGAGCAGGTCCGACACCGGGCCACAGATATGGCAAATGCTGCACATGAAAGAGCAGCTGCTGATGTCAAGGATCATGCTGCCACTGGTGGACGGCCTGCAATGGAACAACCACTCTCGGCCACAAAGGAATTCCTGTTAAACCTAGGATCAAGCAACAACTCTCTGGCATCCATCATGGCATACATCCTGGAGGTGGGTGCCACAGCAACCACAGAAGAGGAATGTCCAGGTAAGCTTACTGTGTTTACCTGTGTAATATTGTGTCAGTCATTATGGCAGGCTGTACATAGCACATGGATGTGAGGTCTCTCTGCATTGTGGTGGTTGGGTTTTATGCACAGTTTGTGCACACATACTCAGAATGTCAGTAATATAGTCATTATCACAGTAACTACTGTAGATGTGGATATATGCATATATTACCTTGTAGAGCTGCAGCATTTAGTAATGCTGACAAAACCTCTCCCTCAACTTTATTAGGTCTGTCAGGTGTGGCCGAAGCCCATGGTACTGTACCTGGTAAGTGTGATACTGTTGTTTAAAGGATCATATATTCCATAAGTGGGCAGCACTATAGGCAACACTTCTTTAATGCCATTTTATAAGCTTTATTATTTTAATTTTACTGTTCTCTACTTATTTTGTGTACTGCACTTTTAAAATATTTTTTTCAACTGCATTTACTGATACAGGCTTCACACTCAAGTGTGCTAGCCTTTTAGAGTCTTATAACTGTATTTTATACTGCATTTCTGTTTTTATAACTAAAAACAAACAATAACAACAACAACAAAAAAAAATCCAATCTACTTGTTCATTTCCCATCTTTTCTCAAACTAGAATAGTCCAGATCTCACATTCACTGATTTCAGGAATTTATTTGGTGTTCTGAGTTGTCCAGACCTTCCAGAGATAGAGGGAAGTCTTTCTGCTTATCAGTGGGAGTGGAAAGCTTCGAGCAGCCTATCTATTGCTAAGAGGAGTGGTTTCCAGCTCAAGAACTGATATTTATTGGCTGTTTTGGGCTGCTTCTATCTATTTCAACTTTCTGATGTAAAAACCCATGTTTGCGTCGGTTTTGGCTTGTTTTACATCAGCGGATCCTGTCTGGGCATCATGCAGAGTACTACCGCATCAGAAAGGAGAGAGAGACTTTTCCTGATTGCAAGTACCTGTTTTTGATTTCTGAGCTTGGTTTTGCTTTGCTGTACTTCTTTGCTGCCATTTTATAAGCTTTATTATTTAATTTAACTGTTTTCTACTTATTTTGTGTACTGCACTTTTAAAATAATTTTTTTCAACTGCATTTATTGATAAAGGCTTCCCACTCAAGTGTGCTAGCCTTTTAGAGTCTTATAAGTGTATTTTTTATACTGCATTTCTGTTTTTGTAACTAAAAAACAAAACAAAAAAAATCCTATCTACTTGCTTGTTTCCCACCTTTTCTCAAACTAGAATATTCCAGATCTCAGATTTGCTGATTTCAGGACTTTATTTGGTGTTCTGAGTTGTCCAGACCTTGCAGAGATAGAGGGAAGTCTTTCTGTTTATCAGTGGGAGTGGTAAGCTCTGAGCAGCCTATCTATCACTAAGAAGAGTGGTTTCCAGCTCAAGAACTGTTTTTTATTAGATGTTTTGGGCTGCTTCTATTCCTTTCTGACTTAAAAACCCATGTTTGTGTGGGTTTGCATGTCACGCAGTGACGCTAAGCTAGGGTAAACTATTACTGGTGCCTTAAAATCTGCTCTTCAGATTGTCCCTTAGATCTTGTCAGCTTTCATCTCTGAGCTCCCAAATCAGACCTCTAAACCCAGCACTTGCTCAGAACCTCTTCCAGCTGTCCTTGTAGCCACACAAACTGCTAATAGCACTAACAAAACAGCTTTAGTACTTATAAAAAATATAATAACTACAGTACTTGCAGTTCTACTGTATTTGCAAAACAGCTACAGTACTTAAATACTAAGCACCTATCCCGGCATGTCTAAAGGTCAGTTCCCTACACTTTCGCCTATTAACCTGATCAACCTGGGCATTCTGAGGCAATGTAGCAACTGCCTCATGTACACAGATAACACTCTCCTCCTACCTACTAACACATCCATTTGAGAGAGATGTACGTACATAACCAAAGTGGAAGCCATGCTGTCTCAAACCAAGACTGGGCTACCCAGTTAAGAGGAGAAGGTAAACACACATTCCATACCACACAGAACACATAGCCCACCAGATCACACACCACTACATCTCTCGCATAGTAACACAAAATACGCATGCACTTTTGCTGAGGTTCTGATTAAAATCTGCCAAAACAGCAACGACCTCCAAGGCAAAAAATGCAAGCAAACATTTCTTCCAAACACAACCGCTATGACACATAGCCCACATAAACAGTGTGCCACTCAACCTAAGCCCCTATGGCAAAACAGTCTACCCAATACACTAATCATTGGTGACTCTATGGTAAGGCACACTGATGTCCCACTCACTAGGCTAAATAAGGAGAAAGTTATGGTCAGCTGCCTGTTGGGTGCCAGAATCTGCCACATAGGTTCATAGGTTCATAGGAGGTACTAGGCTATCTACCTGAAGGCATTTATAAGCCTAGCCAGAATGTGTTGGCTTTTGCCGCCCCCCTTAGATTAGTTCCCTGTGTCTCTGTCCAGCACAGTCACTGAAGTGATCCCCAGGGTAAACTTTTTGTATCGCATTCACTCATATAGGTTCATAGGTATGTACATTATGCATGCACTTGGGTCTCTCCACAACAAGTACAAGTATGACTCGGTCATTGTCCATGCTGGTAAGAATGACCTAAGACATATCTCCCTGGACTACATTAAAAGAGACATGGAGGAGCTCTCAGATCTTGTAGCCCAGACAGGTATGACATTAGCCCTGAGTAGCGTACTACCATCACCTAGAATGATACTATAGTAGAAGCCGAAAATGACTGACTTCAACAATTGGCAAAATTTCTGGTGTCATTCAAAGGGGATCCAGTATCTGCCTGCCTGGGATGACTTGATCGACAGACCTCGATGCTTTGCCAGAGATGCCCTGCATCTGTTACCCCTGGGATTCCGGATACTGGTAAAGGCTCTTGACACCCCTATAGTGCCTTTTTTAGGCAATGCCCTGAAGACAAAATTACCACCATAACAACTGCAAACAAATGCAACCTGATGGTAATGCTACTCAGTGCTAGAATCCTAAATCTCAAAATGCACTTGCTCGAGTCTCTACTAAAACAAGAGAACATCGGATTCTGTACAGTAACTGAGACCTGGTTCAAGGCTCCAGAGAGCACCACAGTGCTTACAGGATACACAGCATATCACATCTTCCAACCCTCAAACCTTGACCAAAGCCCCAAGGGAGGTGTGGACCAAAGCCCCAAAGGAGGTGGTGTATCCATCTTCATAAAGGACATGCACACCTCCAGACTGGTTGCCCAACATAATGCATCAGAGATACTTCAAGTACAACTAACACTAGATAAAATGGCAATCCAGGTTGTAGCTAGCTATACATCCCCCACTATGTCCCAAGACTCCCATCCCACTTTCCTGAACACTCTAGAAAGCATTAGGGCACAACCTAATAGCCTTATACTGGGGGACTTTAACTACCCTTCCATTAGCTGGGAAAATTATTCCTGCTCCTACTCATTTGCTCAACTATTTCTGAAATTCATAAACTACAATGCTCTGGACCAACTCATCCTTACCTCCATCAGAGACAGAAACATTCTCGAGCTGGTCCTCACTAACATGGGTGATCACTGCTCTACACCAGTGATCAACTCCTCCCTGGTCAGATCTGACCATAAGTTGATCACAGTCAATATCCAAATCCCACCTACACCCCCCACAAAGGAAACCACAGTCAAAATCTTTTCCAAAGTGAATTTTGCGCTTCTAAAGACAGAAGTGTCAAACTTTATGTCACCCATGCAAACAGAGAAAGGGTGCATGGTCACAGAATCATACACCAAGACGCTGTATGAACATTTACACTTCTACAACAGAAGAAAAAAACTGTTGCAGAAAAGGGCCAAGTCCCAAGACTGGAATAATTCCCTTGTAAGTCTCAACAAAAAAACTGAGATCCTTTATTAAAGCCTCCAAAGCTAGTTATGAAAACAAAATTGTAACAGATGCTAAAGATAACCACAAGGCATTCTTTAGTTACGTCAAGAACCTGCATAACAATACGCAGGGGTGCTCTGAGCTACTGCACAATGACGCCACTTATACTTTATCAATAGGTATTGCCAACATCTTCACAGAAAGGTTTAGTGCAAACTTTACCCCTCCTCCCACAAAAGGGCTCATCCCAATACCGGAGGAGTGCCAAATCCCTAATATTATGGTTGCTCAGGTAGAAGCCGCACTATCCAAAGCCAAAAATACAGCCTCCATGGGACCTGATAACATACCTGGCTGGGTGCTACATGAATTAAAAAGGGAAATGGTACCTCACCTGAGTGCCCTGTTCAAACACAGCCTCACTTCAGGCTTTGTACCCACCGAATGGTGCAACGCTACAGTCATTCCTCTCCACAAAGGGTGAGTGACTACTGACCCAGTTAACTACTGCCCCATCAGCCTGATAAGCCTGATCTGTAAGGCCATTGAGCACATCATTATGGACCTTATAAATAAGGATATAGGAAACCTTCAAAGCCTGGATCCCTCACAGTTTGGGTTGGTAAAGGACAGATCATATCTACTCAACCTGATAGACTTCTTCAAATCTGTCACCAGAGCGGTCAATGAAGGCAAGGCATTCCATACAGCCTACCTTGATCTGGCCAAGGCCTTCATCACTATCACCCACTCAGGGATCATTGACAGACTAACCAACCTAAGCATCAACCCCTACATCATAAGATGGGTAGCCAACTGGCTCACAGACAGAACCCACATGGTGAAAGTAGTGGATTTCAAATCCGACTACCGGGCAGTCACAAGTGGCATCCCACAAGAACCGGCCCTGGGTCCACTCCTGTTTGGAATATACTTCTCTGAAGTTCAGGCCAAAAACAAAGGACACTGATTAACCAAGTTTGCAGACAACTGCAAACTAGAGGAGCCATTATTGACTCTCAAGCTGATGTTGACATCCTACAAAAAGGCCTCACTGACACCTATGGCTGGTGCTGGAAACATGGTCGTAAGTTCATTTCCAAAAAGTGCATCATCATCCCCTTTGGGAAAAACATGATACCCATGAACTACCACATTGACAGGAGCCCTCTCAACTCCAAAGATGTGATAAGAGGTCTGGGGACACAAGTGGATAATATCCTCTCCTTTGACAACCATGTGGCCACTGTAGTTAAAAAGTCCTTCTATGTGGCACACCTCATTACAAAGGGTTTCTAATCCAGGAAGAAGGAGGCCATAATCCCTCTCAATTAATCCCTCATTAGACCCATTATAGAGTACAATGCCCCATTTGGCATGTACCTCACTAGACACCTGCAACAACTGGAGAGGCCACAGAAATTCCTCACAAAGAGGATCCTAGAACTCAAACACTTGCCCTACACAGACAGACTCAGAAAACTACAACTATGCTCCATCTCATATTGCCTACTCAGAGGCAATCTCTGCTTGGCATACAAAGCCATGTCAAACCCAGTGTTATTAGACATGCTTCATTTGAAAAAGACTCAATCTCTCCACACCACACAAAGGACTTCAACCTCATAACCACAATAAACAGAACCTGCAGGTGGGACAGGTTCCTAACCCAGAGACTACCCATTCTCTGGAATAACCTCCTCATTCATGTTAAGCAGAGCACCTCACTGGCCATCTTGAAGAAAAATCTTGATGAGATATACCTGTTGCTCGGCTGCTGCAGAGAGCTTGACCTACTGCCAACTGTGATATTGAGAAAAGATAAGTGTTTATTCTCATTTTTTGTCTGCATTTTGATTTTATATCTCTGTAATCTGTACAACTGCACTTATTCTTCTTATTGTGTGTTATAGCTGTATATTCTTTTAGTGTTGACCTCAGTTGTAGTAAAATCCGTTGTCTGGAGGCCTTGTCTGTTTTCTTAGTGGCAGTAAGTTTTCAGAACTAGTTTAATCCGGCCAAAGTTTTCCTGCATCTGTATTGTTTGGTTTCTGTCCTGTGTTTTAAATCAGATATACCTGTTGCTCAGGCTGCTGCAGAGAGCTTGACCTCCTGCCAGCTGTGATATTGAGAAAAGATAAGTGTTTCTTCTCATTTTTTGTCTGCATTTTAATATCTCTGTAATCTGTACAACTGTACTTATTCTTCTTCTTGTGTGTTATAGCGGCATATTCTCTTAGTGTTGACCTCAGTTCTAGTGAAATCCTTTGTCTGGATGCCTTGTCTGTTTTCTTAGTGGTAGGAAGTGTTCAGAACTAGTTTAATCTGGCCAAAGTAGTCCTGCATCTATATTGTTTGGTTTCTGTCCTGTGTTTTAAATCATATTTACCTGTTGCTCAGGCTGCTGCAGAGAGCTTGGCCTGCTGCCAGCTGTGATATTGAGAAAAGATAAGTGTTTATTCTCATTTTTTGTCTGCATTTTGATTTAATATCTCTGTAATCTGTACAACTGTACTTAACCTTCTTCGTGTGTGTTATAGCTGTATATTCTCTTAGTTTTGACCTCAGTTGTAGTGAAATCCTTTGTCTGAAGGCCTTGTCTGTTTTCTTAGTGGCAGCAAGTTTTCAGAACTAGTTTCAGCCAGCCAAAGTATTCCTGCATCTGTATTATTTGGTTTCTGTCCTGTGTTTTAAATCAGATATACCTGTTGCTCAGGCTGCTGCAGAGAGCTTGACCTACTGCCAGCTGTGATATTGAGAAAATATGTGTTTATTCTCATTTTTGTCTGCATTTTGATTTGATATCTCTGTAATCTGTACAACTGTACTTATTATTTTTCTTGTTTGTTCCCACCCACCCTTCTTGTTCTTGTTTTGATGTTAGTGCTGGTGGCTCTGGAATTGCCTACCCCTCCTGTAAGTCTCTATTTGAACACTCCTCCTGAGTCCATCTCATTTGCTCACTTAAACAAAGATCACATTCTGAGTCTAGTCTTCACTCTAAATAATACAGAGAGAAGATATGAGAAGGCCAACCCACTTAGGTGTTTCCTTCATCTCTCCTTGCACTTTACTAACAAAAAAATCAGCTGCTTTTACTGTATTTGTGTTTCCTCCTTCTTTATTTTACTTTTGCCTCTTCTTAAAAGTACTCAGTTTTATTTATTCTGCTGCACTTATTGCTGCTTGGTAGTAGCCTGATTAAATTTTAACTGTTATTCTAAGTCTTTTGGTTTAAGCACTTGGGTTTCATACTGGTTGTTTTACATTAAGAAGGTTTGTGGTTTGCACTGTTGTGGCAGGACAGGTAGCTTACATCCTTCTAAGCTGGGAATTGCTGATTGAAATCCGAGTGTCTTCTATTCTAAAAGTGTATTTGTTCTGGTTTAAGCACTTGGGCTTCAGGCCAGTTATTTTACATTAAGAAGGTTTGCGGTCTGCACTCTTGTGAGAGGAGAGGCTGGATTCTGCCCTTCTGAGCTGGGAATTTCTGGCCACAGGCTTATTGTGCCTGCTTATTCAAACTGTTTCTTTCTGAAATTGGTGCTCCTTGTTGCTGTAGCATAAGACCAGATTCAGGCCTGCTGAATCTAGCTTTGTTTGTATAACTTGAGCACTGATCCAGGCCATCTTTTTTGGAAAAGGTTCCCCTGCACCCTAGTAGCGGGAGTGTGCAGTTAGAGCTTGCCTGATTGAAGACTGCTGGAACAGGGCTCGGTTTTGAGTTTTTTTCTGGTTAATTGGGTAACTTGTTTAAATCAGATTGTTTGTTTTCTATTGTTATATATATATATATATATATATATATATATATATATATATATATATAGATAGATAGATAGATATAAATAATTGCACTTTATTCATCTGCTTTTACTGTATTTGTGTTTCTTCCCACTTTATTACTAGGGGCACTGACTACAACTCTGACCTGAGATATATAACAATAAGCATCTTTTTATTCACATTTAAAATGTATTTTATGATTGTATCTGCTTTATTTTCTGAAAAAATATATATTTATATATACTTGTTTCTCACCTTTCTAGGCTAGTATAGTCCAGTTTTCAGGTTATTGCTGAATTCAGGCTGTGCTACAGGTCTCTGTGTTTGCCCATACCTTACTTGGATAGAAGGAAATTTCTCTGTTCACCTGTCAGAGAGGGGAGCTTTGAGCAGCCTATATGTCCCTGGAGGAGTGTTTTCAGGTCAGAAAGTAGTAGTTTATTGGCCATTTTGGGCTAATTTCTATCTCTTTCATTTCCCTGCTATAAAAACCGCATTTGCCCGGTTTTGCGTGCTGGACAACGCCGGTTTGCTAGGGTATAACTATTCCCTGCTCCACAAAATCTCCTCTTCAATTTTTCCCTTGGATCTAGACAAACTTTCAACTTACGCACTCAAGCCATTCATTTCTCAGCCCAGCACTTGCTCAAACCTCATAGCACGTACTTATAAACCATAGCATTACAGAAGGACAAGGCTCTCTATTCGACCTTACCAGCCATTCAGTAAAACAGTTTACTGTACCTATCCAGCATGTCCAAAGGGCAGTTTCAGGTGTACTCTCCAGTTTAACTGGTGACTCTGGGCATTTTGAGGAAATGTAACAACTGCCTCATGTACATAGACAACCCTCTCCTCCTACCACCAAACACTAATACATGCGAGAGATGCAATTATACAGACAAACTCGAGGCTAAACTCTCTCAACTCAAGACTGGATCAGACAGTCAAGAGGAGAAGAGAAATACTGGCATCACACCACCAGTCTCACATAGACCCACTAAACCAGCACTTGTAAAAAACTCACGTAAATCCATGGAAACATACCCATTGGCTGTAAATAAAAATTTGCAAAAGCAACAGAGCCCTCCAAAGCAGACATCCAAGCAACCTCCACCCCACCAACACAAACCATGAAACACATACTTCACAAAACCAGTGTGCCATGCAATCACAGCCCTCAAGGCAAAATAACATACCCAACATACTATTAATAGGTAACTCTATAGTCAGGCAAACTGACATCCCACTCACTAGGCTGAATAAGGAGAAGGTTACTGTTAGCTGCCTGTCGGGTGCCAGGATCCACCACATAACACAAGCACTTATGTCACTCCAAAACAAGTACAAATACGACTGTCATTGTTCATGTTGGTGTGAATGACCTGAGCTGTACCTCCCTCGGCTACATGAAAAAAAGACATGGAAGAGCTCTCTGATCATGTAGCCCAGGCTGGTATGATCCTGAGTAGCATCCTGCCCTCACCAAGAATTATACCACGGTATAAAAAAAAAAATGATCAATTTCAACAATTGGCTAAGTTTCTGGTGTCATTCAAAGGGGATCCAGTGTCTGCCAGGGATGACATGCTCGACAAGCCACGCTGCTTTGCTAGAGATGGCTTGCAACTGTCACCCTTAGGCTTTCAAATACTGGCCAAGGCTTTTGCTACCCCATATTGCCTTTTTTAGGCAAGGCCCAAAAGACAAACCCACCATCATAAATAGCACAAGTAACAAAAATCCGAGGGTAATACTACTGAATGCCAGAAGTCTAAACCTCAAAATGCATGCACTCGAGGCACTTCTCAGTATGGAGAAAATTTATATATGGGCAGTAACAGAAACCTGGTTTAAGGCTGCAGTGAGCACCCCAGCACTACCAGGCTACAACTCATACCATACATTTTGGCCACAGAACCCGGACCGAAATACAAAAGGTGGGGGAGTATCCATATTCATCAAGGATACTCAAACCTCCAGGTTAGCTGCACAGCACAATGCTTCAGATATTATCCACATGCAACTAACAACAGGCAAAACTGCAATTCAAATTGTAGCTTGCTACAGATCACCCACCATGTCCCAGGACCCCCATTCTGCATTTCTGGAAACACTGGGTAACATAAAGTCCTACCAAACACCCTAATATTGGGTGATTTCAACTACTCAAATATTAACTGGGAGAACTACTCAAGTACTAACTCCTTTGCCAGGCATTTCCTACAGTTTATAAACTCAAATACCCTGGAACAACTGGTCAACACTCCCACCAGAGGTGACAACATATTGGACCTGGTCATCACCAACATGGGCAACCGGTGTTCCACACCAGAGGTCAACCCTTCGCTGGTTAGATCTGGCCATAAACAAATCACTTTGGATATCCACATTTCATCCCAACCTCGGACAAGGAAACCACAGTGAAAAACTTTTCAAAAGCAAACATCACATTACTTAAGACAGAGGTGGAAAGTTTCAAAGCCCCCATGCTAAAGGATAATGCTATCCAAGCTGCAAAATCCTTTATTAATGCATTCTATGGCCACCTACAAGTATGCATGGATCGTGCTATCCCAAGCAAAACCAAGACTCACTCCTCCAAGAAAAGGAAACCAGTCTGGTGGACCCCTGCCATAAACAAGCTATACAATAGAAGGAGGAAACTAGTACAGAAAAGAGTAAAATCCCAAGAAGGGAAGACATCCCTGATCAGTATCAACAAGAAACTATGATCCCTCATAAAATCATCCAAGGTGAGCTTTGAAAGAAAACTTGCCAAGGACTCCAAAGATAACCACAAGGCATTCTTTAGCTATATCAAGAATCTAAGTGGCAATGCTCAGATCTGCTCAGAGTTAGTGCAGAATGGCAGAAAATACACTGAACCAACCAATATTGCCAACATCCTGGTAGACAGGTTCAGTGCAAACTTCACCCCCTCTCTCCCCTAAAATGGCCCATAACCACACTAGAAGAATGCAGAACCCCTGAAATCAGACACTCATGTTAAAATAGCCCTCTCCAAAGCCAAAAATACAGCATCAATGGGACTGGACGGTGTCACAGGCTTTATTGTACACGAGCTCAAAGACAAATTAACTCCTCACAACACACTGTTCAAACTCAGCCTCTCCACAGGCTATGTACCCATAGAGTGGTGCACAGCAACAGTTATTCCGCTCCACAAAGGTGGAGCCACAACAGACCCTGGGAACTATCACCCTATAAGCCTGACTAGCTTGGTCTGCAAGGCAATGGAGCGCATCATCATGGAACTCATTAACAGAGACATTGGGAACCTTCAAATACTGGACCCTATCTAGTTCGGTTTTGTTAAGGGCAGATCATGCCTCCTAAACCTGGTGGACTTCTTTGAGACAGTTGCCAAGGCTATAGATGAGGGAAAGGTTGTACACACAGCCTACCTAGACCTTGCAAAGGCCTTCTACACCATTCCCCATTCTAGTATTATAGACAAGCTCACTAGCCTGAACATAAACCCTTATGTCACAAGATGGGTTGCCAACTGGCTCATGGACAGAACCAACATGGTGAGAGTTGTGAGAGCTAGGTCTGACTCTAAACCGGTTACAAGTGGTGTTCCCCAGGGCTCAGTCCTAGGACCCCTCCTGTTTGGCATATACTTCTCAGAGGTACAGGCAAGCACAGGAGGACTATGGCTGACCAAGTTTGCAGATAGCTGCAAACGAGGGGCTATAATTGACTCACTGGCTGACACAGACATCCTCGAAAGGATCTAACTGAGATGGATACCTGGTGTCAAAATCATGGCCTCAAGTTAAATGCCAAAAAGTGCACAGTTATTGCCTTTGGAAATAACAAAGTACCCACAAACTACCACGCAGGTGGTAGTCCCCTAAATATGTAAAATGTAATAAGGGATCTGGGGACCCAAGTAGATAGTAATCTCTCCTTTGATAATTACATTGCCAAAGTGGTTAGAAAATCATTTTATGTGGCCCACCTAATCACAAACTGGTTTGCATCCAGATCAAAAGAGGTCATAGTGCCCCTCCACTCATCACTCAGCAGACCCTTCATAGAATACAATGCCCCATTTGGGATGTACCTTACAAGACACCTGCAACAGCTGGAAAGACCACAGAAGTACCTCACCAAGAGGATCACTGGCCTCAAGCAGATGCCTTATGCAGCTCGACTGAAGAAACTCCAGCTGTACTCGATTGCATACCGCCTACTCTGAGGTGATCTCTGCCTGACATATAAGGCCATGTCCAACACAGAATTGATCGGGGGCGGCCCATGCTGTTGGACTGCCAGACTGCAGCCCCCTCTACTTTAAAATAAAAAAATGAAAAGAAATAAATAGAGAAAAAAAATTTTAAAAATCACAGACTTCGCACATGCGCACTAGTCTGGACTGCTTCTGAGACAGTCTGGAGCATGCACAGATTGTCTCAGCAGCAGTCCTGACTGGGAAACATGGAGAACAGAGCTCCCAGAAGTCTATGCAGTTTTAAACTGCATAGACTGTCCTGGGGAAATGCATCGGGGTCAGACTGCAACATCAGCAGTCAGGAATTTAGGATCTCGCAACAGGTAGGGTCAGATGTGCACAGGTTTTGGATAGGGATTAGATGTGCGGTGGTGGTTTACAGGCAGGACTTATTTTATTTCAGGTGTGTGTGTGTGAGTGTGTAAATGCCCCAGGTGCAATATACTGATGGTTAGACTCATGGTGGTGTGGTAGTGAATACCTCAGGCTTGAACCTTGTACCTTTTATGCAGGTGTTAAAGACCTGAATTCCCTACCCATCACCATTTGTAAAAAAAATGCAGATTTTCACCTCATATTTAATCTGATCTATTCCTCATAATATCTGTGGTTTGTAAATAGCGCAATGCTTGATATTTGATGGTGCATTGGTAGCATTGTTGCCTCACAGCTGTAGGTTCTTGGGTTTGTTTCTTGGCTGGAGTGCCTTCTTTGTGGGGGAGGTCTGTATCTTCTCCCTGTGTTTGTGTGGGTTTGCTTTTGTGCCCTCCCATGTTACAAAGACATGTCTGCATTATTTCTTCCTGGGCTTCTGCTGAAAATTGTTTTTTTTGTTCCAAGTCAGACTGTCCTGATTAACAAATGTTAAATAAAATTGACAGGCATTTGAATTTCAGACTTCAGGTTTCTGAATGTTTACTTCCTTGCATATTTGATGGTGCAGTGGCAGTATTGTTGCCTCACAGCTATATGTTTTCTGGTTTGATTCTTGGCTGGGGTGCCTTCTGTGTGGAGTCTGCATCTTATCCCTGTGTTTGTGTGTATTTGCTCTGGTGTCCTGCCATTTTACAAAGACATGTGTCTACAGTATTTCTCCCTGGGCCTCTGCTGAAAATTGTTTTTGTTCCGTCAGAAGTAAAATTGACAGGTATTTGAATTTCAGACTTCATATTCTTCAGAAAATACATAGTAAAACAACTTTTTTATTCTAGCAATAAATATATAGTAACACAACCTTTTATTATAGCAATTTTTTAAGTTTATAAGATGACTATTTGAAATTTGTCCTTATTTTTGGGACTGTAATACCCTGTTATTGGCTTTGTCCAGGTTTTTTGTGCTAAGGTTGACAGCTATGGCAAGAACTGATTTCACTGAATATGTTTGAGGGCTGTATTCCCTCATTACTGGGTTTGTCCAGGTGTTTTGTGCTAAGAGGTTGACAGCTATGGTGAGAACTGAATTCATTAAATGATAGCCATTTAAGATTCAGTCTTCCTCTCTTTCACAAAGCAGCTGATTTGGCATAGTGGTATGTTGCTCTTGACTGTTTTGCACAGGGACCTAGGCAGTAAAATGTACGGTGGTAACACAGCATTTTTCTTTCACAAAGCAGGTGATTTGGCATAGTGGTATGTTGTTCTGACTCTTTTGCATGGGAACCTTGGCAGTAAAATGTATGGTGGTAACACAGCATTTTATTCTAGCAGCTTTCCAAGATTATACAAGCAATGTTTAATGTGTCCCTGGTTTTTGCCCTTTTGACCCATCCCAATGAATTTGGCTTTTTCCAGACTTCTTGTGCTGCGAAGTTAAGATGCAGTTGAGTATTGAGTAGATTTTACAAGGAGCTGAGAGCTGCAGGGGAAGAGAAGTTTAGTGCTGATTATGCAAAGTCAGCTCATATTGCTAATCGCACAACAGGGAGTGTACTTGCTTTTGATGTAGAAGGTTGTTGGTTCTACTCCCATAAGGGGTGAATGCTGCCGTACTGAAAGTTAAGATACTAACTATGAGCCTGTTATTAGTTTGCAGTCCATTTCCTATTGCAATATTACTAGCTTATTTTAAATGTAATTTAGGCAATTTACACCTCAGGGGCATCAGACCCTTTATTTTTCGATGAAACCATGAAATATAAAGGTGATTGCTAGCAGCAACCTCTTCATTACAGATTTATTTAACGTGGAATTATTTAGATGACTTTTTTACTACTTCAGAGATTGGGCATATTTACTGATAATGGTGGACTGTAGATTTGTGCATATTTAATGATAGTAGTAGACTGTAGAAGTTTGAGTAGACTTTTATGATGGAAATGTTCTGAATTGGGCAGTTTTGTTTCATTGTTTACTGGAAAAATGTTCAAAGCAATAGGAAGGTGTATCAAAGAGCACATGTATGTTTCATATGCAAGGGGCCTATGATTTGAAAACAGCCCAGAATTAATTTTTATCTGCCACGGGTAAAATGTATTTTCTTTGAATGTGGGTTTTAATGTTGTTTCAATGAATGTGAGTTTCAGGGGCATAGAAGTTTTAATGACAAGTTTGTTTAGCAAATGTCTTAGTGTTTGTGTTGTAAAATGCAAAATAAAACTTTCAAATGAAGTTCAAATCATCATAGAAGTAAATCAGTATGCACATTACTGTTTATGGTAAATGGAGTGAAATAGCAAAGTAATGGATCATAGGAATGGCTGCAGGGGGAGGCTCCATTCGACCATGGTTTTGTGAGGGGGAAGGGCGGCAAACTTAGGCAGCCCCAGCTGAACTATACCTCCCAACTGTCCAGATTTTCAAAGAATGAATAGATTTTTTTGCTTCTTATTTTTGGTTTGTTCCTCATAAAATTTGTGGTTTTCTGGCAAATCATTTAGGAATTAAGTCACTAAATAATGACACACTAGTTTCAGACTTCATAACCTTCAAAAAACTGCATGCTAAAGTAAGACCTGTTCTATCAATGGTTCCAGTTTATACAAGAGCAATTTTTAGTACTGTTTATATGTTCCCCCAGTATATTTGGCCTTGTCCAGATTTATTGCATTAACAGGTTTAGAGGTACATGCAAATAAATTGCTTTATAGAATTAGGCATAGCCAAACCTCTCAACTGTCCCTGATTTTGGTTCAAAATGTTGCTCTTCCCCTAATGATCCCTCCGCAAAATAGCAATTTTGGAAGAAAACATGGAGGGTTTATAATTAAGAAATAACTGTAATAATCAGATTACTTTTATTTCAGAAATGCATGTAGATTATTTTATTTTGTCAGCTGCTCAATTTAGCAGTACTAATATTAAAGTGTCCCTTCTTTGACAGGTTCCCAGCTGTATTGTGTTGCTATTTTATATTTTTACATCACATTTTTGGTCCATTTTTCATAAAATTGTGTTTTTTTTTAGCAAATTAGTGACAAATAATTAAAGACTGAAGTTAGAAAATAATGACAGACATTTGAGTTTCAGATTTTATACCATTCAGAAAATTCATACTAATGCAAGACCTCTATTAGCTTTCTAAGTTTATAAGAGCAATATATTAAAAATTGTTCTTATTTTTGGGCCTTTGTCCCATTTCTTTGTATGGCTTTGTCCAGATTTCTTGCTCTGAGGTTGAGAGGTATGACAAATGTGTCAGGGCCATCACAAGTCAGCCAGAGACATTTCAAACTGTGACATACTTGTTGCACCCCACTCCCCCATGTAGTGAATCTGGATGTGTCGATGCAAGGCAAGGAGTAGTTATGCAGTGTAAATGTGCAGAGAATCCCACCCATCCAAGGTAGACGCAAGTACTAGAGTGGCTTTTCATCTGTCCTTGATTTTTTACAGAATGGTCTGGTTTCTGTCATATTTTTTGTACTGTTGATTTATGCTTATTACTCAAAGTGCCTGTTGCTCTGTGTTTAAGTAGCAATACTTTAATGACCATCAGGTAAGGTTGGCTGAGATTGCAAGATGCAAGTAAGCTTTAATAAGCATACTGTTAAAGAATTGCCTACATTGAAAGCCTTTCTGTTGCCATGTAGAGAATACTTAACTAGATAATGTATAAGCCTTGGGTATTGAAATGCATATGCCAGTATTTGTAATAAAGGACAGAATTACGTTATTTTAAGAGTCTCATTACACTTGGTGACTTCCAGTCATCTCTGCAGGCTTTACCCGTAAACCAAATGCAAATCGCATGGTCCATAACCTGTACAGTAATCCTTTTAAGCAATGTATCTTGAGCTTATTTCTTGTTTGCTTTTCATTTTTTACTTTGATCATGTTTTCCCCATGAAACAAGCAGATGTCAGCCAGCAGGTCTTTTTTTGGATAAGGAACATTTTTACAAGTGGGGGCATCAGAGATTTCTACTTTCAGCATGGTACTTGTTACTTTAATAAAGCTGAATATAAATTATAATTAGAACTGCAGTGCAAGAAGTGGTTTGAGTTGAGTGCTGCTTGCTTTCCTTATCCTTGATTTTGACTGGCATTCCATTAATGTATTTAAAAAAAGTAATTTATTTTTTCATGCCTCACAACCTTTTTTGTTTCCATCTAGATATTAAGCTGTCATGCAGCCAATGCATTGAAATATTTTTATTCTTCTACACTTCATTTTGTCTTGATTGGACTCTCATAATGATGGTTTGGCACACAGGACAGTATATTTAGTTTTTGTGGATTGCTACTACAGGTGTGTGTGTGTGTGGTAGGGAATACCTCAGGCTTGAACCTTGTACCTTGTACGCAGGTGTTAAAGACCTGAATTCCCTACCCACCACCATTTGTAAAAAAAAATAAATTGCAGATTTTTGCCTCATATTTGATCTGATCTGTTCCTCATAATATCTGTGGTTTGTTAATGCTCCAATGCTTAATATTTGATGGTGCAGTGGTAGCATTGTTGCCTCACAACTGCAGGTTCTTAAGTCTGATTCTTGGCTGGGTTGCCTTCTTTGTGGGGTTTGTATCTTCTCCCTGTGCTTGTGTGGGTTTGCTTTTGTGTCCTCCCATGTTAAAAAGACATGTCTGCATTATTTCTTCCTGGGCCTCTACTGAATTTTTTTTTTGTTCCAAGTCAGACTGTCCTGATTAACAAATGTTAAATAAAATTGACAGGCATTTGAATTTCAGACTTCAGGTTTCTGAATGTTTAAATCATTGCATATCTGATGGTGCAGTTGTAGTATTGCTGCCTCACAGCTATAGGTTTTCTGGTTTGATTCTTGGCTGGGGTGCCTTCTATGTGGAGTCTGCATCTTATCCCTGTGTTTGTGTGGATTTGGTCTGGTGCCCTGTCGTTTTACAAAGACGTGTCTGCAGTATTTCTCCCTGGGTCTCTGCTGAAATTGTTTTTGTTCTATCAGCAGTAAAATTGACAGGCATTTGAATTTCAGACTTCATATTCTTCAGAAAATACATAGTAACACAACTGTAACACAACCTTTTATTCTAGCAATTTTCTAAGTTTATAAGATGAATATTTGAAATGTGTCCCTATTTTTGGGACTGTATTCCCCCATTATTGGCTTTGTCCAGGTTTTTTGTGCTAAGGTTGACAGCTATGGCAAGAACTGAATTCACTGAATATGTTTGAGGGCTGTATTCCTTCATTACTGGGTTTGTCCAGGTGTTTTGTACTAAGAGGTTGGCAGCTATGGTGAGAACTGAATTCACTAAATGATAGCCATTTAAGTTTCAGTCTTCCTTGTTTTGCACAGGGACCTTGGCAGTAAAATGTATGGTGGTAACACAGCATTTTATTCTAGCAACTTTCCAAGATTATAAAAGCAATGTTTAATGTGTCCCTGGTGTTTGGGCTTTTGACCCACCCCCAAATACATTTTGGCTTTTTCCAGTTTTCTTGTGCTGCGAAGTTGAGATGCAGTTGAGTATTGAGTAGATTTTACAAGGAGCTGAGAGCTGCAGGGGAACAGAAGTTTAGTGTTGCTTAAGTGATGATGGTTAGTCTTGTTAATAGCACAACCAGTTGAGTACTTGCTTTTTGATGCAGAAGGCTTTGGGTTCTACTCCCACAAGGGGTGGATGCTGCCATACTAAGAATGTTGTCCTTGGCGAAGATACTAACTATGAGTCTGTTATCAGTTTGCCATCTATTTCCTCTTGCAATATTACTAGCTTATTTTTTTAATGTAATATAGGCAATTTATTCCTGAGGGGCAACAGACACTTTATTTTTCGATGAAACCATGAAATATAAAGGTGTTTGCTAGCAGCAACCTCTTCATTAGTTACAGATTTCTTTAATGTGGAATTATTTAGATGACTTTTACTTCTTCAGAGACTGTGCGTATTTACTGATAATGGACTGTAGAATTGTCCATATTTACTGATAATGGACTGTAGAATTGTGCATATTTACTGATAATGGTGGACTGTAGAATTGTGCATATTTACTGATAATGGTGGACTGTAGAATTGTGCATATTTACTAATAATGGTGGACTGTGGAAGTCTGAGTAGACTTTTGTGATAAATGTTCTGAACCAGGCAGTTTTGCCATTATGGGTGCATGCGTTTTGTTTCATTGCTTACTGGAAAAATGTTCAAAACAAATTTAAAATGCCCTCTAACAACTGTACTGTATTGTACAAGGAATATAATTTAGTACAATGAGGAAGGTGCATGAAAGAGCACATGTATGTTTCATATGCAAGGGGCCTATGATTTGAAAACAGCCCAAAATTTGTCTTTATCTGCCACTGGCAAAATGTATTTTCTTTGAATGTGGGTTTCAATGCTGTTTCAAGGGCAGAGAAGTTTTAATGCTAAGTTATCATTGTGAGACTGCATTGCTTTGTTTAGCAGATGACTTAGTGTTTGTGCTGTAAAATACAAAATAAAACTTTCAAATGAAGTCCAACTCATCATAGAAGTAAAGCAGTATGCACATTAGTGTTTATGGTAAATGCAATGAAATAGCCAAGTAATGGTTCATTGGAATGGCTGCAGAGGCTCCATTCAACCATGATTTTGTCGGGGGGGAAGGGCAGCAAACTCAGACAGGCCCAGCTGAACTCTACCTCCCAACTGTCCAGATTTTCAAAGAATGAATAGGTTTTTGCTTCTTATTTTTGGTTTATTCTTCATAAAATTTGTAGTTTTCTGGCAAATCATTTAGGAATTAAGTCACTAAATAATTATACACTGAGTTTCAGACTTCATAACCTTCAGAAAAATGCATGCTAAAGTAAGAACTGTTATTCTATCAACTGTCTCAATTTATACAAGAGCAATTTTTAGTACTGTTTATATGTTCCTCCAATATATTTGGCCTTGTTCAGATTTACTGCATTAACAGGTTGAGAGGTACATGCAGATAAATTGCTTTATAGAATTAGGCATAGCCAACCTCTCAACTGTCCCCGATTTTGGCCCAAAATGTTGCTCTTCCCCCTAATAATCCCTCCACAAAATAGCAATTTTGGAAGAAAACATGGAGGATTTACAATTAAGAAATAACTGTAATAATCAAAGTTATAGATTACTTGAAATGTATGTAGATTCTTTTATTTTGTCAGCTGCTCAAGTTAGCAGTACAAATATTAAAGTGTCCCTTCTTTGACAGGTTCCCAGCTGTATTGTGTGGCTATTTTATATTTTTGCATCACATTTTTGGTCCATTTTTCATAAAATTGTGTTTTTTGGCAAATTAGTGCAAATCACTAAAGACTGAAGTTAGAAAATAATGACAGACATTTGAGTTTCAGATTTTATACCCTTCAGAAAATTCATACTAATGTAAGACCTATTCTATTATCTTTCTAAGTTTATTAGAGCAATATTTAAAAATTGTCCTTATTTTTGGGCCTTTGTCCCACTTCTGTGTATGGCTTTGTCCAGATTTCTTGCTCTGAGGTTGAAAGGTATGACAAATGTGTTAGGGCCATCACAGTCAGCCAGAGAAATTTCAAATTGTGACATACTTGTTGCACCCCACTCCCTCATGTAGTGACTCTGGATGTGTCCAAGCAAGGCAAGGAGTAGTTATGCAGTGTAAATGTCCAGTGTGTCCCTCCATCCAAGGTAGACACAAGTACTACAGTGGCTTTTTATCTGTCCTTGATTTTGCGTAACAGTCTGGTTTCTGTCATATGTTTGTACTGTTGATTTATGCTTGTTACTCAGATTTATGCTTATTACTCAGAAAGTGCCTGTTGCTCTGTGTTTTAGTAGCAATGCTTTAATGACCATAAGGTAAGCTTGTCTGAGATTGTAAGATGTGAGTAAGCTTTAATAAGCATACTGTTAAAGAGTTGCCAACATTGAAAGCCTTTCTGTTGTTGCCATGCAGAGAATACATGACTAGATAATATATAAGCCTTGGGTATTAAAGGACAGGATTCCATTATTTTAAAAAGCTCATTACACTTGTTGGAGACTTCCAGTCATCTCTACAGACGTTACCCATAAACTAAACAGAATGCCAATAATGTGTGGTCCATAACCTGCACAGTAATCCTTTAAGCAATGTATCTTGAGCTTGTTTCTTGTTTGCTTTTCATTTTTTACTTTGATCATGTTTTCCCCATGAAACAAGTAGATAGTTGTCAGGCAGCAGGTCTTTTTTGGATAAGAAACATTTTTACAAGTGGGGGCATCACAGAGATTTCTACTTTCAGCATGTTACTTGGTACTTTAATAAAGCTGAATATAAATTATAATTAGAACTGCAGTGCAAGGAGAAGTGGTTTGAGTTGAGTGCTTCTTGTTTTTCTTATACATGATTTTGACTGGCATTCCAGTAATGTATTTAAAAAGTAATTTATTTTTCATGCCTCACAACCTTTTGTTTCCATCTAGATATTAAGTAAGCTGTCATGCAGCCAATGCATTGAAATATTTTTATTCTTCTACACTTATTTTTGTCTTGATTGGACTCTCATAATGATGGCTTGGCACCCAGGGCAGTGTATTTAATTAAAGTTAGTTGCTGTGGTTTTGAGCATAGCTCCTCCCTTTTTTAGTTGGCCACACCCCTCCCCCTTAACCCCACTCATTCAGCTGTCTCCTGCAGCCCCCCCTTTCATTTGAAATCACCAGCCGCCACTGGAATTGATGACATGCTCCACCAAAAGAAAACTTATCCCTCAAGCCACATGTTTTAGGGATCCAAACCTCACCACAACAATAAATAGGACGTGCTGGAGGGATTGATTCCTGTCCCAGAGTCTTCCCATGCTTTGGAACAAGATTCCAATCTACATTAGGCAGAGCTCCTCACTAGCACTCTTCAACAGAAACCTTGACGAGTGGATGGGAAACAGAAAGTTTACCCCGGGGATCACTTCAGTGGCTCTGCTCGACAGAGGCACAGGGAACCAATCTAATGGGGTGGCAAAAGCCAACACATTCTGGCTAGGCTTATAAATGCCTTCAGGCAGATACCCAAGTACCTACCTATGAACCTATGAACCTATGAGTGGATGGGTAGTAGGAAATTCACCCTGGGGATCATTTCCACAGCCTTGCTTGATAGGGGTACTGGGAACTAATTTCCAGCAACAGGACATCTGGGTATGTTCTTGGGCTAGGCTTGTGTTGGCCCCAGGGCCATTAGCCTTGTTCTCACCTATGAACCTATGAACCTAAGAAAGTTAAGGCTGCCATTTCACCCTATGTACAACTGTTGTGCATAGCCTGAGTAGAATAAATGTATGTTCTATTCTGGAACAGTTAATTACAGTGCATATACTGGGTAATCACAGGTGTGTAATTATACAAATGTTGACACATTTGAACTTATAGTTATGAGCAACTATGCACCCTGCTATACATGGGGAAATTACTCCAAGATGCCTGTTCAAACACAATAGGGAGATGGTACATATCTGAGGCAGTGATACTACAACTGGCATATCATTCTCAAAATAGGTGTACTGGGTGTTACATGTAGTTCTAGCATATACACTGTCATATTGCATACCTCACAGGTGTGTTATACTGGCAACATTAAATCGATGTAGCTGAAGTGCATGTTATAAAGAGCTTGACTTGTCTGTGTATGTTGCCGTGAGTGTGTCTGTTGTGCATGGGAGCAGAGATGAGAAGATGTGGCATGTGTAATGCAGTTGTGGATCCTCATCTGTATGAATCTGTGTGGATTACTATACATAATAGTGCAGGTAGTAATGTACTGCTTTTGTCTTGCTTCTCACAGGTGAATGGGGGGGTTGGTGTCTGTCCCTTCACAACCTGATGTCAGTGTCTCATCGGAATTTGATGATGATGGTGTACATAGTGAGGCAGAGGTGGGGTTGTTGGGGGCTGCATCTGTCCCAGAGGTTGACATTCCTCTTATGGCCTCATTGTCCCCACACATGTCAATATGCCCACACATACCCAGTTGTCAGAGGCCACAGATATTGGACAGTCAGAGGGTGGCGACATTGTACAGAATAGTGTGACAATTATGGTGTCAGTGAGTGTAGACACTGGCCATTGCCAGAGAGCTGCCAAGGTCTCACACAGGCAGATTGACAGGGGTGCTCAAAGGAGGAATGCTGCCCATAAACCACATGTTGCAGGTGTCACATCATTGGTCACTTGCCACATGTTTTGGGCCACTACGAAGGCACAAGCACATTCTAAACAGAACACCAGATGGATGCTTACGGTTATGGATGCAGCACAGTCTAACATCCGTGACTGCTTCCACCACATTAGTTACACCCAGGACTGGTTTACTGATGTAGTTGAAAGACAGTGGGCTGAAACAGTGTCTGTCTTTGATTGGCACATTGTCTGTGCTGGAACATCTGGTTGGAGTTGGGCATAGGACATGTGGATGTAGGCCAGCAACACCATCTGCTGAGAGTCCACGTGGCCATGCACACTAAAACTTCTGTAGTGGCAGTACCTTCAGGGCTGCAAAAGAAAGTGTACTGTCCACACCATGATGTGGCAGGCCATGGAACATTGTCCTGGGCAGTCCCACAGGGGACATGGGACCAGCTGATAGGAATTACTGTCAGGAACTTGCACCACATCTGACCTTGGGCATGGTGATGCCAGTGCTACCCCTGGTGGAGGCAGTTCCCATGTTCATGGCCTGAGATGGTGAACTGTCCACTCTACCATGTATGGTTCACAGCTGTCCACCATATACACACACATATAGGGCTAGAACTGGGCTTGACTGTGTACACACACACACACACACACACACACACACACACACACACACACACACACACACACACACACACACACACACACACACATACACACACACACACACACACAGACACACACACAGTCCAACACCATTGTCACATGCAGATCACACAAGGCACCTCTCCATAGCCCATCTAACCAGCACCCCTTCCTGACTTACACACATGCTGCCGACTGTTTGGCACAGCCTGGGGCTCCTGCACTCCCACACCATACCTGTACATCTGATGATACCTGTGTCAGATCCCTGCCATCCATGCCATCAATGCAGGCACCTGCAAATATGAGTCTGACACACAGGGTGACTACATTACTTTACCTGTGCTTGTGTAGTGCAGTAGTGTTATGCCATTGCAGTTGTTGTGGGCCGCAACAGGTACTGTATGCTTCCATGTGTCATGACTACACATCAAACTTTGTGCATCTTTGTTGCCTGATGGTACACTGGCATTAGTGTTACAGAAAGACAGGTGTGCCACAGACCTGAGTATGTTTTTGTCCCAAGGGTCTGAGTGGTTAAACTATGGACAAATGGGGCAATACAGTGGCACAAGATGGCAAAGCAGCACAGGAGAAATATGATGTCAGCAAGGTAGGTGCGTATGTGTAGAACAGTGTATCATGGACAATGGGGACAGTCAGCATCATTATGCTTTCATACCCTGTGACATTGACATGTGTCACCTGGGTATTCTGCACTGACAAATCTAGATGGTGCTTGCAAGGGGACACACACACACACACACACACACACACACACACACACACACACACACACACGTTAGATGCTGTAATATTAGAACACCTACATTCCCAGTAATACACACACACACACACACACACACACACACACACACACACACACACACACACACACACACACACACATGTTAGATGCTGTAATATTAGAACACCTACATACCCAGTAATACACACACACAAACACACACACGCGCACACACATGTACACACGTACACATATGCACGCACACACACACACACACACACACATACACCCACACCCACACACACACACACACACACACACACACACACACACACACACACACACACACACACACACACACACACAGTCACACTCACACAAGTTGGATGCTGTGAGATTAGAATCCCTACCCATCTAGTAATACATAATATAGCTTGCAGTACTTATTGCATGCACCACTGATATTAGATTGTCATCCAGTGCTCCTAAGGTGGATACCATCAGCAGGCCTTGCAGCTGTGAGGGGATATATTAATACACACACACACACACACACACACACACACACACACACACACACACACACACACACACACACACACACACACACATACATACACATTCACACACTTGGATGATGAGAGATTAGAACTTCTACCAATCTAGTATTACACACTACAGCTCACAGTACTTATTGCACGCACCACAGGTTATGTCTTTTGTATATGTTGATGCAGGCACAGTACTTGTAGAGTACGCAATGTGGCCTTGTGTTAAACAGCATGTGTGGCCTGCAGAGTGATACTGCTTGGTGCTGTTATTGTATCTAATGTCTTAGGGGTGGAATACCTGGTATTATCCCTGCTATGTGTGTACACTTACCAGTCTGACCGTATATGGCTGTTTGCAGTTTGATAGGTACACATGTGGCCAGGAATATTATGGCCTGTCCAAGGCATGCGTTGCACCCATTATACATCATACCACCTGCACACCTGTGTCTGTCTACAGGGTGACAGTCCACAGGCACAGGGTTCTGTGGGTGAGTGGATTATGTAAGGTTGCAGCCTTGGTGTGATTCCATCGGACAAATGTTGTGATGTGTAAGTGCAGATAACCCCAGCATTTGGGAGTATGTGGGGACGTACATACATCCCCACCCATATCTATATAAATGTGTATAAGAGGGATGTCTCCTTAAATGTTGTTGTGTGTACGTTATGTAAATGTGTTATGCAGATATATGTGGAGAGTCTATGTATCATTGTACTTTATATAGCTATATATACATCTTGTTATAATATATATATATATATATATATATATATATATATATATATATATATATATATATATATATATATATATATATATATAGATATATATATATATATATATATATATATATATATATATATATATATATATATATATATATATGGCACATACTGATAGATACACTAATCAAGAGTGAGGGGGTAGGGAGAGACAGATATGTATATATAGCTATATATGTACAGACATATTTCCACATAGCAGGTCTTTGGGCGGTAGAGGCAACTGACTTGGGCTCAAGTTAACTAAGTGTAGGAGCATGCCCAGTGTGACTGTCACTACTTACAAAGTGACTCCATGACAGAGCTACCTGTACTCCAGTCCAGGATTATGTGTGTTGGAGGCCATTGGCTGCTGCACCTGTTACCAAAGCACTGCAGTTCCTGATATTATCCAAATCATTCTTTGACTGTTCGGTGACCTTAATATGTGTCTCATACCTTGCAACTGTAAAGAGCTTCACAGAATGTCCAGAACTGTGCCTCATATTATTGGCCCATTTTTACATAACATTTTGTTTTTCTGGCAAATTAGTGGCAAATCAGTGAAGACTGACATCAATAAATAATAAAAGACATTTGAGTTTCAGACTCCATACACATCAGGAGATTCTTGCTAATGCAAGACCTGTTATTCTGTTGATATTCTACATTTGTAAGAGCAAATATTTAAAACCTGTCTGTATTTGTTGGCCATGGCCTCACTTTTATTCATGGCTTTGGCCAGATTTCCTGCTCTAAGAGGTTGAGAGGTATGATGTGACTGGGGTACATGATATAACACTACACACAGGATGAACGTCTACATACCTCTCCCTAAATATTTTTTTGCAGAATGCCCAGCATTTTCCCCCATGTGTCTTGCTCTGTTCCTCATACATTTGTGGTTTTCCCATACTATACCATAAACAACAGTGACTGAATTGTTGTAACTACTGACACATTTCAGTGATAACCTTTATATCCTCCAGCTAATATGACCTGTTGCAGCCTGCTATTATACTAGTCACCTGGCAGGGTACTCAGAATGTGTACAATGTCTGTCTGTAGGTATGGCGCTTTGTCCCCCAATTTACTCTGGCTTTGTCCAGCTTTGTTGCAGTAAAAGACTGAGGGGATATGACAGTCTGTGGGGATACCACAATATGAGTACGTCACATCCAAAAAATGTTGGATGCTGCCAGATTTGAACCATCAGCACTATCGTCCATGGCACTTTCCTTAACCCCAGTGAGCCACACCAGCCAACATACAGAGAGCCTTCATTCCTCATACTATCAACAACATACAGGAATTATCTGGTCTGCTGGTATATAATTGCAGACTTACTGTTACAGCAGTTATATGGGAACACTGATGTGTTTGGGCTGGGGGATCACCAGTCCATGTTCTGCTGGCACAAACAGTCATGTGACTGTCCTGTGACCCCACTGTTTGCATCTCCCTTGAATAATGTTGTGGAGTTTTCAGCCATGTGGCCTAGCGGATATTACGGGGTACATACTAGTGAATAGAGTACCTGTTGTCCCAAGTGGCTGATATATCTGTACAAGTAGCCAGAAGCCCACTATAGATCTCTGCAAGTAGCCCAGTAGCACACCATATATAGCCCACTATATTCCCTTGTATATATGCGGCAGGGCCATACATATGCTACAATATGCTACTACCACTTACAAGTGATGAATAGGTGTGTGACTTAACTTGCGAATGCAGCAGCTGTCAGACCTATAGTTTGGGGCAGACTCTGTCTGATGCACCAGTCCACAGCCAATACATGGTTAAGTACAGAGTGTGTGGGCTGGCTGGCATCATTTTTACTAATATGTATGTGAGTTGGAGTAAGGTGTAAGTCCTTAGGGCCCAAGTTTGTCAGTGCATGTGCTATTCATTGTCTCTTGGCCAAGGCTAGGATATATTGGGCATGCCAACATCTGCCTACAGGGGCAGCCTCAGGGGGTTCCTCCTCCGAGACACCTGTAGGTGCAGCTGTAGTGACCTAGGCACCAGTGGGTGTGTGTATATCCCTTCCCTTTGCTGATCTTGCTGCAGCTGCAAGATCATATTGTGCAGCATGGTACATACTGTGAACATCTATGCACATGTGGCTGGAGAGTACTGCAGGGCTCCACCAGATATACTGATGCACCGGAACCATGATGTCAGCAGCACAAACGCACAATCTATGATGTTCTTAGTTTGTGCGTGTGCCTCATTATGGCATTCTTTGTTGTTGTGTGTGTGTGTGTGTGTGTGTGTGTGTGTGTGTGTGTGTGTGTGTGTGTGTGTGCATTTCTGATGGGTGTCATCATCCACGGTTCCAGTGCATAGCCAGCAGCCCCCAGTAAATGGCTGTGTGGGATGTCCCCCCAGCAAACATCTGGTACAGCTGTGATGTGTGCCAGATATTGGAGTTGTGATAACTGCCAGGCTGCCAGCACACACATTCAGAATAATGCCCTGGGCATTACACATGACCTGACAGTTGATGGAATGTTACCCCTTGCAGTTGACATAGATTCTACCCTCCTCACTGGGTGGTGCCTTGATGTGTACATGAGTTCAGTCTGTGGAACTCAGTACCTCAGGATAGTGTGCTACATGGTAGAAGAGTCACATACTACTGGCCCTCTCCTCAGGGGTTTGGAAAAAATAAATGTGCTCACTGACATGTGGCAGCATGGCATCCAGGAACTGGTGGGGTACTCTAAAAGCAGATGCCTATGAGACCCCCATCATGTCCCCAGTTGGTGTTTGGAAAGTACATGTAGTTAGTATCCTAAGGGCTACACATACCTTTCTTTCTACTGGGTAGGTTCCCCTCTATTGGCTATGGGTCTGAGTTGAGGACAGCACAGCTCAGTGAGCTCCTGTAATATGTTCCTATCCACCCTGTAGCACTCTGCAATCTCCAGCTCATGTAGCTCCTGGTAGGTTACCTTGAGCCTGAATACACTTCTCCTTCTTAGTTTAGGCCTGTGGTCAGCATCAGCAGCTGCACTGACCTCAGCATTTAGCAAATGCATATGTAGCAGACCTGCAACAGCCCATAACATTCTCTCAGTTAAAATTCCCTACTCTATACTCCAATGGTTCAGAGTATGGGGGAAAATTCAGATTGTAGGATGTATGCATACTTTATAGTGCTCTGCTGTAGGTGTATCCTATGTGACTGGTAAACTATGGTGCATTCCACCTGCCAGGTAATCATTAAGGGGTTCAAAAGGCCCTAGTTTAAATGAAACTGGGCTCATCAGTAATTAATATATCATTGGCTTTCTCAGCCAATTTTTTATTTCTTTTTGAAAGCCTTCCTTTCTGAGCACTACGGCATGCCACATAAACCCATGCTGCAAAGGTAAACTGAGCTTAGCAGTCCATAGACACACCCCCATGGAAGGTCCCACTCAGTATGATGGCGCACCACTCAAACACATGTAAACATGATGAAACACCTGCCTCAGAGGTAAACACATCTTAGCAGTCAGTGTACACACCCCCCCCATGCTTAGCTCAGCGGCTCACTGTGCCAATAGGTGCCTCAGAGCTCCAATGAGCTTACAAGCACTTGGCCACACCCCCCTCTGATGTCATTACTTCTTTTGTGGATACCAACATATTTCTGTGCCTACACAGATAGGATCTGTGGACACAGATACCCATTTGTGCTATTCAGTAACCCCAGCTCATTTGTAAACATATTCGTGCACAGAACCTGAAAACTACACGGTTCCAGACCCTGCCTTGTTAGCAACCACAGCTGTGTAGCATTGTATATACTCCACACAGGGTCCTATAATGCATTACTGTTACTTACTCACATACTCTGGTTTTTACACTCTTTTTATATTTGTTTTCCTTAAAGGCATGTTTGCACACTGCTGCACATGGCGCAAACGTACCAGGGTATTATTTTCCATATGATTTTGGACACATGGTGGATAGGTCTACACATATCTCTGTCCACTATGTTATTTCTGACACTCTAAGTACACTTTTACCACCCCTGGTGTCATTTTTACATCCTGTACATGGAATTTTTCCGTGTACTTTACGGACACCAACATGGGGTCTGCAGGGCTGCCTGTCTGCTTGCTGGATCACTCTACCACCCTCATTTGCATGCATTTCACATACGTATAAGGTGATTTGCATGCCATGAACACTTCTGTGTTTGCACACTCATGCATGCCCCTCAGCTCTGTTTACTGGCTCGCAGATCTGCTTACTTCCATGTAAGCACCATGCCACTATGCCTACATGGAAATAAAGTCTGTGTAGATTTTATTGAATACCCCCCACATTTTTTAGTCTTTGGATGTATACAAATATTATTACTAACTATATACCTACAACAGACACAGTTATAACATGGGAATGTTCCAATCTTTTACTTATATGACCTCTGTTCACAATTCATATTCATAAAGGAATTCAAGTCCTTAACCCAGATTCCCCTTTCAAACTTTGACATTTTTACATGTGAAGCTTGATATAGCACCAGTAACTGATTTTAATTGAGGCATAGCCTCTAAAATATTCCAGTTCTTATAAATTATCTTCCTAACATCATAAGTTATTTTGTTATAAGTAGTAAAATATCTTGAAAAATTATTTTGTGATGTCCGAAAAAAAGAATTACCATCTACTACTCTATCAGTGAAAAATGGTTTAGCAGAACCATCCCTATTCTCCATAACCTCATGAATTGTTTCCAATAACATAGCATTCTTCATAACCTCTTTTTTAAAAATCTTTGATGGTCTCATCCACCTCTGTTAAACATTTTGTTTGATTTGTATTCAATTTGCTAACCCTCGTAAGTTGTCCTTTTACTATGCCCCTAAATACATGTGGAGTGTTTATGCTTTGCCTGTATGTGTATCAATTTGCTTGTATTTTTTTTTCAAAAGATAGTTGTATTAATACTATAGAATGTATTCTCTATCTTAACATCAAATAAATTAATTTCTTTCCTTGAACAATCACATTTAAATCTTAAAAAAAAACTCATAGTAGTCTCAAGATATTCCACAAAGTGGGAAAGCCCAACTTAATCACCTTCCCAAATCATAAAAATATCATCTACAAAACATTTAAAAGCAGTATTTTAGAGCTAAACCTTACATTATGATCATAAATAAACTCATTTTCCCCACAGCCACAACATCAGTTTGCAGATAATGTGTTCTAAAATAAAATATATTACTAGTTAACATTAATTCATGTAGTTGATAATATATTTTCAGTCTCTCTACCTTTCATCATTGTATTCAAACAAAGAAATTCACATTTAGCCTCCAGACCATAACTGTTGTGAATAATGGTGAAGAGTGAGTTAATGTCTAATGTCACATATAAGAAATCCGTGTAATGTATAGGCTTAAACCACTCATGCAGCTGGGTCAAAAAATTGGCCATATCTTGTATAAAACTTTTGACTCTATGCAAATATTTACCAAAACTTGATTGTAAATAGATTGAAATAGGTTCAGTTAACCCTCCTCCACCTGAGACAATAGGGCTTATTGGAGGATGGTTAAGACTTTTATGTATTTTTGGTAATCCATATAACATAGGTATAGTTGGACATGGTGCACTTAAGAAATTAAACATCCCAGTGGAGATTTAATTCACTAACTGCCTTTCGTATATAGTCATATTGACATTAGAAGTAAGCCTTTTAATGTCCAGCATGTCAATCTTAATAAATTTATTCTCATCAGCCAATAATTCATTCATGTAACAAACGTATTCCTGCTTATTTATTATTACGATAGCACCACCCTTGTCAGCCTGGTTAATGTTGATATCAGTATTATTTTGCAAGTTTTCAAGGGCTTGATGCTCTTCAACACTTATTCTTTTCTTTCTGCTGATACAGTGAAAGTAACTCCTGCTCACAAACATTCAAAAATGCAGTTATAACAGGGCAGTTATTTGGAATAAAGGTACTAGATTTTCTGCAAGCCTGACTTCCAGTTGATAATGAATCTTTAAAAATTAATTTCAAATTAAGGTTCCTGCCAAAACTTTAATGACAGTCACAGCTTCAACAATACTATCACTGTTAGATAGTATAAACTGTAAACCCCTTTCCAACAGTCAAATATCATCAGAGCTTAAAGTCAAGTCAGATACATTAGCAATACTGCTAGAGCTCAACAGACCTGAAACATTTGCTAGTTCAGTTGTTGACTCAAATGGCTGCACGTCTGTGGTCCATAGTATTGTATTTTTGCTTTGTTTCCTTCTCTTCTTCCTCACAATATTCCCCTCGAGACATTCCTCTGACGTAATTCCATCCTTTCTGGAAGAGAGAATTGCAAAGGGTGTGGAGCCTCCTGAAAACCTCTAACTGCTGTTGAATCCCATTGATCAATTCTGATTGTGAGATAACCAGATTGGCCAGTTGGATCGAACTAGTGGTTGGCAGTAAAGAAACAGATTTTAACTCTTCATTGGTCGATTCTGTTGTGATGTAGCTGGATTGGTCAGTAGGATAGAACTAGTGGTTGCTCCAACCTTTGATTGTAACTAGTGAGTCATTTGAGCGTTTGGTGGTAAACATGTATATTATCTTTAAATGAGGACATATCCACTAGTTCGCTTTCTAAATTAGTTATTTAATTTTGCAGATCATTCTCAATTTTTTCAAAGAATTGAATCATTAGCACCATATATTCAGCACTCATTTTCAAGTTCAGTTCCTGCCATTGTTTTAATAATTAAGGATATGTATTTGCATAAATGGACATCCTCACTGTTCTTAAACCATGTGGTACAGCCCCAAGTTTTAAATAAGCACAGAAGCTTAGCTGTTGCCATTGGAGTCTCTTGTGGGCTTGCACCTTTTCTTTCTAAAACATTAACATTATTAGTAAAGTTACCTTTTAAAGGGGCAACAGCTCCCACACTGCCTGTTATGGAACCAGGAAGCTGTTGAAGTAAAAGGTTACTATGAATTACTAGCATATCATGGAGATAATGACTCACCATTTGGATATGGGCAGTAGTAGATCTCTGTTCGATTCCAGGCTCTGTCATAGCTGAGTTCAAATCACAAAAAAGGAGCAAACAGTAGATCCAACACTTCAAGAGTTAAATACTAAAAAAAAAAAAAAAAAAATCATATCAGATACTGTAGTGAATCAAGCCAATAGTAATCCAGAAAAATCTAAGAAACAACAAACAAGACTCAGGAAATGACAAAATTTTAATTGTGCAAAGCTGTCAGGTTACTACCTTTCTTCTGTGCATAGAAAATAGTAATTAAAAACATTCATTATATAGTACTATCAAGAACATTTTATAAGCTATGTCATTATTTATAACAGAAGAAATAATGATGTTAGGAAGATAATTTCTAAGAATTGGAATATATTAGAGGCTATGCCCAAATTAAAATCAGTTATTGGGGCTAGACCAAGCTTCGCATATAGAAATAGTCAAAGTTTGAAAAGGAGACTCTGTTATAAGGACTTGAATTCTGTTATGAATGTGAACAGAGGTGATATTAAGTAAAAAAAAAAAATAGGAACTTTCCCCTGTTATAACTGTGTCTGTTGTAGGTATATAGTTAGTGATAATATTTTTGTACATCCAAAGACTAGAAAATAATGTTAATTGACTTGTTTTGTCACAAGTAATACTACAGACATAGTTTACTTTACTACTTGTATTAAAATTTCTGCTTTCTATGTATGTGAATGTAGTCATAGGTTCATAGGTTTATAGGTAGGTGCTAGGCTATCTGCCCAAAGGCATTTATAAGCCTAGCCAGAATGTGTTGGCTTTTGCTGCCCCCTTAGATTAGTTCCCTGTGCCTCTGTCCAGCAGAGCCACTGAAGTGATCCCAGGGGTAAACTTTCTGTTTCCCATCCACTCATCAAGGTTTCTCCTGAAGAGTGTTAGCGAGGATCTCTGCCTAATGTAGATTGGAATCTTGTTCCAAAGCATGGGAAGTCTCTGGGACAGGAATCTATCCCTCCAGCATGTCCTATTTATTGTTGTGGTGAGGTTTAGATCCTTAGAGCATGTGGCTCGAGGGGATATGGTTTTCTTTAGGTGGAGCATGTCCATCAATTCTGGGTTGGACATGGCCTTGTATGTCAGGCAGAGATCACCTCTGAGCAGGCGGTATGCAACCGAGTACAGCTGGAGTTTCTTCAGTTGAGCTGCATAGGGCATCTGTTTGAGGCCAGTGATTCTCTTGGAGAGGTACTTCTGTGGTCTTTTCAGCTGTTGCAGGTGTCTTGTAAGGTACATCCCAAATGGGGCGTTGTATTCTATGATGGGTCTGATGAGTGATGAGCTGAGGGGCACAATGACCTATTTTGACCTGGATGCGAACCCTTTTGTGATTAGCTGGGCCACATAGAAGGATTTTCTAACCACTTTGGCAATGCAATTATCAAAGGAGAGAGTACTATCTACTTGGGTCCCCAGATCCCTTATTACATCTTCCATATTTAGGGGACTACCACCTATGTGGTAGTTTGTGGGTACTTTGATTTTTCCAAAGGAGACGACTATGCAGTTTTTGGCATTTAGCTTGAGGCCATGATTTTGACACCAGGTATCTGTCTCAATGAGCTCCTTTTCGAGGATGTCTGTGTCAGCCAGAGAGTCAATTATAGCCCCTAGTTTGCAGTCATCTGCGAGCTTGGTCAGACGTAGTCCTCCTGTGCTTGCCTGTACCTCTGAGAACTATATGCTGAACAGGAGGGGTCCTAGGACTGAGCCCTGGGGAAAGCCACTTTTAATCGGTTTAGAGTCAGACCTAGCTCCCACAACTCTCACCATGTGGGTTCTGTCCGTGAGCCAGTTGGCAATCCATCTTGTGACATAGGGGTTTATGTTCAGGCTGGTGAGCTTGTCTATAATAACAGAATGGGGAATGGTGTCAAAGGCCTTTTCAAGGTCTAGGTAGGCTGTGTGTACCATCTTTCTCTCGTCTATAGCCTTGGCAACTGTCTCAAAGAAGTCCACCAGGTTTAGGAGGCATGATCTGTCCTTAACAAAGCCAAACTGGGTAGGGTCCATTGTTTGGAGGTTCCAAATTTCTCTGTTAATGAGTTCCATGATGATGCACTCCATAGCCTTGCAGACCAAGCTAGTCAGGCTTATAGGGCGATAGTTCCCAGCGTCTGTTGTGGCTCCACCTTTGTGGAGCAGAATAACCATTGCTGTGCGCCACTCTATGGGTACGTACCTGTGAGGAGGCTGAGTTTGAACAGTGCATTTAGGTGAGGGGTTAATTCGTCTTTGAGCTTGTGTAGGACTCAGCCTGGGACACCATCTGGTCCCACTGATGCTGTGTTTTTGGCTTTGTAGAGGGCTGTTTTAACCTGAGTGTCTCTGATTCCAGGGGCTCTACATTCTTCTGGTATGGTTAGGGGCCCTTTAGGGGGTGAGAGGGGGGTGAAGTTTGCACTGAACCTGTCTGCCAGGATGTTGGCAATATCAGTCGGTTCAGTGTATTTTATGCCATTCTGCCCTAACTCTGAGCAGATCTGAGCATTGCCACTTAGATTCTCAAGATAGCTAAGGAATGCCTTGTGGTTATCTTTGGAGTCCTAGGCAATTTTTCTTTCAAAGCTTGCCTTGGATGATTTTATGAGGGATCGTAGTTTCCTACTGATACTGATCAGGGATGTCCTCCCTTCTTGGGATTTTACTCTTTTCTGTACTAGTTTCCTTCTTCTATTGTATAGCTTGGGTATGGCAGGGGTCCACCAGACTGGTTTCCTTTTCTTGGAGTAGTGAGTCTTGGTTTTGCTTGGGATAGCACGACCCATGTATTCTTGTAGGTGCCCGTCAAATGCATTAGTAAAGGATTTTGCAGCTTGGACAGCATTATCCTTTAGTATGGGGGCTCTGAAACTTTCCACCTTGGTCTTATGTAACGTGAAGTTTACTTTTGAAAAGTTTTTTACGGTGGTTTCCTTGACCGTGGGTGGGGACGGAATTTGGATATCATAAACTGAAAGGATGTGTAACTCAACATCATTCAGCTATGCATGGGGTCATTTGTACCAGTTCCCTAGCTAAACACACTAGTGAATATGGTCCATATTATGAATTTAGATTTAGAGTAATGGATGTAGTCTATAGGAGCATCAGAGTTGGGGATGTAAACAATGTGTTTGAAGGGAGGAGAATATAATTGGATGTTACATTTCAAGCAGATCATGTACCTGGCATTAACACTGCTGTCACTATTAAACCTATTTTAGTCAAAAAACAAAAGCACTATAAATAAATAATACCATTTTTTTATATATCTGTATTTTTTTTTATATTTATGTGATACTTTAACCTTGATTTTAAGTCTTAACTGCTTATTATGCAGATACACTGCTTTTAGGACGTCTTAATTATTTAATTGAAAATGTGTGATAAGACCTGTGTGAATGACATTCTTTGACAGTACTATATAATGAATGTTTTTAATTACTGTTTTATATGCCCCAAGCAAGGGTAGTAATCCGAAAAAAGTTGGCATTTCCTGAGTCTTGGTTGTTGTTTCTGGATTACCACAGGCTTGGTGCACTGCAGTATTTGATCTGTTTTTTTTTTTTTTCAGTGTTCTAGTTATTTCATATGGTGCAGTGGTTGTGTTGTTGTTGCCTAAAAGCAAGAGGTTCTCTGGTTCAATTTTCAGCTGGGGGTGCTTTTAGTGCAGAGTCTGCATGTCTTCCTTGCATCTGTGTGGGTTTACTCCTGGTGATCTGGTTTCCTCCCACATTACAAAGATATGCATCTGGAGCATTTCTCCCTGGGTTTCGGCTGAAGGCCTTTGTTCCAGGTCGGTCTTTCCCGGTAAACAAATGTTAAATAAATAAACTTTCAATGTTCATAAGAGCAATACTTTAAACATGTCCTAATTTTGGGCCTTTGTCCTCTGATTTTGCCAGGCTTTGTCCAGATTTCTTGCACTAAGAGGTAGAGAGGTATCCTTATAGTATATATTTAATCCTTTGCAGATATTTTATTTATGATTAAGAATTTAATAAACTTTTTATATATGAATAATGTTCTCATACAAACATCTACCTTATATATTTTCTTAATTGTAATCTGTTCTTGAAACTAATCTGAATTGTATTACTTGTGGATGTACTAATAGCTCATGTTCTAATTGCTGTAATACCATATAGTAGAATAATGGTCCATCCAGAAGTATTGAGGTATCTGCCTGCACCGTTATATCTCAGAAGATATCTGGGTCATCTGTTATCCCCAGTAATGCCAACTCTTGTTAGATATTGCTATTGCTTTGATAATGAACCCTTAGGTATAGCTGGCATATTTTTAGGTTTCCTTTCCCTTATCGTTTTACATCCAAAAACGTAATTTTATTTCTTCGGTGTAGTGTCAATTTACTGTAGTATTCATCTATAGTTAGAATATCAATGTATAGTGTTGACACCATTATTTTTCCAAAGACATAACTTGACCTCCCAGCACTAGAAGGAGCCTAACATTTTTATTATAAAAGTGAATATACCAGTAGGTCTGTAAGTTTTATAACAATTTCTTGTGTTTGCATTTGGCATTGATACCTCCCAAAAAGATGAATACTCAATCTTTGGTAGCAATCATAACAGTTTCATCCTACAGAATAATCCTGGCTGTTGGTAGACTGTATTGCTGTCAAGGTGTTCATAGAGTCCATTCATCAGACCTATATCTTATCTACTTTTCACAGTTATATTAGGATATGTATGGTGTCTCTTTTCTTGCATGACTATTTTACGAGCCAGCAACACTATGCCTACCAGAAATACCTAAGCTGAATTTTGTCCTCCGTGCCCACCCCCCTCCACAAAGCACAAAGGATCTACTACTCACTGGGCATATGTTAGTGAAAAACAGGTAGCTGGAATATTCAGTCAAGATCAAAATGCCATATAATGCTCCCAGCATAAACCACCAGATGCCTTCTTTGAGTAAAGAAATATCTGCACTGTTAGCAGATATAGCATTAGGTCTCCTCAGGAATCCTCAAATTGGAAGTCAGCTTTTATGAGATGACTCCCACCATAGTGCAATCTAAAATCTGACTATACCAGGAATATTCCATATTTTTGATTTGGAAGGTCACATATCAGTCTGGGGAACATTTAGGGGAGCACGTTACCACTGTTTAACATACATCTGAGAATTATTTTAATGTAAAACAAGTTTCAAAAGCCTGCTGAGGGGCAGATACAATGCTTGGTGGGTTGGATTCTGGCTTACAACCCACCTGTTGGACATCCCTGGACTGCACAAAACACAGATGACCACTATAATTTATAAACACTGTACAGTGATTTATCCTCAATGGAAAAATATGGATGGCACACCAGTTTTCAGTGAATATTCCTTCCAATATCTGAATTTTCTACTGAACAGGTTCACCTGGCATATGTTGGCACATTATTTTTGGACAATATTTAAGCTCACCGACAACAAAGTAATAAATGTAGAAAAATATTTAAGACTCTACAGAAAACACAGAAGATGGTCCATCCTCAAGAGACAATGCCACAGCTTTTGTCCCATACATAGTCTGTATGCATATTAATTGTCAGCACCATGAAGGGCCATTATATCTCTGACAGCTGTATTGTCATCTTGATATCTTCAGAAGAGTTGTTTATTTATTTTTACTTATTGTCATCTGTTCTACTGCATCATTCCAATTATTTCTGGACATTCACCCAAAAGTACCGTAAGATGGAGTTAGAAGACTAACAACTAACAAAGCCTGTTATCACCATCCATGCTGAAGCCAACTTCCTTGAACTATAACATAGTGATTATAAATCTAAGACACTGTTAGGGAAAATATAGACAGTGAACAAAATACCAAGGAATGCACAGAAGAGTTAGAAGATGTGACAAGCCCTGATAGACGTTTTGCACATCCACAAAATGGACTGCATCAGAACCACTAGATCCAAGGGATTAAATTTTGCATGTGATATAAATAAGACTTGTTAGCAAGACAGATATGTATCTCAGAGAATCTCCATGCCTTGGAACAGACTCACAATCCATGTGAAGCAATATCCATTCCTAACCCTATTTAGTGTAATCTTAAGAATGGATGGGAAATTGAAAATTCACTCTTGGTCTGGCCCCCATGTCTCTGATAGACAGAGGTGGACAGTAATGCTCAAACTAATACACCTCCACACATAACCTCTAGAACGTTCCTAACTAACGGACCCCCTCCTAATGTACACCCATGATACCTAGGAACACAACTGGGTTGGATTGCAAAACTAGGCTTATAAAGACCCTGGTGGTCATTAGACTATTCTATACATATGAGGTTATGAACCTATAAATATAGCTATAATAGATTGTGCAAATATGAGCCACAGATGCAATTAATATGTTGGATGAGTCTTATGTGAATTCAAGGTAGCCCTCTGAAAATCACAAATAAAATAAACAAACATGAAAAAAAAAAAAAAAGAAGAAAAGAAAACATTAAAACAAGTTTCACGGATGGCAGTACTCCTCACCTTGCCTTGACAATGTGGGAGGCCTCATTATCATGACTTCTCAATACAAGATATGTAGGTTCCTTCACCATCTCATTTTGCAACTTATACTAATTCCATGGATGCATAGCTACAGTGTAAGGGCAGCAGCATGAAAATGCAGCTATGTTTTATTACGTTTAATGTATATTTCCGCTTAAGCTGGACATTTTAACAAACACAGTAACAAAGACATGCACAATTCATGAAAATAACTGAAAACTACAAATACATGACAACAGCATGGTGTCATATTTTACTGCAAGGCAATCTAGGTATAAAAATAAATAAATAAGTAAATAAATAAATAAATCTGGATACATTTTTATTATGTTTGCACTGGAAAATGCCATATATACGCCTCTAATTCAGTGAAAGTACAATGCTGTATTAAAGGCTAATTCACTAATGGTTTCATTCCACAGACATTTCTAACCTGCTTGCAAGTTTATTCAAAGCAAAGCTCTCCGTGTCCCAATCCAGGGAAGCATAACACATTTAATTTCCAATCTCCTGTAGGCTTTAATTTGTGCTTGCTAAATATAATTTCTTCTTTTGTTTGGAAAATGTATACAAACAGAACTTAGAAATGCAAGTATTTGTTTCACAGGGAATATTAACCATGATTATGTTCTGTATCATTGAAAATGTCTCCAAAATATGATTTTTCTATTTCATAATGTAGCTATTGCTTTTGTTTTTTTTGTTCACAGTACTTGAATTATACATAATAGGTTTTAGGCTGGCACACTTCTTAAGTGAGTCATATTCTTTCCGAATCAAGACAAATTCATATTTGCAATAATTCAAATTTTGCTTTTCTTCTATTTACTATAAAGCAAATGAAAAACACTGCTTCTGATAATGCACTCTGTTGCATATTGTAACAAACATTTTCATTCTTTTACAGAATCACACACAGTGGTTTTGAAGTAGATATAAAAACAGTTTCAGTTCAGTCTGAGGCTGTGACAATGGCATCATTTTAGATGATTTTTTTTTTAATGTTGCACCTTCCATTTTAGAAAAAAATAACATAGCCCTTGCTTTTATGCCTCAAAGGAATGGCAACGCAGATATTTGTGGGATGATCACACTATTTCAACAGTCATTTTGTGGAAATAGCCATACAAAAATATACTTTTTAAGACAGCTTACTGTACTCAAGAGTTGGCAGCCTTTATCTGTGCTGTATCAAGACTAAACAGCAGCAGCAGTGTGATATTCTGTACGATAAGTGAATAATATCCTACTGCTAAAACCTTATCTTTAGTGCTTTTCAAGATCTATTTGTGTTTTCATGATCCTGATTTTTACAGGGATACACTGTTGTTTTACAATGTGCTCAAAAATGTCTGGCATTACATAACAACAGCATAAAGATTGCAATTACCATCTTTGGACCTCAATGCAAGAATAGTGTGCTATTTGCATATTATGACTGAACATTGTAGAGGAATTCATACATTTCTTGTGTAGTGCACCTGAAGGTGTAGCTGAATAGTGTATGGGTTCCTTCCTACCTGACTCTGGTGACACCCCTATTTACACCCAGCGCACCAAGGTTGCAAGTAATTCACATATTTTATTCTAGATGGAACTCTAGTCTTCAGGCAACACAGTAACAAACAAATTAATTCAGCAACACAAAGTTTAGCAATAAGGCAATATGAGGTATACATACAATGAAATCATCCCCCTGAACTCAGTAAGAGAGGTCTTATCATTCAGATATGAGCAAAAATGCAATGTCATTGAGCAGTAAAGATTCTATAATTCAGTACTGCTAACAGCAGCTATAACTTTGATCAGTTCTAATCAGACCAAACTGTGAAAACACTCTGTTATACCCAATTCACTGGCCAGTGACTACTTACAGTCTTAATGCCAGCATGATAGGGCCCAAATTTGGAGCTCATATGAAACCGGGGAATTTGTAATCCACAAAACATTTAAGGGAAAGCAACACTGAGGGTGAGTAACAGGAGATCCACAGAATGACAGCCAGTACTATTTTGAGATAAAGCTAAACAGTTTCAGTTCTGAAAAAGAAAAATGGAAAAAGTCTAGGCATACATTCCCAGTCGAAGCTATAGCACAATCCTATGAAAGTATAAAATGGTGGCCAAAGCCTCTCAGCACTCCGTTGATAATATTCTGGATGTCAGGCACCGCAGTTCCACTGATGAGAAGTGTAGAGATCATCCAACAGCCATCTGGCAATCAAATATGCCTTCTTTATAATAGGCACAACAGTATGCCTTCTTTATAATAGGCACAACAGTATTTCTGTCCTTGCTGATCAGATGCAGGCATGGGACTACTGGTTCCAGATGTCTCTCCTGATTCCACGGATCACCATCGATCAGGTTTTCAGAGGAGGACAGACACTATCTGCAACTTCACTTCCCTGTACTAGACACGAGGAAAAATCCAGTGTTAATGCAAGGCCCCTTATTCCTTCACCCTGTGTTTCAGTCTGCCCTCTTTCACTTTCGTTTCTCTCTTTTGAATCAAATGAAAAGAAGCTCCACCTTGTAGTGTATCGAAAAACTGCAGTCTGTTAACCATACAGTGAAATACAGTGGGAGCTACACTTGCATAAAGCACAGGAGGGAAGAATAATATTAGCTGGGGACTTAAATTTACCAGAAACAGACTGGAATTATATTGATTCAACAACATTAGTAAAGAAATTATTCACAATGTATATTCAGGAACAGCAATTGCTTCATATTGTAAAAACAAACCTGACAGGAGACGGAACATAATAGACATTGTTTGTGTTCCTAAAGAAATTGCTGTTATTTCAAGTCAAGTTTTACCACCACTGATGTGTAGTGATCATGGGGTTATAAAGGTTAATTTGTTGCTAGATAATTCTGCCAAACTGAAATCTAAACCAATGCACAGAAGGCTGATTACAGATTATATGGAAGCAAAACAGTCACTATGTAAAACTAAATGGAGTGAGGTGTTCAGTGTAAAAACTGCAGATGGAATATGGAAAGCTTTGAATGAGAAATTGTTGAGTGCAAATAAATCAAAAAATGTTTAACATCAGGATGTAGGCATACAATATCAGGGGGATATATTCCCATAGGAACAAGATATCTGATTAAGATGAGAGACAAAAATATAAAAAGTGGAAGAGATGTTGAACTAGAATTTTGAAAACTGAAATAAAAAAGCTGGACAAACAAATTAAGTATAGTGTGAGACAAGATCAAGAACATTTATATAAAGATATTGAGCATAATATGAAAACTTTTTATAGATACATAAGATGTGGATGGAGTAAAGAAACAAAAATGGTTAAACTGTGTGCAGATTCTAAAATTTATTCTCAGACACAACAGATTATAAATATATTTACAAAATCTTATGCAAAACAGTTTGGGTCCACAAAAGAGGTAATACGTTGTCCCAGTGACATGCAGATAACCCCAGATTCTGGAATCAAATTTGATTATATTGAAAAAGAACTACACAAAGTGGATCCAAATAAAGCACAGGGAGGAGACAGAATTAGTAACAATGATCTGAGAACACTTTGGCAAGAATTTACAGTACCATTATATCTATTATTCACTAAGTCATATAAATATGGGGAGATTCCTCAAGATTGGAGACATGCGCTTATTAAATCTGTCTTCAAGGGAAAGGGGAGTAGGACAAACTCAGAGTCATATAGACCCTTAAGTCTACCTTCATGTTGTGGAAAAATAATGGAGAAGATATTATTGGATACGTTATTATCAGAACTGGATAGGTTGGGACTTGAATCCATATATCAGCATGCATATGTTGAAAACCGATCTATTACCACCTGTAACATGATGTTCTATAACAATATAATAACAGCTATGAATGAAAAATTGTGCCATGATGTAATTTATATAGATTTTACTTCAGCATTTGACAGGGTCATACACAAAACTCAGATCAATAAATAAAAACAACTAGGTATTGATATACTCTTGATAAGATGCATAGCTGCATGGCTTATAGATAGGACATGTCAAGTATCATACAGTAACTGGACAGATGTAATCCTTGGTTACAGTCAGGGCCCTTACTTGTTTAGATTGTATCTTTCAGACCTAACTTTTTCATCTGAGGTGTTCTACTCTCTATATGCAGATGACCTGAAATTGCGTGAACTGATTACATGTGTTACAGATAGGATATGTCTGCAAAAAAACTTGGCTAAATTGACCATTTGGGCAGAGGAGAATAATAAGCTGATAAATACATCAAAAACTAAGCATATGAGATTTGGAAGACATAAATTGAAAGATGAATATTTAATACAGCACACAGCGATTGAAACTGTGGACTCATTTAAGGACCTTGGTATATGGGTAGATTCAGCTATGCATTTTTCTAATCATATCAACCAATTGGTTATTGATAGTTATGGAGCTGTAGGTTGTATAAAAAGATTTATAAAGTCTAGGAAATAAAAAATGATGAAGTCATTGTTCGTTAGTTACATTAGACCCAAACATGAGTATGGAATGACAACATGGAAACCCAATAAGAAAACAAGCATGAGTAAACTGGAAACAGTACAGCAGAAATATACCAAGGGCATTCATGGATGTGAAAATTTAAGTTATTACAAATGAGTAAAATATCTGAATTCATACAGTGTCTCTTATAGATATCTAAGAGGAGATTGTATTCAAGTATATAGGGCATTCAAGTATATAGGGCATTTAGGGACAACTACCTCTGGGAATGTTTGGGGTTATCAAAAAGTACTAGAGAATAATCACACAACATATGTAGAAGATTCTATAGGAATGAGACGTGTACTAAAGCAGTCCACACAGCCTATCTGGACCTAGCCAAGGCCTTTGACACCATCCCCCACTCTGGAATCATAGACAAACTTACTAAGCTGGGCATTAATCCCTACATCACTCAATGGGTTGCCAACTGGCTTACCGACAGAACCCACACTGTAAAAGTAGCTGACTCTAAATCCAGCTCCAGAAAATTGACAAGTGGAGTACATCAGGGTTCAGTCCTGGGACTGCTCTTGTTTGGCATCTACTTCTCTGAAGTACAGGCCAACACTAAGGGACTCTGGCTAACAAAATTCGCAGATGACTGCAAACTGGAAGCCATTATTGAATCCCCAAATGATGTGGATACTCTACAAAAGGGCCTTACATAAACAGATGCTTGGTGCCAGAGCCATGGGCTCAAGCTCAATGCCAAGAAATGTATAGTTATCCCCTTTCGGAAAAAACATGTACCCATGAATTTCCACATAAGTGGCAGTACACTAAACACCAAAAGTGTGATAAGAGACTTAGGGACACAGATGGACAGTGGTCTCACCTTCAATAACCACATCGCCAAAACAGTTAGGAAATCCTTCTATGTGGCACACCTCATCACTAAGGGCTTTTCATCCAGAAAAAAGGAGGTCATTGTCCCACTGTACTCATCCCTCATTAGACCTATTATAGAATACAACGCCCCATTTGGTATGTACCTCTCAAGACATCTGCAGCAACTGGAAAGGCCGCAGAAATACCTCACTAAAAGAATCACAGTCCTAAAGCAGATGCCCTATGCTGGCCACCTTAAAAAACTCCAGCTATACTCTGTCACATATCGTCCACTCAGAGGCGATCTCTGCTTAACATACAAGGCTATGTCAAACCCAGACCTGTTGGACATGTTACACTTAAAGAAATCCCATCCCTCAGAGCCACACGCTCCAGGGATCTAAACCTTGTCATCACAATAAACAAAACATGCTGGAGGGAGAGGTTCCTGACCCAGAGACTCCCCAGACTCTGGAATAGACTGCCCATACATGTCAAGCAGAGTGCCTCTTTGGCCTTCTTCAAAATGAACCTTGGTGATTTGATGGGAGAAAGGAAATTCACCCCGAGGATCACATCAGTCACCCTGCTAGACAGGGGTCCAGGACAGTAAATAGTGTGGGAAGAAATAGCCAGGGAATTGTTATAGCTAGGCTTGTATACACCCTAGGGCCGATAGCCTAGTACCAACCTATGAATCTATGAACTAATTGGTTCTCTGATAGAGCAGCTGACGCATGGAACAGACTACCAAATTCCATTAAGCAAGTACTAGTTTAGATATTTTTAAGAATAGCCTGGACACTTACTAAGGGAACAAGTGTTATGGTATATTGGCAGGCTAGTAGGGCATTAATGCTCATGCTTGAAATATTTGTATGTATGTATGTATTGTACTGCAGCATTGATGTTCTGTGTCTAGTTAAAAGATTACTGATAAAAATGGTATTTAACTTAATTATCTCTTAAGATTATACAGCTTGGCATAATATCAAAAAATCAGTCATATGCACATGAGAGTAATATCTGTCTCCAAAAGAATCTGAAATTCTTAATTTTTTAAGTCCTGCAGAAAGATAACAGATGACATTTATAGCTGCTGGGCTACAAAAAGTAAACTGAAATATTTGCTTACAGGTGAAGCCAGAATGATTTATGAAAATTTGTGTTAATTTCTTTTTATCATTTTTCAGTTATTTAAATATTACCACGAGTTTGGGTGTTAAAGCACAACGTATGTAATGGGTTTCCATAAGCTTAAACTCTTTTCATCATACTCATCGGTACTTGGTGCACAACCACAGCATTATTTGGTACACAACCACAGTAACATTTTAACATGTGAGGATATGAATTTTGTTATTTACAGACTGGACAGGAGATCTCGTGCATATGCACCATTTTTAGTTTCAAACCTTATAAACATCAGGGTATACATCTTGGTAGACTCACATGCAAATAATGCCCAGTTACCAGAGAGTCTATTTAATTAAATAGGAAACTAGATAACAATTCATTTGAGATGCTGAATTTATAGACGATATCTCGGACACTGTGAGACATGATGGCAGTTTCCCAAAACACATTTAGCATTCAAGATTCATACAACCAGTTCAATATGTGAAGTGGATCCATGATTTACACTATTCATGACTGAATTATAGGTGCCACATAGATGAGTTTGCTCTCTAAAGTAATAATAATAATGATAGAATGACTTAACATGAATGTACAATATTTCCCATCACTCTGCACATCTAAAGAGTATTCCTTTTAAGAACTATGTGCCATGAAGCAAGACAAGTGCACTGTAGAAGGGCATATTAAGGCCCTTGCAATTCATAAAGGATTATACACAGTGGGGTGAGACTGTTTGCCTCCACACCTACAGTATGTAAGAAGAATGGAGTATGAATTCAATTGCTCTGTCACAAAATTATGTGGAGTTCAAAACCACCATTGTAACTGCATAGGTCCTTTCTGAAGGTGGCACTTTAAAGGAACTGAACTGCGTACATCGAGACTGATGATGCTTGTGACTGCAATGATTATTGATTTTCTTCTGTGTTGCTGAAAAAAAAGATGGAAAAAAAACAACTTTTGAATAGAAGAAAAAAAAGTACCAGCCACTGAGTCCACAGTGGTGCAGATAAACCTGTTAACACAACCTAGCAGGTCCCTGATGTCCATAGTGATACTGCAGTGGCCCATCCAATGGGAACATTCAAAGCTCTTGACCTCACATTAGTTCTTATGTTAATGATCTGCAGTCATGACAACAGGAGGTATGCTTTTATGAATCAATTCCTTGCATGACTGTAGACTAGAGAGCACACTTGGTATTGAGAACACTTGCTGTGCTGCTGAATTCGTATGTACACATTGTGCATGGCTCATCTACACTCTTGCAACAAGATCCAGTTTTATGAAACATACTGCTGTCAGTAGGATGAATGAGCAGATCTGCAGACAATCCCTTTAAGGGATTATGCATGATGCTCTTTAATAGTCAGGCCATTTGTATTCTGCGGAATATTAGCAATGCTTCTAATTTGTTTTATGAGGCAGTTGATGGGATTTTTAAATCAACGGAAGCAGATGTGAAACACTGAGCAAGTATGACAGAATAAGATGCATTTTTTAATCTGCACATATTTTTCTTTTAATCTGTACTGTGCCAACCTATGCATGTAGGTTAATCTAAATTTGAGATATAACATTATATATGCTAAGGAACTTACGCATTTTCTTTCTACATTAGCATGTGAATCTTACTGTTGGGTGTTACATGAGACGTAATATGAATTTTGTTATGGATTTATAATTCTTAACAGGGACATAGGTTCATAGGTTCATAGGTTTATACTAGGCTATCTGCCCTAAGGCATTTATAAGCCTAGCCCAAATTTTTGTGGCTTACGCCACCCCTTATATGAAAAAATACTGTGCCCATTAGTTTGTTGTGCCTCTGTCCAGCAGTGACACAGAGATGATTCCCGGGGTAAACCTACGATCTCCCATCCACAGGTCTAGATTTCTCTTGAACAGAGTCAGCGAGGTGCTCTGCCTCACATGGACCGGGATTTTATTCCACAGCATAGGGAGTCTCTGAGTGATAAATCTATCCCTCCAGCACGTCCTATTTATATCCGTGCTAAGGTTTAAGTCGCTTGCTCTAGTGGTTTTGGTAGATTTGGATTTTTGAGGTGGAGCATGTCCATTAATTCCGGGTTGGACATGGCCTTGTATGTCAGGCACATGTCACCTCTGAGCAGACGGTATGCGACTGAATAGAGCTGGAGTTTCTTCAATCTGGCAGCATATGACAGATTTTGGAGTCCCTTTATCCTTTTGGTGAGGAACTTTTGGGGTCTCTCCAATTGCTGCAGATGTCGGGTGAGATACCTCCCGAATGGGGCATTGTACTCGATCATTGGTCTGATAAGTGAAGAGTACAGGGGAACAATGACCTCACTAGATCTGGATGTGAATCCCTTCATGATCAGGTGGGCAATGTAGAAGGTCTTCCTAACCACTTTAGCAATGTGAGTGTCAAAAGAAAGGCCACTGTCAACCTGGGTCCCCAGGTCCCTGATAACCTCTTCTGTGCTTAGTGGATTGCCACCTATATGGTAGCTTGGGGTTACCTTATTTTTCCCGAAGGGTATGACTATACATTTTTTGGCGTTTAACTTCAGGCCATGGCTCTGGCACCAGCTATCTGTTTCCGTGAGTCCCTTCTGAAGGATATCCGTGTCCGATGCACTTTCCACTATGGCGCCCAGTTTGCAGTCGTCTGCAAACTTTGTCAGCCAAAGTCCTCCCATGCTGGCCTGTACTTCTGAGAAGTAGATGCCAAACAATAGGGGGCCAAGGACCGAGCCCTGTGGGACACCACTTGTGACCGGCTTGGAGTCTGACACAGCGCCAGTAGCTCTAACCCTGTGGGTTCTGTCCTTAAGCCAGTTTGCAACCCATCTTGTGACATATGGGTTTACATTTAAGCTGGTAAGTTTTTCTACAATACCCGAGTGGGGTATTGTGTCGAAAGCCTTTGCAAGGTCAAGGTAGGCTGTATGGACTGCCTTTCCCTCATCAATGGCCTTGGTGACTGTTTCGAAGAAGTCGACCAAGTTCAAAAGGCATGATCTTCCCTTGACAAAGCCAAACTGGGTCGGGTCCAATGTCTGCAAGTCCCCTATATCTTTGTTTATGAGCTCCATTATGATCCTCTCCATAGCTTTGCAGACTAGACTTGTTAAGCTTATGGGGCGGTAATTACCAGGGTCCGTAGAGGCGCCGCCTTTGTGGAGTGGGACCACAGTTGCTGTACGCCACTCCTTGGGCATGTATCCTGTGGTAAGGCTGAGATTAAACAGCTGCCTTATGTGCGGATTAATTCCTCATTTAGCTCGTGTAGCACACAGCTGGGGACACCATCCGGTCCCATTGATGCTGTGTTTTTAGCTTTAGAGAGAGCAGCTTTCACCTGCGCATTTGAGATGTCCGGGAGGCTACACTCGGCTGGGATAGTTATCTCTCCTTTAGGGGGGGGAGAGGGGGGAGTTTGCACTGAACCTGTCTGCCAGTATGTTGGCAATGTCTGTGGGTTCAGTGATTTTTGTATCATTTTGGACTAATTCTGAGCATATCTGGGAGTTTCCACCCAGGTTCCTAACATAGCTGAAAAAGGCCTTATGATTGTCCTTTGAATCCATGGCAATTTTTCTCTCAAAATTGGCCTTAGTTGATTTTATGAGTGCTCGTAATTTTTACTCATAATGATCAGGGTGACTTCCCTTTTATGGATTTTGTTCTATCATGTAATAGCTTTCTCCTCTTATTGTAAAGTTTGTTAATGGCTGGGGTCCACCAGACTGGACGTTTGCCCTTTGTGGAAAGAGTCTTGGTTTTATTTGGGATTGCCTGATCCATGCAGTCCTGGAGGTGTTCATAGAAGGCATTTGTAAGGGCTTCCGCAGCTTGGGTTGTGGTTTCCTCTGGCTCAGGGGCCTTGAAGGATACCACACCAGTCTTGAGTAGTGTGAAGTTTGCTTTAGAGAAGTTCTTCACTATGGTCTTTTTTGTTTGGGGTGGGGCGGGATGTGGATTTCCAGTGAGATTAGTTTATGATCAGATCTCACCAATGAGGGATATACTTCCGGTGTGGAGCATTTTGTCCCCATGTTTGTGACAATGAGATCTAGTATATTTTCTCCTCTCGTGGGAACAGTGACTAGCTGTTCCATGGCATTTGAATTTATGAACTCCAGGAACCGTTGGGCTAGAAAGTTAGGGCTTGAGTAATGTTCCCAGTCTATATTCGGGTAGTTGAAGTCACCTAATATGATGGTGTTTGGAGATACATTTATACCCTCCAGTGTCTTCAGGAAGGCTGTGTGGGGTTCCTGAGTTTGAGAGGGTGGCCTGTAGCATGCTACAATTTGTAGAGCAGTTTTGCCTATGGTTAGTTGCACCTGGATGGCTTCCGAAGCTTCGTGCGTTGCCACCAACCTGGAGGTGTGGGTATCCTTTATGAATATGGATACACCCCCTCCTTTTGTGGTGTGGTCCGGGTTTTGGGGCCGGAACGCATGATATGAGGTAAAACCTAATAGTGCTGGGGTGCTCTCAGGAGCCTTGAAACAGGTTTCAGTTACAGCACAGACATCGATGTTCTCCATACTGAGAAGGGCCTCGAGTGCGTGCATTTTGAGATTTAGACTTCTGGCATTGAGCAGCATTACCCTCAGTTTCTTACCATTTTTGTTTTCTAGGGTGGTAGGTTTAGAATTTGAGCCTTGCCTAAAAAAGGCACTATGGGGGTGGCAAGACATGTGAGATTTTCTCTTGCTGTAAAAATACAAAAGGAAGGAAGCTTGAGATCTCATTCCACTGAAACACTATGAAATTAATTTCTGCAATGTTAACTTAATGCTTCTCACGACTTGCATGTCCTTGCACAACAATGTGATTTCCCTCTTATTTGAGAGTTGTACTTTTACTTTAACATGTTTCCAGACACACCTTTCAGTTAACCTTACAAGTGTTGGTCAGTGAGATCACAATGATTTAGGCATGAGCCATTTAAACAGATGTGCATACCAAACTGTACTTCTGGTTTATTATTAGCATGCCTAAAGGCAAATTAGTGAAAAGACAGATTTCTTGTGTAATCAAATTCTTCAGACCTTTTGTTGTTGTGAATGTCACCAAAAATAAAATTGCTCCGTTTGGTACAGACATAACATGCTTGCCATATCTCATTTTGCAGCATTCAGTCAGTATCATTCAATGTGCTTTATGTTTTCACATTCAAATACTGAATAGATCAAGAGGTAGTTAAAATGTTATAGGTGTTATAGCTTAAATGTATGCAATTATTCAGCAAATTGGATCACTGCTTACAAGAGCCTAAAATTAAGATAAGCAACAAACAAACCATTATATAAATAATCCTTAAAAAAATAGGAAGACATAAAGAAATAATTATATATCCTGGAAATTTTAGAGATGCAATTCAAGAACACATGGTATCCCTGACTGGTTGAAACAGAGTACTGCTGTATTTCTGTGCCCCGACCCGCTATCCCAGGAGTCTCCACTTCTTCAGAAAGGCCAATCTCACCAGTGTTCTGCTGAATGAATTACCTTAGCATCAAGAACCTTTTATGAAAGATATTAGCAATGGGAAGTTTTAAATTAGAGGGACAAAATGTCTTGAACTTGACTTTTCTGCCACTGTAATTGCCACAAATAGCCAAGGGCACATTATGAGACACATTATAGAAACACACAAATCAAAATAATGGCAATATATTTACTATGGCTCTGTGTAATATCTGAGCACTGGCTAATTTAACATAGCAGATGAAGCAAGAATGTGGTATGGAAGGATAGAATTGTACTTGATACAAATGCAAAGCATATGTAGACTTTTGAAAATAATTATGAAAGTTAACTATGATACTACAAAATTGCCAGGCCTACAAAGTTGCATACAGCCATAGATTTAGGTGAAATGTATCTCCTTTTTGCAGCATTATGCTTATGCACCAGATATGAAGACCTTCGTCTTACTCCAAAGTGCCTGCACATATTTACCATATGTTGGTTGGTATGAATTACAAGGAGACAAAATGGCTGCACCTCTGAGCAAAACAACATTTAACTGGGCATGTCTCACATATATAAGTTACAATAGTTGCACCCTTTTGCAGTGAGCCTTGATAACTTTGAGTATCTTTGAGTGAGCTTTGCTGAATGCATTATGACTGCTTTAAGATGTAGAAGAGGAGAGAGGAATATTATCTGTGAAGGGTTGAGGTAAAAATTATGATTTTTTTTCTTTTATATATTTTTCATGCAGCATGCAATGCTTTCTGTAATTTGGTGAGAGATAATAGATATTTTGAATTATCAGTTATAATCTTCGGATAAAGCGGTAGAACAACATGGCTGATATTTCCAGACAGTGATAATGCTACTGGAGCTATCCTGCTCCTTCTCGCCCCAAAACCCAATACTGCCTTTTTCTTAGCATCATCGTTTTTCTCATTGCCTACTTCTGTATACTCATAATGATGTCCTCTTGCTGAAAAAAGATAAATACTTCAATCAATACTTCATCCACTATTCCCCTTATGATATGTCACATGGATTTACAAATTTTCTTCCAAACTGGAGGCATGTGCAGTTGAAATGTAAAATTTACCTAGGCCTCTTCTGCCTAGAATCAATAAAGGATGTCAGGCACAACAGATCTATAATATACTTTACAAGCTATCAGCTTACCTAACAACACAGAGCTGCGAGTCTAATTTTTAGTGATTCTGTCCCAGACTACACGACTTGACATGTCAAGCAAACCTTTGCACATTAAACACTATAGGTTTGCATACGTTTCTTTAAATGCTACATGCTAGTTACACAAAATGTTTCTTTTAATGTGTGGAAAAGTTCTTGTTCTTCTTCTTAGCTCTTTAAAATGTTGTATCGGTTTGCTCTTTTAGTATTATGTGAGTAGGTAGTAAATAAGCATTGGTAATGCTGAAGTGAAAAGTCAACTTTTATCAACATGTTCCAAACAGAAATCATAACTTTATTGCATGACTGCTGGAGTCTAAGCTTGAGAAGAAGAAGATTAAAGTACAAGTCTGCTCTCATTTAGTTGAATGTTGTCAATGACTGAGATAGCTACATGCTGACCTTTTCTGAAGTTTATAGCTGGTTATTTCTTTAGATTTATAATTGAAATAGATAGCCTGGTGCAACATTGGTCTTGATCTGGTATTTATGCAGGCACTCTACATTACCTTACTCGGGTGCTATCCCTAAACTTACCTTCTACCCTGTCCCTATCCACATCTCTAAGTATTAGGGTAGTAAACACACTTTCCCTAATAATATCACAGTTCAAACAATCTATGTCTAACAGTAAGTATTTTTATGTAGTTATTTATTTATTTATGTATATATGTATGTATTTATTTAATGTACATATTTATTTTCTCATTTATTTTAAATTGATCAGAAAATGAAATTGTTTTCCTTTTTTGTTTCTTTTTTATGTTTGATGCAAAAGGTTGTTAAATGGTTTATGCATGTGATTAGTAATTTATATATACTCACACACACGCGCGCACACACATATATGTATGTGTGTGTGTGTGTATATATATATATATGTATATATATATATATATATATATATATATATATATATATATAATTTTTATGAAATAAGTTGCAAAATGTAAAATAGCAAAATGTCAAAGAACTACTATAATAATACAGATTATTGAAAAATAAATAAAAAGATTGTTTGTCCCCTCTGTGAAAAAATTTAGGGCTGTGCCCTCTACCCCAGCAATGTTCTTATAGCATACCATTTGAAAAAATGACCACCGTCATATATTTACATACACACACACGCACTATATATATATATATATATATATATATATATATATATATATATATATATATATAAATATATCTATACACACACACACACACACATACACACTCACAAACACACACACACACACACACACACACACACACACACACACACACACACACACACACACGCACACATACATATACATATATATGCATATGTGTATATATAGGTTTGCTATCATTTTTCCAAACAACAACGTCAGACTGTCGTTCTAAAAATGTTGAATGTATTGCAGTGTCGACCATACTTATGCAAATGCAATAGTGCATTCTGCTTTAAGTGTTTGACAAACTGTATGGTACTCACGGTACAGTGAGGTTTGGACGTTCATCCATATTCCCATTGTAGTACGATCTCAGAGTTGGAATATATTGTTAGCAGGGTGTGTGTGTGTGTGTGTGTGTGTGTGTGTGTGTGTGTGTGTGTGTGTGTGTGTGTGTGTGTGTGTGTGTGTGTGTGTGTGTGTGTGTTTGTGTGCATGTGTGTGTGTGTGTTTGTGTCACTCTATGTTTCTCTATCTCTGTATATGTATACCTATATCAATCTTTCTATTTTTCTATATATATTTGTGTGACTGTGTGTGTGTGTGTGTGTGTGTGTGTGTGTGTGTGTGTGTGTGTGTGTGTGTGTGTGTGTATGTGTGTGTGTGTGTGTGTAAACAAAGAGCATCAAACTGTTTAAATGAAACAGAATACTTGTTATAACAAACAACTCCACTTGACGGCAAGCTGGGTTTCGTTTTAAACAGACTTTCTTCAGCACCCAGAGATATATGACAAGAATCTGATTATTAATGGGTGAAAGAGCAGGAAAGTCAAACAGAATATGCATAAAATATGAAATAAATAACTTATTAAGGAATCAAACTTCTGGCATAACTTGCATCATTAAAATTCTTTTTGAATCTCAGATATATTTAAAGAAAATTTTTATTACTGTAAAAATAAGAAAATATTAAAAACTCAGTGTTTCTACAGTGACAAATGAACAGATCTTGTTTTGCTGTACCTAAGTAAATAAGCAAGCCAAGTTTTCATATGATGAAGTCCTTAATCTCAAGAATTGTATTGGTATTTCTAGATCTAAATCTTTAGTCTAAATTAAGTTAATTTAAAAAGTTTATTGCCAAAACAGCTGCTGACTGGACCTATATCAGTGCTGGTTCTTAAAACCAGAACTTTGCTTTTCAATATTTTTGCTCTTCCTTTATGTAAATTGACAAATTGAAATTGTTCAGGCAGCACAGTGTTTAGAATTATGTGTGCTTTCAAAACACTGCAAAACATATTAAAGATTTATTTTGCTTTATGGCTGCTGCTATCCTATGTGACATAGCATTAGTGCAGATCAGTTATAAGTACTCATGTGATAGTATATTGTGACATGCTTGCTTGCTGGCAAGTGTCAACTACAACTAGTCCAAGACAAGGAGGTTCCAGTTACAAAATTAAATCAATTAACCAAACTGAAGTACTCAGGAACGGAACTGCCACTAGAAAATTCTGATGTTTTAATAAAGCCAAATGAACCAGAAACACACTGTAACACACATTGATGCATACACTGTAGTACAAAGCATTTTCATCAATATTCCAAAGACTTCATCGGATGCAGGACTGAAAAACAACTCTCCATTTATATACAAGCTCATTTCCTGTTAAAAATCACTAGACAATGATTTAAAAAGACAGTGAATAAACTTTACATGTAACTTCTCATCTTAAAAAAACTTAAAACCACTGAATTAAATTGATAAAAACTTAAATATGTTAAAATAGATGCATTTCAAATCCATAATATTTATGTATGCAAATACATAATCTATTTAATTCAGTGGTTTTAATTTTTTTTTTAGGATGAGAAGTTACATGTAAAGTTTATTCACCGTCTTTTTAAATCATTGTCTAGCATTTTTAACAGGAAATGAGCTTGTATATAAATGGAGTGTTGTTTATCATTCCTGCATCTGATGAAGTCTTCGCAATACTGATGAAAATGCTTTGTACTACAGTGTATGCATTAATGTGTGTTACAGTATGTTTCTGGTTCATCTGGCTTTATTAAAACATTGGACTTTTCTAGTGATGGCTGTTCCTTTCCTGGGGTACTTCAGTTTGGTTAACTCCAACTAACCTGAATCTACTTATTTACATAGATCTCTAACCACCAAACCATATTTTACTACGCAGGCTTGGAAGACCCCTTAATCTAACCCAAAAACTCTTATTTAGTTCCTAACCCTAGCCATAACCCTCCCTTCCCACTCCATAACCAAAGTTTGCTGCCCCATCTATAAACCTAATCTACCTGTTTGTTCGCTAACCCTAATTCTCTATCCATGCTCCAAAACCCTAAACTCCTCTCCTATTCCCCAAATCTATAGTCCCTGATAGCACTCTAACCCTAAACTCTACTGCTGCTTTCAAACCGTAAAACCCTCCCTGCTTCCTAAACCTAAATTCCAATCCAAATCCTTGCCTGAAGCCCTAACCTATATTCACACACCCTCCCAATCCCTCCCTGTGGCTGTAGCATTTACTTTGCTTGAACTCATCTACTCTGTTCAGGAGAGGTGTGTCAGCTCCATTCACTCCTGCTGCACCTCACCTGAAGATGTAGTTGTGTTAGAGTGTTAGGGCAGCCCATGGAATCTACAAGATTGAAGTTTCCTGGCTGCAAGGCAGTGATCTTTGAATGCCTGGGACATGGAGACTTGTAATTGAGCCTTTTAGTACTAGTAGTTAATTGTTTGCTGTGGTGGCGCTGCGGTAGCATTGTCACCTCACAGTAAGAGGTTGTTCTGTTCGATTCTCAGCTAGAGCGTCTTCTGTATGGAGACATGAGTGAATGGGCGTACCTTCGTTGAAGGTTGTGCATCAGGGCCGGCAACTCGGCATGTAAAAATCTACTGCCAATCATTAGCAGACTGGAGTTCTGCTGTGGCGACCCCTAACCGGGAAAAGCCAAAAGACACAACAAGTTGATTGTTTGCTTTCTTTTGTATGTTAACATTGCTGACCCTTCTTGTGTCAAAGCTCTTCACCATACTTGTTTGACTAGCTCTTTATTGCATTCTCTATCTAGAAATCTACATTGGAATTCCTCAGCTTCTTCTTGAAGATATGTCTTTCTCTACAGATCTGAGAGTATTGAATATTATTAGCCATAAATTTATAGTGTTATTTTAGAATATTATTAATCATAAATTTAGAATAAGCACTAAATGTCAGAAGTATAACATTTTTATTTTCAATAAAACAATATTCATATAGAACAATCAGCAAGCTTGGACACAGTCTTACCTAGATAGTGTGGAACAAATGTATTATATTTGAGAGTAAATTCCAGGCCCACATTAAGACATTTACAACTAGAATGAAGCCAAGATGTGTCAGTAGCTCAAATGAGCTAATAGTCTTTTAAAACATTCTCTGTATCTCAAAATATGAATAAAAAGGATTTTTGTCATTTACAGCCAGTGCAGTAAGTATACATACTCAGCTGATGAGAATTTGTAATAGTGAATTGTTTGAGTTGAGTGTAGAATGAAAATATGACCGACCATTCTATAGCAGTGGACATAGTACCCCATTTTCAAGTATTCAAAGACAAATGGGTATTTCCAAAAGAATAAAAAAAGCTGCTTGTTAATGTGCTTTCAAATTCATCTGTGGATTTGTCCTTTTATATGGTTATATCTAGATATAACCACCGATCCATTCATTTCTTAGCTACTTGTCCCATTTTGTGCCATAGTGATGTGTGTGTGTATGTGTGTGTGTGTGTGTGCGTGTGTGTGTGTGTGGGTGGAGGGGGGGTGCAGGGGGGCTTGCTCCCCTGCAAAAACATGATATGTTATATAGGAGTTTCATTTACATGAGCTCCTATACAGATATCACGTGATGTTTTCAAAGACAATGTTGAATCTGGTGATTCGATCAGCTGATTCGACATTGTAAACCGTTTGCAATTCCATTTTTGATGGTATGCTTCGAAACTGCGAATGGAAATTGTTTGCGTTTCGCAATTTTGATAGTAAATCATATGTTCATATATATATATATATATATATATATATATATATATATATATATATATATATATATGTGTGTGTGTGTGTGTGTGTGTGTGTGTGTGTGTGTGTGTGTGTGTGTGTGTGTGTGTGTGTGGTTCTGTTATGTTTGACTGGATCTAAATCTGACTGAAACACATAATGTAAAAAAAGAATGAAAGTACATTTTACTGAAAAAAAAAATTGATTGAAAAGCAATTTCATCAAAAAATATTCTGCACAACAGATATGCCATCAAAAGATATTATGTAGCAGGGTTAGCCTCCTGACTACTCTATGTGTGTGGGAGGGGGCTTTGCCCCCACCCTCTTAATTATATGTTCTATATCCATGGTCACACAACACCAAAGTAAAGAGAAAACACCACACACAGTGAATCAATGCTAGCACGCAAACACAGATATTTAGAAATCTGGGGGTACAGCCTGACAGTGTGCATTACCAATCCACATAATATATTCCAACTTTCCACAATAACTACTCCCATAATTAAAAATTTCACCATAAAAACATCTCCAGATTTCAACAGTTTTACATTAAATTACTTTTCATTCAAAAGTACTTTCTGTACCTTTTTTGTCATTATATTTGCAGTCAGTACAACATGTCAGACCCTTACAATATATATATATATATATATATATATATATATATATATATATATATATATATATATATATATAGATATATACATACATAGATTCACTTCATAATCTCGAAATACTGAAACATTAAATTTCTGTATCTGGAGACCATGGAACCGAATCCACAAAAGACTGAAACTACAAAACCCTGAGCCCAAAACTGTGAAATTCAAAACCCAAATAAACCACACACACCACACCACACATACACCAAAACACCCATGTCATAATTTAAAACACAAAACTACAACATACGCAACTCATACACACATGAGCAGGGAGGCACCCCCCCCACCCCCTACTTATATATAATAACTCCAAGATCGCACATACAAAAAACAAAAGCGAACTCACACACGCACATTCTCCAGTCCCTCACACACACATCAAACATATCAGCACACTCACATACACTCTACCTTCCACTCAAAACCCTTACAAAACACTCACTTACCTGACATAACACCTAGATCCACACACAGCACTGTGCACCATCAACACACAAACCCAGAAACAATGTAGTGTAAGTCCATAACCGCGAATTTGAATTATTCAAATTTGCGATTATGCTTTATAGTCTCAAGATACTGAAATTCGACATTTCAGTATTTCAAGATTATAAAGTATTCCTATATATATATATATATATATATATATATATATATATATATACATATATATATATTCGAAGTTTCACTAGTTCAAACCCCATCTCACCGAGTCCACTTGTTTGAAGTAGTGAAACTTCGAACATTGACTTCTGCAGTCACAATGCAACGTGGAATGGGAATATTCCCTTTTAACTGCTGTAGTGCAATCTCAGAGTTGGTATATTTAAGTAGGGTGTGTATGGGGGTGCAGGGGGGCTTGCCCCCTGCAAAAACATTTTTTAGTGTTTTTTTTTTTTTTTTTTTTTTTTGGGTCTATCAGGTGAAGCTCTGTCACTTAGGTAAAAAGCAGTCTTAGGGGTGTAGATTAAATTTCAGTTTCTGCTCACAATTAGAGTGGTTCTTATGGATAGTCTTCTCATTAAACAGGTCAGATATTTCACACATAATTTAATATATCTTCCTCAAATCCTCCAGAACTGGAGATAATATGTTATTGTATTCAATGACCTAAAACAGGTTATCGAGAGGTGCTTAAGGACTGCAGAGATTTTTTCTAAAGTCTGCTTCCTTGAAGCCTCCTTTGACTATTCTTTAGATGAACGGCAACCCTCTTATAGATAAAACAGTTTTTTTCTGTCATTTTGTGTAGAGTGAATGAAGTCCTAAAAGGATAGTGTTTCCATACCTTTGAAAAGGTGGCCCTTGGTTCTTTACCTTCAGTCCACCAAAATCTAAATGGGAATTGTCTTTAGGAATTATGAAAGTAAGCAAGCTCATCTGTGGGAAACAAATTTTCTGTAATCAATACATTTTAAACTTTTCTAAACAGTTAAATAAACTGGATTAAACTTTTGAGAACAGCTTGGTGCTTATATATGTCTTTCTGGAGCATCCAAACTACAGTTTTCAGTAAATCTGAATGTGGTGCATTCTTTCTAAACCTATTCAGTAAAACTCACTTCAGAAATGTAAGTCTGATATTGTTTGACTTCATGGGGAAGGGGGTACTCACCTTCAAATAACACCATAAAACGGTGATCTGACTCAAGCCTAGTTGTCATGTTTCAAGTTTTCCATATTACAAAGTTGACATAGTAATATGTATTACATGTTAGATAGTTGTACCAAAGGAAATAAATGCATATCTGCATGTCAAAGCAAAGTTGTGTTTTTTAATTTCTTCTCTTAATCTTCGAATTTTCACATAACTGTGTTTTAATTGTTCAGTTAATACGGAAATATATAACTATTGATTAATTTTGTTGAAGTGATGATTATTTTATGTGCACTTTCCCTTCAGCAGGATTACTGGCTTCACACTATTCGTATTATCCTCCATAGCACTCATACTCCTATATTCAATTAACCCCAAGGTAGGGATCTACCACTAGCCTACTCTAAAGCCATATCAGCCATGCCATACATTTTGAGATGATTACATCTTGGGCCTGATCCTACAACCTTGCAGCTGAGCTGTATAGTCAGATTGTCATGAGAGTCTACAATATCTCCCCACTGTATATTTGCTTTACTGCAGATGCACCTATGAATACCAAACACGTTCTAGTATGAAGCATGCAGCTCTGATCCATAATGTTGCATGCTACCTTATCCATAATGATGTGTGCCATTTGATCCATAATGTTGCATGCTACCTTATCCATAATGTTGTGTGCTACCTTATCCATAATGGTGCATGCTACCTTATCCATAATGGTGTGTGCGGCTTGATCTATAATGATGCATGCTACCTTATCCATAATGATGTGTGCCGCCTGATCCATAATGTTGCATGCTACCTTATCCATAAAGTTACATGCTACTTTATCCGTAATGATGTGTGCCACTTGATCCATAATGATGCATGCTACCTTATCCATAATGATGTGTGCCGCTTGATCCATAATGATGCATGCTATCTTATCCATAATGATGTGTGCAGCTCTGATCCATAATGTTACATGCTACCTTATCCATAATGATGCATGCCACCCATCTACCTCTCATCATCACAGCAGTTTGGACTACCATGCTCTCAAAGGCTATATTGGACCCTCACTCTCACCCATCTTTATTGGCTCTTCTAGTATACAGATTATAAATGCATCTTAAGTTGTCTAAGTCACAGCCTGCATTTCATCCTTCTGTGTCAATGGGCTAAGCCAATAATTTTTTTTGTTTAGCGAACCTATGTGTTCCAGTGTCATTTTAGTTATATACAATTTACTGTGTTCAAGTTATGCATGCACTGTTGTGATAGTCATGGCATATTATATGCTGCACTATGTATTTGTCATTCCAGCCTGTGCCCTCCATATGTTAAGTATATATGGCACTATGACATCCTGCTGTACCTAATATCATGTTAGTGTCTATAAGCTAGATGTAGTCAATTTTCCACAGCACCTTTGTTTACTTATATTATTCCAATCTTCTGCTGGCTGAATATGTAATATAAATAATCATCATTTCATTTTATGATGTTTTATGAATTTCAAATCATTTGTTTGATCTTATTGCACTGTTATACAAGTTTACATTGTGAAGTTTTTTCTATGAATTCAGTGATGTGGATTCTGCATTCAATAATGTTTAAAATGCATACATAAATGTATAATATCATTTGATGAAAGCATACAAAAATAATACACAAATTATATGAGATAAACTAACAGAATCACTATATACCACACTGTTTTCCTGAATTTCACAAAACTGACACAGCATAGTGATATGAGATTTAAATGGGTGTAGCCTGGCATGCACCATATGCACAACATTGTATACATTCTTAGTAAAATATTTATTTTGAGTGATGAGATATGCTAAAACTTCTGAAATTTAAAATTAGAAAAATCACTCCACCTTAAGGATGTAGCATGTTTAAAATGGCTTTCCTTTTCAGACATGACAGGTGGCATCTTTTTAGCCTGTCATTTAAGGAAGCTTTTTTCACAGTTTCCAAAATTTCTGTCTAGAAATATACATTATGTGTGCTTGAGGTAGACTGTACATATGGGCGAAAGAGATATGTTTTGGAAATTGATGTTCAAATCCAAAAATCATAGCTGCAATCATAAAGTCTTTTCTGCAAGCTGTAACTCAAACAAAAAGGTTTGTGTTTTCTAAACATTATAAACTGTTAGTGGAACAGTATAGGGAAAACAAAAGCATGACTGCAATGGAAAAAAGTTCTTAAGGAAACAAAATGGTATTATGAAATACAGAAATACAAAATACATGCATAATCTTAAATAAGTTAAATTAGAAATAAATTAATATTAATAATAAAATAATAGTGTATGACATATATTTAACAGTATATTCAATTATTATTATTATTATTATTATTATTATTATTATTATTATTAATAATAATGATAAACTAATAGTATATTAAATTATTATTATTAATATTGATAAACAAATTGGCATATTGTTTTATGTTGTTCTTTCTCTTAGGAGAATCTTTGTTGTACCATCAGTTTAGCATTATATCAGAAGAACAGGATATAGTATTGTGCTTTTTGAAAAGTTTGTCAGTTCTATTTCTGTTTTTCAGCTAAAATGTATATTGTGTGTTTTTCGTCCTTGTAAGAGCATTATGTTCTTTACATTTTTGCTGTAAGAATATAAGTTTTACAATACCATATTGTTTTACTCCACCATACTGATATGGCATTATACAAAACCCAGCAGAGTAACAGCGAACTCTGCCTTTTATGGGGAAAGCAGTAATCCTGAAGGTCAAATTGTACAGGGAGCAATACAACAGGTCAATCCCAATGTCAAGAAGCCATGTGCTTAAACTGTATGGCATAACCTGCTTTGGAGAGACTTGACAGCTTACATTGTAAGGTTTGAGGTCTTCTGAAGGCCAGATATGTTGTATTCTTCTTTGTGCATAAAGCCAAGCAAATATTGGCATACTTGTTTTAAAAGTAACAAGGCAATGTCACAGCTGAGATGTGGCAACTTTTGCTTGGGTTAATAATTTAATCACATCTGAGACTTAAAGAGCTCTAAGTCATTCTGCTAGACTTGTAAAGATCCTTAGAAGACACTGCTACAACAGGGACAGTACACTGCTGTACTCAACAAGTAGTGAAATGAACTGCAGCTCACCCACCCACCCATCACTGAAATCACATCAATACAATCAACGAGTGAGACATTTGTCAGGTTTTATTTTTCACAACGACTGCAGAAATTAATTAAGGTCAGATTCCAAAATTATTTTATATTGAGCAAGAATGTACAAAAGTGTTGCAAATGTTCTCAAAACACTTTTGATTGCAAAAGAATACTTGTCCTTGAAAAATGCTAATAATGAATGTTTCAAGTATTCATCATTCTGAAGCATTAGTATCATCTGATGCATGTCAAATGTATGCAAAACTGGTCAGAAAGTCCTAGATCATAACAAACTATTCTTATTTTAGAAAATGTAGATGTCCAGACAAATGTAATGGTAGAAAAATACATTGTACTGGCTTTAAAAGATGGTCAGGTCATATGTCAAACTGTTTGACTCAACACTCTAGCAAATGTCATTCAACTCTCTCAGTAAGAGGTTATTGAAAGATACTGCCTGGATGGAAAAAGCTACTGGTGGCCTGGGTGTGACAAGTATACCCTGCATGGTGATACATTACGTGTGTGGTTCATAAGTCATTAGCAGTGTTACATCACTAACTATAAAGTCATGGAAAAAACACACAAAACTGGACCACCACAATAAAACAATAAACTTTTAATCCAGTAAAAGTTGATAAGTGCTTTCACGTACACACTGAGTACGCTTCTTCAGATCTCTAACTATAAAGTCATCTGAGATATTCCAATGCGACATAAGCAGACTGTAGGAGGGTCACTCACTACTAACTTCCCTTTTCTAGGCAACTCCAGACTGTCATATGCCATGATACTGTTAACTATATTGCGTTACCTTCATTACCAGTAATATTAGGATGTTACTTCATAGTGGATATGCTATATGCAGAATACTGTTGCAGCTCAACAAAGCTCCATGCTACTGAGATGGGCACAAAATATGTCTGGGACACAACTGTAAAGCCACCTAAAGTGTGCCAATCTGCTGTGATCTGTGTGTCAGCCGTTGTATTCTGTGTGTCTGTGCCATCATCCCTTTTTAACTATGGACAATAGTACTTATGGTACAGTATTCTAACCAGCAGCTGAGAGATCACTTACATCACTAACACTGATAACTACTCCTGCCATAGCTTTTGAACTACAACTAATACCCGTGTCTGTAATATAATCATCAGAAGATACTAGTAACCTGTCCCAGAGAAATGCATATAGTAATAGTCATACACACACACACCAAAAAAAAAAAAAAATATATATATATATATATATATATATATATATTTGTATAAAGTGAGTCACATTAAACAAAAATTATACTAGCACCATTTCTGTCACTTGACAATATCTGGAGAATGGCCTGGGTGACTGTAATGGGATACCCTCAAAAAACCTATGCAGGGGCTTTACTCCTTGCTCTCCAGTACAAAGTATAACATATCAAAAGGTCACACATCCTTTGTGGAGGTTATATATATTTTTAAGAAATATGTTCTGATTGTAGAGGGTCTCAGTGATGTATCTAAGCTTTTCAAGCTATTTGCAAACACGGTGTTCACATTGTCATTAAAAACTGTTTATACAACATGCATGATCTATACCTGACACATCATTGCTCATAACCTTGGTGAAGTTATTGCTAATTTCTAACTGTACCTATGAGTCAACGTGCTATATTTCATATGCTTAGTATGGTTCCTAAATAGAAAAGTCATTAAGACACATGCAAAGAAATAAATACATACATACATGCATACATAAAAATTCAGATGTTGCTAAAGTCAGAAGTGGCTGCAATGACTGTGTGTAGCATTGAAGATGTTAATGCTAAATGACAGGAACCTTAGCAGTGAACATCAGTATGCTGTATTTTGAAATGCAATGTTTAGGTCTGCTCCTTCTCTATCCAGTGTAGCTACTTTCAAAGACTCGTTCTAAGAGTAAATTTGAATGAATATGAAGTTTGATGGAATATCTTCACAGGCCATGAAACCCCCTACCACCTGAAATGTAATGCAGCATGGCAGACATGCACAGTTAAGTACCATTAGCCTTGACTGCTTTAAAGTCACTGGATAGTAAGCTGGGATTGTTTAGATTCTGCTGTATTTAGTGGACTTTACAGAGAAACGTGTGTGTGCTAACAGTCAGTGGTGCTGGCATGTTCCTCATATATGAAAGTATTACTAAACATTGAATAACAGAAAGATTTTAATTTCAGGTGTCTGTTGTCTGGCGCTTGGTACTTTACAGGTGTATGGGAATATGTATCAATGATTACGCAGCATATTCCTCTACTATTGTGCACTCTTTCATATTTAGAGCCTGTATTTGGTTTGTGCACTCCACCTACAGTTAAAACGAGAACATTTGGCCTATGTCTAGAAGGTGCATATTTGTTTAGTTCTAGAGTAGAGAGGTTTGCATTTCTGGGTTGCAACTCTATTACGATAATGCCTCCACATTTTTCTAGTAATATGTATTAAACTGTAGGCTATTGCAGTTCTTTAAGTTTTATTTTATTATATTATTGCAGTACTTTTTTATTAGTGCTTCACAGAATTGTCCCATTGTCCAGAAATCTGAGGCCAGTGACTTAGAAAACAACAAATAATCTCCAAGTTTATAATAATATTTTATTGTGTATGTTTGCAATACTGGGAATGCACAAAATGCAATGTATCTAAGATTGCCAAAGTGAGGTTTGTCTCTCTGTAGTATACAGGCAGCAGTAAAAATTTTGCAATTTCCCTTCCTATCTTAAAATTTCACTATTAAGAATATGTTATTTATCAGACAGTATGGTGGCTGAGATTGATAAAGCTCTAATTACATCCCAGGTGTCCAAAGACTGATTAGCAGCAGAGGTGTTTGAGAAAGCTGATAGTGGGGGGGGGGGGGGGGGTTGGCATGCCTATCTTGAGGGAAGGGGGACAGAGATAGTTACAGGCTGTAGCCATCCATTTAAGAAAGGAGGCAGGCTCTTAACCTCTGGGCATGTGTGCTGCTCAGCATGCTGCTGATTGACAGTAGTTTTCATTATGCAAATCATAGGAATGTGCGACTGCATAGGGCAAGACACTGTTGTTCCCATGGAGGTGCAGGCCGCATATCTGTGGGAGGGGTTAGTGCAAGCCTTCACAGAGCATGACAAGAATATATAATCCACTTGCATGGGTGATGATGCTGTGGTTATTATGATGATATGGATCACATATTACCCAACTCAGGGTGGGGAGGTTATACTTAAAAAAAAATGCTCTTTTTGTTGTGATACCAGTGAAGACACAAAACCTCTCATAGCTGTCTGAATGACAGCTCTCCAGAGAGCTCTCAAAGATAAGTTTTTCTGATTGTGGATGATTAATGGTCATCAGGTACAAAAAAAAGCAGAAAAAAGTATATATTATTTAGATACTGATGAGTGTGACAATAGCAAGCTTTGCAAACCTAGGCTGTTACAATGGGGGGTCAAGTAGTCGAGCAGCCCATAACAAGGATAGCAATACATGCTTTGCTTCCTAATTTATTTGCCCTCTTTTGCTAAAGGGCAGAACGTGATAATTATTCCTTGACTGTTGGTTACAAAATAATGCATAATAGACTAGCCATGGTGGGAGAATAATATGCATTTCTTGGTATGAGGTTAATGTTAAAATATGACAAAAGTGTTCTTTATCTGCTGGCATCTTTCTTGCATGTATTTAGTGATGCTGCAATTGCCACAACAAGCAGCTTCAGGAGTTAATGGAAAATATAAAATGACATGATATATGCAATACATGAAATCAGCTGTGTAATAGCGTTGTTGTTTTTTTTTTTAAGCAGATGTAGCAATAGACTGTGGAGTGATGTAAAAATAGAACAGGAAGACTTGTTTTATTAAACTCGGGGACAACAATTAAGGAGCTACAATGAGAAGCAAAACATTGACTCTTGCCTTTGGGGCCATGAAAGTAATTATCAGAGAATGGGATGAGGAGAGCGCTGTGCTCAGCTTCATGTCTGGCTACAGAAGATAAACAAAGGAGAAATACCCCTCTGGAAGCTTAATGAGATGCAAAGCTTGATTCTGTTTACAAGTTCATTTATAAGTCTTGACAGAACACATACTGTATTAATAATGCCAACTACTTCCCCAACTTCCACCCTAAAAGAGAAAGACCTTTGGAGGAATTTAATAAAGACAAGCCATAACATGCCATAATGCCAGTATGCTTGTGTTGTTCAGTGTTGATAAAATTATTTATTTCTAAAGCAAATTTTTATTTTTTTGTTTTGCTTGGTTGTCACATTATGAAAAGCCAGGCTAATTGAAGCACTTTCATAGAGAAATTAGAATTATTTCAAAGAGGTTAACTAGCTTTGATCTTTGAACATGATTTTTGTACTGCAACCATATAATTGTTGTTGGGATATATTTAAATGAGAAAAGTTTTAAGCAATAAATATCAAATGTTTATCAAAAGGTTGACTGGTACAGAACAATTTGTAATTTTTGTGGCTTATTCATCTGCAGTGATTTACTTTGACTTCAGACACATTTTGCTTTTATTTTTCAGTTTATTTCTATCTCATTTCCTGTATATGTTTCTGTCTGTCTGTCTCTTTTTCTCCATGGCAACATAACCATACTGTAATGTTATGTTTTTTAACTACTCCAGATGACAGCAGTGTGTAAAAATGCTATGTAATACTGCCCCCTAGTGGATTTCCAGAAGTGTTACCATTTGCGAAAATAAATATGCTTCTTGTCTTTCCTTTGTCTGCATTTAACTTCAGACTGGCTAAGCTAAATACTCTGCAAATTAATGGCAAAAAAGTGGTGGCCATTGCATCAGCTCTGACTCTAATTGACTATAATTCAAAGATATGTTGAGTATTTTTTTTGATATGGCAAAAATATAACTGATTTAATGAATATGTGGCATGACTTTTTCTTAGAAGTAGTGTGCAGTAAAACATCATGTATGAAAATATATAACTCAGTTATCTTAAATAATAATAAAAATATGACAGTGAAATGTGAGCTTAACTGAGTTAGTACAGCTTTTTGTAAGTAAACATGGACTTTAATGAATGGTCAGTTTATATTTAAACAGTTTTCTGCATTTGCAATAACCACTGATTGTCTAAATGTGGCAGATAGAGAATTGTCATAAATTAACAATTACAAAGGAGATGATTTAACTCTTTATATTAAGCCACTATACCTCCTTTAAGTACTATCCTCTTCATCATAAAATTTTGTAAACATGATATTCACTCTGCAACATATTCACGAATGAATGCTCATTAAATTAGTCTTAGATTACAGTAAAACTTGAGTTATTTTCTCTCTCTCTCTCTCTCTCTCTATATATATATATATATATATATATATATATATAATCTATTATAGAAATAACTAATGTGTTCTAACAGTTAATTATGATAACAAATTGAAAAAAAAAATACCTCACGGTTTGTCATGCTTAAGTAGACCACTAATTGTGAACAACAACATGTTGGGCAATAGTTATCTGCACTGGATAAGCAGATTACAGCTATGGATGTGGTAGTTGCGGCGCATGAATTTAGACTGTAACCTAAACTGAGTAACTAATTTTATTCAGCTAAGGTTAGACATGCTTCAAGAAATCACTGGTCTTCCTCCGGTGTTCAATAGATACAGGTAAAGACTAAACGCTATGTAAAAATGGTATCCTTGATAGCAAGCACATTAGTTATAATCTGTATTCAGCTGATGAACAGTCTGCAGATCCCATAAAAGCCTTTGTTTTTTGGGAACCTCAATCAAAGTTTCATCATGACCAGTGCCCTCAGGTTAAACTCCATGTAATATATCAGCTCTGTAGCTAACCCTAAACAGAAGCAAGCTGTAAAGTGTCATAAACATGACACAGCTATAAAACTGCAAGAATTCATAAAGGGCTCGACAAAGAAAAATTCTGCCCTGTTTCTTAATCCTGTAGGTGTATATAACCTGTTAGGCATTAGCTATTTGCCCTCCATAACCTTCTAGTCTCTTTCAAATCCTGATCTCTCCATTTTTATGCAGTATGATTAATGAACACAAATAACATGCAATCTCATCCAACCAGAACTAACAGTATTTGTGCCCCTATTTCTACAGCAACTTCATTCCATCCTTCAGTATATTGACATCAGATAAAACAAATAATGTGGTATCAAAACGTAGGCACCAAAAATATGGTATATGTAGGTTTCAAGAGCATTATGCTAGAACCCTTAATCCTGCCAATGCTTGATTACATTCACATTGGCTTGGCCATGATGTTTTTCAATCTAAGTAATGTGATCAATTATAATCAGATGAACTACATATTTTCTTCAAAAGCTAACAAATGACTGTGCTATGATTAGTTATGATCAGGTGAACTGCATATTTTTTTCTGAAGCTAACAGATGACTCAAAAAAAAGAAAGAAATCAAGTACATGTCACTGGGAAATTTGCTCCCAAAATGAATGCATCTATTCCTACCTAGGTCTCAGCTAATTAAAATCATGTTATTACATCACCTCCCCTTTAATGAATGAGTCATTATCTATTTGTCAATATGACTATCATGGGACTCTGTCAGTATTAAAGATGTAGACCATCACAAATGATCTACCATTTTCCTAGCTGTCTGAGTAACATGCGATATTGGTATACCTCTTATTACCTACAACTCAAGGTCCCCAGGTATATCTGTAGGCAATTCCCCAGTTAAAAAAATTAAGGCTTTGTAGAACATAAGGCAAATGGTTAAGTGGTCTCCCATTTATCAATCTATCTACCTATCTATCTGTCTATCATATATATTTATAGAGAGAGAGAGAGCAAGAGAGACATGCATTATGGATAGATAGATAGATAGATAGATAGATAGATAGATAGATAGATAGATAGATAGAGACAGATAAAGAGAAAGTTTTATTTTTAATATAATCCATATTAAAAACAAATATTTTTTGGATATCTACTGTATTCTTAACTCCAAAAGAAAGCTCTAACCCCCTTACAGAAAACAAACATGATATAAATTGTTAGACTGGTATATTTTAATTAACAGACTCATTTCTAGGTGTTTCTTACCAACACATGATCATATATCTGTAACAGCTTTACCTTTTCTGTTAAATATGTTTGCTTATTTATTGATCTTTATTGACTCAGTCAGTCCCTTTAGGCAAGTGACCCCTTTTCAGGGGAAACCCAAGCTAATTATCAATCTGACTATGGTGCATTTGATCAGGACTCAAAGAAATTTCCTTTAGTCTGTCTTTGCCGGTAGGGATAGAAATGGTAGAGGTGAGAATGAGCAATGTGAAAGCAGCAGTATCTGTGTGTAAAGTAAAAGATCAGACTGAGATGCCAAGGAAGAAAGAATTAAGCCATGGTAGCAGATTACATTCATACATCCATACATATTTATTAAGTTTTTAGTCCAGGAGGCTATTGAGGACCCTAGTCCAGTTCCTTGATTTCCCCAAAGTACTGACTGTTTAAGTGACTTCCTCAAGGACAAACAGTATGAAAATTGAGGCTGAAAGTATCAAACCCTGCACTACATGAAGTGGCTTGTTAACATCCCATAGCCTTAACTCTCTATGATATCTGCCTGACTAAAATTTGAACCTGCCCTACGTGAGGAATAAAAGATGGTAAGAGCATGAACTAGTATGGGCTGTTGGTAGATGTTTTATAAAGACTGGGAGTTGCTGTAAAAGATCTTCATTATATTGTGCATGCGGGCAATGAAAAGCCTTTATATCTAACTTTGGAAACCCCCATGGTGGTGTGCAAGTTTGAAGTGACATATTTGTATAAAGCAGCTCGATCCCTATGGAATAATTATGGGATTAGTGACTTGAATTTGCAAATGGAAAATAATATTTTCATGTAGTTTTACACTGATGAGATGTAGCAGAGGGGCACTGAATATTTTTAGAAAGAAAACTGGAGAACTGACAAGACCAAAGTATAAAATGGCAGTACTGACTAAGGAGGCAAGAAGCATGTGTATCAAGCAAATGTTGTTTACAATCTTCCAAGAACACTTAAATATTAGCTGCATACAAAGGTGGTTGTATTTTATCCATTAACATATGTAATCAATGCACAGAAAAAGGACATTAAATACACAAAACAAGGTTAAATTGCAAAGAAGTAAATAAAAAAGGAAGTGGAATTTTTGACTTAACTATGGTTTTCTGCAAGATGAAAGTGATATTAATATAATAATTGATATAATAATATAATAATTGATAAGATATAGTTATGCAACTGGATTCTGGACCTTCTTATTGATAGGTGAAAAAAAGGTATGTGTAGGCAATGACACCTCAAGAAGCATCACACTGAGCACTGGAGTACCTCAAGGATGTGCTGATACATGACTGCATTGCTAGGTACACCACAAAGCATGTTATTAAGTTTAGGGATGATACAGCAATGGTGGGTCTCATTAGCAACAGTGACAAAAAAGCCTATAGTGAGGAGGTGAACCAATTGATTGACTGGTGTGACAGCAACAACCTTGCTCTCAATGTGGATAAAACAAAGGAAATAATAGTAGACTTCAGACAGGGGCACTGGGCTCTTCCTTCACTCACAGTCAAAGGAGAAACAGTGGAAAGGGTGAAGAGCACCATGTTCCTGGGGTTGTATATCACTGAAGACTTGTCTTGATCAATAAACACTAATAACATTGTCAAGAAGGTGCAACAACGTCTACACTTTCTAAGAAGGTTGAGGAGGGCTAAACTACCACCTTCGGTTCTCACAACCTTCTACAAGGGCACCATGGAAAGCATCCTGACTAGTAATCTCTTGGTGTGGTATGGAAACTGCATGGTTCCATATCGCAAATCTCTCCAGAGTGTGTGGTCACAGTGGCAGAGAGAATTATCAGGTCCATGCTTCCATCTGTCCAAGATTTGCACTCTGCTCGGTGCCACAGCCGAGCCATGAAAATAGTCAAGGACTGCACTCATCCTGCCCATGGTCTATTCTCGTGTTTATCTTCAGGCAGAAGATATGGTAGCTTGCATTGCAAAACCACCAGATATAATAAAAGCTGTTTTCCACAAGCCATCAGACTTGTGAACTCCAGTAATAACATACACCATGCTGGTCATCAAAGTCTGGAGTTACAATGCTGAAGTAATTGTTAGTCATGTGCAATAACTCTATGAAAGTACAATCTTATACCTTTTTGTGCAATATTAATGATGCCAAGACAGCATTCTGTGTAATATGCCAAGCTATCATTCTATGCAATTTGAAAGCTGCCAGATTCGGATCTGTGCAATGCATTATCCGTGCAATACTTTTGGGTAGTTAAGAAGACATGTAAGTGGAATAGTCCTGGTGCATGTCAGTGTATTTGTTACTACACTGCAAAAATGTCTTACTGTTGTTATTGTTGGATTGATACTAGTGTATGTGCTATTGTTGTATCAATTTTTAGTATCTGTGTATGTTGACTACACATTGAGTTTGAATCAACATAATTTTGTTCAGTTGCACTGTTGTGCGGGTCTGAATGACAATAAAGTTTACTTTGACTTTTACTTTTTTTTACTTTGATATTAACAGAAAATGAGTACATTATGTAGAGGTTAGTGATGAAACAGAAGACAATAGGCAAAGCAGTATGATAGGAGGGCATAGTTATTTGTGGAGAAGGTGAAGGAAATATGAGGAAAAAAGATGAGAGAAATGCCGAATATGAATGTATATAAAGTAATAAAATACTGTTATTTGAAAGTGAAAAAGTGCAAGAGGTAATATAAATGAAATGCTAGAATCAGGAGAGGAACACATAAGTGTGGAATCAGGTACTGGAGATGAAAGTGAAAATTTACAAACCAATATATGAGAGGTATGTACATAAATGAAAAAGGAAAATGAAAGGGCATAAAAAAGATAAAATGTAAGGGAAATGAAACTTCTTCTGCAATATCTTTAAATGATAGCAATATTATAGCTAACACTGGAAGGCTTATGTTTTAGAAATGATGTGCAAACTTGTGAGCATGATATAATATATTGGCTTGTTGTAGAAACATGAAAAAGAATACAAAAAGAACATTCGGAGCAAATGTTATGAAGTAAAGGATGTATGGACTACAGGAACAGACAGGTGTTCTGGAATTGCTACTGTCTGTAAACAAGAAAATGTTTTCAATTTCAAAAAACATTGATTATACAAGGACTGAAATAGCAATATATATCAGAATAAAAGAACGTTAATAATTATTTTTCAGTTTTTTTTGTGAAGTAAACAGACAAAGAAGTACATTTTTGAAAAAGTAACAAATCTGCTATTTTTAAGCATGCAAATTTTGCTAATGGATGAACTATATTTACTTGTGGTATTAGAAAATATGAAGAAAGACGGCTCATGAAGAAGAGATATACGGAGATAACGAAGAGGGGAGATATATTGTTTGGACAAGAGACAGGGCTTAAATTTCATAAAAATAGAGTAAAGACAAACAATTGTTTTATGTTTTCACAGATTCACAGAGAATTGAAAATGTTAAAGAGAGAAGAGATAGCTGGATTTACAAATTATCTTAACTAATGTATATTATCTTAAGTAATGTATACTTTGAAAAGAGCCCGTGGTGGTGGTACTGCGGTAGCGTTGTCGCCTCACAGTAAGACGCTGTCCGGTTCAATTCTCAGCTAGAGCGTCTTCCGCATGAATGGGAGTACCTTCATTGAAGGTTGTGCATCAGGGCTGGTAACTCGGCGCATAAAAATCAACTACCAATCGTTAGCGGACCGGAGTTCCGCTGTGGCAACCCCTAACCGGGAAAAGCCGAAAGACACAGCAATGTATACTTTGAAAAGAATGAGATAAATGGTATTTATAGTCATTGCATATAGGCATGAAGACAGAGTGATTCAAAGCGGTCAGCCTCACTTAGGTTCATCCACTTTTAATTGACCTATTCAAGTGAACAGTTAATGAGATGGAAATGAAAACAGACTCATAACTTCTTATACTAATGAGCCTCATCATGCCTGTTTGAGATTCATAGCCGTAATTATCCATTTAGTACTGAACTTAGAGGCTTTATAAAAGGCAAAGTTGCACCTTTTTTATCTACTTTGCAACTGGTGAAGATGCTTGCTGTGGCTACCAACCTAGCTATTTCATTCTGTGAACTGCTTGTCCTGACTTATCCAAAACTGCAGGAGCCCAGTAGTGCTCACCAGTCAAGAAGGGACAGATATAGACACAGATTAACTCATTACAACTTTGGTGATCAAGAAATTCTTGATAGATTTCTGGTGGAAAAGGACATTGTAAGGACTTCAGTGAGTTTGTATGGCCCCAGACAGGAACTAGTGAGATCTGTGGCTTTCTTATATCTGTGAATACTGAAGCATGTATAGCCCTCACTAAGCTTGCCATGGAGACCTTCCAGAAACAAACAAGGGATACATTGGTTATTTCTCAAGCTTCTGCATCAAGGATAATTCAGTAATTACTCAACATACTCATGGCAAGTGTGGATCAGTAATTACTCAACATACTAGTGGCATGTGTGGATCGGTATATTTCTCTGCCAGTGTCTCTTCAGGATTGACCCAGCACCATGAATGTCTTCAGTGTGGTGCTTAGTGTAACTGAATGCACCCAAGTTGCCATTAGGGTCTCAATGGGACCACAGTGGAATAGAACTGAAATAAAAAGGGTTAACATGCCATCACCTGCCAGGTAATGTGTGATGTATGGGGCTAACTCACTAATGTGTCAGTAGTGCATCCTGGCAGTACCCATGATTCTCACTACTGGCACAAATTTCCTTTCTGTTGGAAGAAAGCCCATCCTCTAAACAGTAAGGTGGGATACTGAATCCGTTCATGCGTGCATGCACATGTTTCTTCTAGTAACTAACTGGAACTCTTACAATATTCTCTACCACCGCTGCTTGCATGTTAGGATGTCCCATGAACATCTTGTTGTTAAGTGAAACTTTTATCTATATTTATGCTAGAAGGTATAGTTTTCATAATGTATTGCTTAGTACTACACCACCCTTGTTATGTTCTCTACATTTTTCTCATCTTTTCCAGGTGATGCAGGCTACCAATTCAAATCATGGTTGATGACACCAGTCCATAACCCTAGGGGAGCTGTTGAAAGAAAGTACAATACCACCTTTTCTAGGTCACAGATTGTCATCAAGCATGTATTTGGCCTGCTGAAAGTCTGTTTCCATTTCCAGGATGGCAGGGCCTTTCAGTATGACACCGCTACTGTATGCAGGATATTTACTGTTTGTTGCATTCTGCACAACATGCTCATGTACTGGTCCGGTGGTGATGTGCCCGATGATGGCAGTGCAGATCTCGCTATCGGTTCTTCAACAGCAACAGTGATGATAGTATCAGAGGCTAGCTAGCAGCAGTAGTATAGGACATCACATAGCAGGCTTGTGGACAGTACATAGCAGCACATGTAAAGAGATGGTGTCTCATCCAGAACTACAGACCATGACATTCAGGTTAGTGTTAATTTTATTATGAAAAACACAAAGAATATGACTGATGCATGCAGTGCTGTGTGGGGGCTGTGTTGTGTGGTGCAAGATCTACTGTCACTGTACAGCTATCTGCTTTATGTATCTGTTTTGTTTAGCAACAGCATAATTCAGTGCCAAGCATCACTTTCATTGACATTTGTGCAATGGATTGCATTGTTAGGAAGAAAAATTTTAAATATTACAATGACTACTGTAATGTTGCATGTGTGTAGTTTAGGGGCCTGTAGTGAAATATTTGTGTCAGATGTTTAACAGTATTGCTGCTCATGCAGGAATGTTCATTAGCTGAGAACTGGCAGGGAGGATTCCAGTTAGTTACTATAAGAAATATCTGTATGCAAGCATGAACAGATTCAGTATCTCTCCTTGCTGTTTAGAGGATGTGTTGTCTTCCACCAGAAAGGTAAATTATATTACATTGCTTATGGCATGTTTTCTCAGATATATAAGACATATCTTTTTTTTTTCTATGTTAAGGTACTGCACTTCAAGTTAATTACATCTGCCATAGACATCAACCCTTGTGTTACCAGAAGTGCTAACAGTCATCATTTGTGCATTGCTGAGGGTTAAGTGGCAACATTGCTGTGCAGTAGGGCCTCCATACTATTCAACATTGTACTCTGTAACCCCACCCCATTTTTTTTAAGCTTTGGTGTTTGTCAACATTTTCTCTTATTTTAAACAGTGACAAGTAAGGCTCATTTGTACCTTATACTATTTTCAGTAGCGGTGTTATGCATCCTTACTTACAATAGTTCAGATGTGTCATACACAATGTCCTTGAGGGATATTGTTGGTGATGGTGTGATAAAGTGGAAGCATGCAAGCTTGATGCTGACTTGCTGAGGTGATGTGACCTAAAGTATGCCAGTGATCCTAATGACACAATTACCAATGACACTTGACCTCAGCCTCAGCTGAAGGCCCTGTTATGTGTAGAGGAATGCTGACGAGGTCTGCCTGCCTTCTTGTGGGTTATGTCCCCCATCTTTTCCAGTACTTTCCAGAGAATCACATGATGTGTGGCCTTTACTGCTCTTACTTCTATGGACAGTGCCCCAGCCTTGTCCCCATCCACTAGTGGTATGTTCTGACTAGTGGAGATGGCTGCTGTTTGAGCCACTGTAATGCACATGATTCTGTTCATGGCATCATCTCTGTTCTCTACCATTCCCATGACCTGATGTAAATCCTGATGTACACCCTGCATTACTCTGACAATATCTAGCTGACTCTCTGTGGCACTGGACTGTGCCTGAATAATGTTCAGGTACATCTATTGCTGGGTAGCTAGGGCAGTGGACACTGCTACCACTGAGATGGTGCCATCTTCCTGAAGTTGTTCCTTTGGTTCAGCAAAGAATGGTGATCAGCTATGTGGGTTCTCACACTGTAAAGCCTCCAAAGTAATGTTCTAATTTTCTTGAGTTTGTGAGCCTGTATAACTACCAGCAGAATTATATATCTGCTATACAGTGCTTGATCCTGCAAATATACATGGTGACTGTAATGCAACTGTCCTCAGACTGTGTAAAAAATATAACAGTTATGGCATCATCATCATCATCAGCAGCAATAGCCATTCTGCAGTCAAAGATTGCCTTCTGTGCTGACAAAGTGGAACTGATTGCCCTTCCTGCTGACTGTAAAGGAGTAAGTGATGACATGGTTACTGAGATGATGGACCACAGTACTGACTTATCTATAAATAAGTAATGAGTACACTTATCACGTAAACTCTGACCAGTTTCCTTTTGATGAAAATGTCATGTGTAATATGTGCACAGCTATCCTCTAGAGTATTTTGAAGTATATGATTTTGCCATCTGGAATGTACTTACCTTCTTGAAAGGATGAGCGTGGCTGCTCATCTATCTCATCATCCTAACCAACTATTAAAGGGATCAGTGCTGGAGGACCCCTGCCAGTACTCCCAAGGGCAGCTGTGTTCTGTCTAGCATAACTCTTTTATCTGACTCATCCCACCATGTTATTAGAATTCTTTCAGCACTATATCAAAGTGTGAGTTCACCTCCCCACCATGCTTACATCTAGAATGACTTGGTTCCATGCCTTAGCTGTCTCAATGTGTTTTGGCCTCCCTTTGCCTAAAAGACATTTGCCATATGTCCTGACATCCTCCATGAAGATGTGGTTCTCTTCAGGACTGACTTTTTCCCTCCTGTCTTCGGATTCCTGATGTTGCATCATATTGTCATTTGAAAGAATACTTATTTATACATTTACTGAAACTAGACATCAACCCCATAGCATAGCAGGGAAACATCATCCAAACTGAATGCATGAATATAGATCGCCAGCCCAAACTCCAAAGTTTAGTGCAAAATCATTCTAGCTGTAACATAAGAAATGCAGATAATAGTTTCAGTCATGAAACCTAAGTTCAGTCCAATGTTATACTAGCAGGTAACATCAGTTAGTGAATGAATGGAAACAGACTTCCAAAATATCAATTAACTACAGTGCAACATTTTTTTTACTACTAGAATCAGAGAAGCTGAAAAATAGGGCAACAGTAAAAGCCAATACCATATGTACTTTGATCATGTATTCATCAAATGCAGTCAATTAAACAGAACTTGATCAAGAAGGATTTAGATCAAATGCATATATATTTTGAAAAGAAAAGAAAAAAACAGTACCAGAATCTCCAATAAGTTTTTATTCTACATGTACAATGCTCTGCTCTGAAAATCAAAAGCAGAGCATGTTTTTCCTGCAAACCATATGCTAAATCATCCATAGCACCAAATTTGATAATCCATTTTTGATCGTTCCTATATAATAAGTTCTGCCAATTTGACTTGTGTATGTTAAACTTACTACTAACCCTGTCTATCCCAATAAAAATAAAATGATCTGCTTTGTATTGCAAATGTATTTATACAAGGTACTAGTATGCCTACAGCATGTAATATCAGTTGAATATAATAAAATGCACTGATTCCATGGACGTTTTGATTGCTCCACATGAAAAGATCATCAGTTACCTACCATCAAGTAAACCACTAGCTGAGACATACAGGTAATAAACTGCCAAAATTCATACGCATTAGTACTATTATTAGAGGAAAAATATTTTATAGAACAAATGAGATGACAAAATGAATAATTGCCACAAGGGAAACAAGCTAGAGACTCTTCTGGTTGAGTGGGAGTATGGAATCATTCTGGAATCTTTTATAAACTGAAAAAGTACAGTTGTGAAAGTTGAACTTACCATAACAGTAGATGTTCGAATGATCACTGCTGCAGTAATGGTAGCTATATGGGTGATATTCTGGCAAGGATGTATTAGCCAACCATCTTCCAAAGTTTCAGGGTACCTTCCATGAGCCCAAACAATCAACCAGCTCAAGCTAAGCTGACTAAAAAACAAGTTTGGGTGCAGACCTCTTCAGAGTTTTCCTCGCAGTAGAAAGAGGGAGGCTGAGCCCCAAAAGGACAAGGCTAGGAATAATAAAAAATAAATGTCCACACCCTGGCAAAAAAAGAAAAACTCATCAAAAACAAGATGGATGGAGAGAAGGAGCGTCTACTGCAGCAGTGATAATTCAAACATCTACTGTTATGATAAGTTCAACCTGCACAGCTGTACTATGTTTTTCATAGTGATCACTACTGCAGTAGCCTTAGCTATATGGGTAGATTATTATAGCTAACTATACTTGAGAGGTGGAAGGAGAAGAGTCCAGGAGCCCCTGGAGAACAGTTCTAGCAAAGCACAATCTAGACCTAAAGAAGAAATTAAGCTTATAATGCTTTGCAAATGTATTTACAGATGACCAAGTAGCAGCTTCTAGAATAATTCTAGAATCTAAATCTTTATAAAAGCCATAGAAGAAGTCATGGTCCTTGTAGATTGGGCCTTGCCTCTACCTGGAATCGATTTGTCATGGTGAGTATAACAAAACATAACTGCCTTAGACAACCATTTGGAAATGTTCGAAACACTCAAAAATAAATCCACAAGAAACACAAAAGTCCTTCACAATAGGGAAACACAAAACAGAAATTGTAGTATCCTTTTTACAGCTGTAATAAAGGACATTACAATTTCTTTCTTGTGTTTCCCTATTGTGAAGAACCATTTGGAAATAGTCAGATTTGACAATGGTTATCCCTTCTTCTTACCTTCAAAAGAAAGCAAGAATTGATCCAATGAACTGAAAGATCTAATTCTGTCAAGATAGGACCTGAGTTGTCTGTGAACATCCAAGGTATGGAGTATTATTTCTCCCTAATTTTAGATTCAGGAAAGAAAACAGGGAGATGGATAGTCTGGCTTAAAGTAAGCTCAGATGCCACTTCAGACATAAAAGAAGGATTAGTTCTCAAAAATACCTTGTCTATGAGGAAAATGAGATAGAGTTAACTCATCATAAGGGCTTGCAACTCAGATACCCTTCTTACATAGGTCAAAGCAATCAAAAAGACTGTTTTCCATGTTAAGAAACTCAAGCCAGCCAGATTAGTTGGTTCAAATGGAGCCAGTGTTAGTTTGTCTAACACAAAATTGAGATCCTAAGGAGAGGCCACTGGTTTACTTGGAGGTGTTTTACACAGAACCCCTTTTAAGAACATTTTCACGTGCAACTTCCTCAAAAGAGGAGGATCCAAGGGCTGACGATGAAATGGACAATAAATGAACTTTGATAGATGAGTAAGAAAAACCATAGTATAGTAACTCACAAAAATATTTTAAAACCAGAGAACAGCTAGCCCTGAATGGATGCTGGTTATATTGTTGTCATCAAGTAAAAAATCTTTTCCATTTGCTAAGATATGATTTTCTAGCAGCAGGCTTCCTTGCCTCCATTAGTACCTGCTGCACATCCTCAGGAAATAGGTGCCTAAGGAATTATGACACTATCATTCAGGCAGTCAAAGGTGATTGATGTTGGAGTGCATCAAACAACCCTGTTCTTGTGTGAATAGATCCATTCTGTGAGGAAGGTTGTGGTAATTACACTTGATCATTTCCAAAAGAAGGGAGACACATGGTTTCCTGGCCAGAATGGAGTCACTACAAAGATCTTGGGGGATTCTTTCTGAATCTGCAGAAGTACCCTGGATATTACTGGAAAGGGTGGAAAGGCATACAAGACCATTTATCCTCCAGGCCTTCTTGTATGTAGTCCTAGAACAAAATTTTGCCACATGATTGTTTAGAGAGGAGGCAAAGTGTTCTGCTTGAGGAATTCCCCACATATGGATCAAGTCTTGGAAGACCCCTGGATCTAGTTTCTGTTTGTGACAGTCTGTCCTGGTCCTACTCAGTTTGTCTACCACACAGTTTTGCTCTAACAGAATGTAAGATGACTGTAGAGTAAGATGTGCTGTGAAGCTATATCCCAAGCTAACATCGCTAATCTGCAATGGGGGCATGTCCGGTTACCCCTTGCTTGTTCATGTACCACATCACTGTGGTATTGTCTGTAACCACTTGATGAGATCTCAGGGACCAAAGATGGTTCAGAGAATTGAGTGTCTTGATCAAACTGCTCCCCAAGCAAAGTCTAAAGCATCTGTGATGACAGACTGGTTTGGAGCAGGGAGGGAAAAAGATAAACCTGGATTTAAAGATACCTCTTGTCTCCACCAAGTGATTTCTTTTTTAACAAACTCCAGAAATAGGATCTGAAAAGATAAAGGGTGTTGATGCTGGGATCAAAGAGATTTCAGATACAACTGTATATTTTCCATGTGGACTCTTGCCAGAGATATGATAAGAAGCAGAGATGCCATGAGACCCAACATCCTGAGGTATTCTCTTACAGTGACTGAAATCTGAGTGGAAAGCCTTAGAATAGATCTAAATAAAGATCTATTTTTTCCACTGGAAGAAAAGCTATTTGAACTGATGTGTCTAGTTGATATTCCAGGAAACAGTCCTGTGTGAGGGAGTTGTGAAAGACTTTTTAATGTTCTGTTGGAATCCCAGCCTATGCAAGAGATCGCTCACCCAAGAGAGAGATTCCTGGCATTTTGAAAAAGACTGCAAAGAGAAGCAAGTTGTTTAAATATGGAACCTTCCCCAACATTCCACTCTCACCTTAAAAAAATAAAAAAGGGCATCTGTGCCAAAAAAAATTTTTTTTCATCTCATGCATAGCTCTCCATTTCACCCCCACATACACTGCCATGAATCAGTCATCCCATTAATTAATCAACAAACTTATGTTGTCTACAACCCTTCCTGTGGGGTGTGTGGTTCCAAGTTCCAAATTGTCCACATCATGCACAGCTGTTGCTGCACAATAAATAGAGAGCTATGGTCCTTTCCTACACCCATCCTGCACAACCCTAAATGCCTTTTATATTGTTCCCCCCTGCTTGCCCCCATTTCACCACTTTCTTATCATCCCTTTTTTCATTTCTTTTTTGGAAATAGCAAGGGTTTAAGTGGGGATAAGTGACATTAAGAGGACCTAAGCACCACATCATGCAAACCCACTTAAAACTGCTTTAATCACCCTATCCGAGTCAGACACTGTTCTGTCCAGCAACAAAATAACCAGCCCTAGCAAGTCTTGAACCCAGGGCCCTCTGCACTACAGTCATAGCACCACACCACTAGGCCAACTGCATTCTTGAGAATTACTGTTGCTTTCTAAATATATTATGCAGTTCAGTGATGTAACATTAGGGAAAAAAGACAGCCATGTCAAGTATTGGCCCCATGACCCTCTGAACTACAGTTCACTGCAAGACACCAGTAGTACAACTCAACTCTGGGGAATTACTGGCATTGTTACCAAGATATCCTCAGTACCAGTGACACTACTTCTACATATAATGTGATAAATGACAGAGTACTCGGGCTTGTGATGCAGTCACTGAACCAGTACACTGCCAAAGATATGTTGATGGATTGACAGGAGACCTATCATATCAGGTACAGCTTGACAACTGCACAGACTGTTGCAGATTGTCCACAGTCATATCACCTACGTATGGCATGGTTGTCATCAAAGCTATTCTGTGTGCTGATGTAATGGCAAGGCAGTGCAGACTGATTTCATAAAAGCATGACAGACAGGTCAGTGCCACATGTCATAACCATCCAAGCACACATGTTCATGCCAATCCTGTGTAACACACTGTATGCATGCACATATGTCTTGCAAATACATATTCCATAATAATGACTTCATAGCTCTATCTGTAACATTCCCATTATGTGTGACATCTTGACACCCACAGTTCAGGCACACCGTCCAGTCTGTTGCACAACTACATACTCAGCAACACAGCCTACAAATAACTGAGCACTGCAATGTGCAGCAGACCTTTTTACTGCTACCATAGTCACTGCCACCCACAGTAGCATGTCAAAGGCCTGGAGGGTGGGACACGTGACACACATATCAATACATGTCCTAAACCTCCCCTACCATTCTCTGGATGATACTACTACTTAAAATATGTACAAGATACACATGCCTCATCTGGGCTGTAATGCATACCCTCACCCTTGCCATGCTATGACACAAAAGCTAACACTGCTCCCTCAGTGACATATACAGCTTGCTGTCCCCCAATGTCTTCACAATCCCCAGTATGACTCCTGCCCAGAATGCAGCAGCTGTGGCCTGCCACACATGCAGCTGCATGTTCAGCTACCTGCTACAGACCTACCATACCTCCAAACACCTAGAACAGGGCATCCACACAACACTCATACATTAAGTGTTGAGGAGATATTCCAGTGACAGGGACATAATAAAAAGGATGTATGACACTCACATCTGCCTGTCTCCTTACTGAGCCCAAAGCACAGTGTTAAACATTAACCTGCCACAGAATCACAAACTCTGTCAACAATGACCAAACATAGCATGCAAAACTGTGAACATAACACATCAATCCAAACAGTGAACAGTATTTCTACATACCTTCTGTGATGCTGTAGCTCCCACACCTCAATAATGCCCTTCTCACAGACCAGGAAAAGGACCAAGGCCTACATGAAGGCCTTAATTATAGGACTGTGTTCCCATGCTACTGGCTAATGGCAATGCAACCCAGCTGTTCTGGATGCAATTAACTAGTGGGAGTCACAGACTGGTGTACAGGCAATCACCTGTTCATGAGTATTACCTACAAAAGGCAAGCTGCTACCTATGGTAAACAGGTCTGACACTTTCTTCAAGAAGACAGACTGCAGTTATGTAGGAGACTACAACTAGCTGTCCTCTCACAAAGAAGTACTGCAATATACCAGGTATTTCATAGAATTAAGCATGTAATGGAATGCAGATGGAGGGATGCACCCATAGAAAATAGGAATTTACACAGTAGGTCTCAACCACATGCCTTGGACTGACGTGTAGGTGTTAGTCTGATGTCCAGCACCTATGGCCATCCCTTAATGGCTCTGTCTGCAGTGACATAGATCACAGTTGTGGCCTCTGACTCACTCCAGCATTGGTCAGCTCATATATGACTGCTACTGGATTGTCTGTTGTACAATACTGACAGTAAGTACTGGTGGATACAGCTGGCATATCACAGCATGTACTGTCAGTGAGCTTCTCTCAGTCTGTGAATGTCATACAGGCTTAATTCAAAGATTGTCCAGGTGTTCCTGACAGTTCCTGACATACTCTGGCTAGGTCATTGTGTAGTCTACACCTGTATCTCATTGCCTGACACCTATGGCTAGCATACCTGGTGACCCCCCTGCAGCACAACAGCAAGTTATAGACACTAGTAGTGGGGGGACACTGGCTCTGCCTCAGCAGCAGTGCATACATATTGAGCATAATAGACATGGATAGATATATTAAATCAATGAGAGAAATAGACTGCAGAAGGTAAAAAAAAAACAAAAGTTAAAAGTCTGATAAAACAAATGAACACAGTAATTAGGACTATCCATAGAGATTCGTGTGATATAACAGAAGTAAACAAGATATATTACTGTGCAGCTAAATTAATAACTGATAATGTTTTACCACAAGAACACAGATTAGTGAGGAAAAGGAAGGAGAGAAATAGAATGCCATCATGGAAATATCGAATAGAGAAAACTATAAAGCAGCTAAGACAAAAAGTGTCACTGTTAGAAGACTATAGAAGAGGGAACAGATCAACAAAATACTAAGAAAGATAGAGGTGATAAAAGCAATGTACAGCCTTAGAATAGAACAGGATCTATCATGCACTATCACAAATAACAAACTAAAAATTTCAGCACAGGTGGAAAAACTTAGAAGAAACGAAGATAAATATAAAGGAAAAGTTCAAAATAAGCAATTTATTGATGACCCAAAATGTTTTATAGAGAATTGGGAAATAAGGTCAAAGGAACTGAAAGACCTCCAAAAAAGAGGAAGTAGATACATTTTGGAGAAGTATCTATGAAGATCCTGTGGAGCATAACAAAGATGCTGAATGGACAGAAGAAGTAAAAGAAAGAATAAGAGGGTTGAAGGTACAAGATATGAAATGGGATGAAGTAACAACCAGAGAGACAAAGTTAAGGAAAGCATCTAATAGGAAAACCCCAGGTCCAGATGCAGTACCTAACGTTTGGCTGAAAGTATTAACATCTTTGCACAAAGATTTAGCCATGAGTAAGAACTATATATGCACACTCCAAACAGAAACCAACCTGTTAAACAACAGGAAAAACAATGCTCCTACTTAAGAGTGAACCTGAAAGCTACCCTAAAAATTATAGACCAATAACTTTCCTTCCAACGACGTATAAACTATAGATGGGAATTGATGCAGACAGACTTTATAGTCATTTAAACAAAACCTCAATTATGGCAGTAGAACAAAAGGGCAATAAAAGAAAGTCATATGGAACAAAGGATCATTTGTTGTTAAAGTCATAGTGGAGAACTGTAAAAAGGGGAAGAATCTAAATATGGCATGGACTGACTACAAAAAAAACATTTGATAGTATCCCAAATTCATGGATAAAAGAGTGCTTAAAAATGTATAAGATACACCCTACACTGATTGACTACCTTACAGTGACCAGAAACAGTGGCAGACCACTTTGCAATTAAGCCATGTTAAAGGATAGGTTATTCTCCCAGGGGTAAAAATTCAAAGGGAGATATTCCAGGGTGACTCTCTGTCATCGTTGCTATTCTGCCTTGCCATTAACCCATTAAGCTGTTTACTTAACAGTTTGGCCACGGCTACAATTTTTTTCCTATAAAACAGCAAAGTGTAAAGACTTCTCATCTTCTGCCTGTCAGTGATTTAAAACTGCATAGCTCATCAGATGAGGAATTGCAAGCACAGCTGCAGGTTGTCAGTTTTTTTTTTCACATGATATAAGAATGTCATTTGGTCTTGATAAGTGTGCAAAAGCAACCTTTAAAGCAGGCAAATTGCAGCTCCAGGAAAACATCAGTTTGGGACAAGAATGTGATATAAAATAACTTGAACTAGAAGGAGTGTATACATTTTTGGGAACTGATGAAGGATCAACAATAAAACATGAACAAATGTGAATAAAACTTAGTAAAGAATACTTTAGAAGACTTAAATTAATTCTGAAAACAGCATTGACATCTAGGAATAAAGTCCAAGCTATAAACCAATTTGCTCTTCCTGTCATAACTTACAGTTTTGGAGTGATTGACTGGCCCCAAAATGTGTTGGATAGATTGGACAGGAAAACAAGAAGGATGCATCATGCTCACCAAATGATTTATAAAAATCAGTGTATATCAAGATTATATATTCCCCATTCAGAAGGAGGGATGCGCCTCCTCGAAACTGATTATATGCACCGATCTGTGATTGTGGGACTCCACACATATCTGCTGACTTCACAAGACCCAAATGTAGTGAAAGTCTTGAAACATGAAGATAATAAATCTAAGATGACTTCTCTGCTTAATTTAGCAGAAGCATATTGGCATCAAGCAGGAATGGATGGTGAAGGGTAACTATTTGGCACTATTTGGCACTGGTACCAATGGATACATCATCTGGGGATTCTACGTTGTTGGTCGATGACCGTTTTCCCAGTCCTGTGGTAGCTATGTCTGCATCAGATGAACTCATAAAAATGCGTGAAGAAATAGCATCTTTGAAAGGGGACCTAACATTGCTGATTGAAATTATGAGTCAAAAAGTTCCACTAGATGGTGCTGTAACATCGAGGAAAGGCATGCACCATTCAGAAAGAGAAGTCACTGTTTTCAGTTCGTCATCTCCACGCTTGGTGGGTGCGAGCGATAGTGGAGACATGCAAAAGAAACTGGCTGGGGACAGTATTACTACCAACCGTTCAGGACTGAGGAATAACAGATTTCATTCTTTGGAAACTCAACGAGAGTTGGAGCAGGAAAAAACAACCGTCGGTGGTTGTTTTCAAGAAAAAGGTACTGATTTAGAACCTAAACAGCGGTTTGGCTGTATAGGGGCACAAACAAGAAAAGGCGATGGACATGTTATATGCAAAAATTCTGGGACTGGTCAGGGTATTTGTTATAAAGGGATTTCAGAGAAAACATATAATTTTAATTTTGAAATGAATGGGTTCATTGAGCACGATGATAATTATGGGAAAAACCATGAATGTGTACTTACGCTTAAAGAAATTATATATGTATTAGAAAAAAAGTTATTTAAATTGAAGCGCACACAAATGGACAACAGTTATTTAAAAAGTTGTTTGGCACATAAAATAGTGCCTCAAGGGTTAAGGCTGTTCAAATATCCCTTTGGTATTATGTATACAGAAGCTAATATCAAAGATTTTCATAGCTTCTTTGATGCATGTGGCTTAGGTCTCATTGAACACATGGTGAAATGTAATGAAGTTTTTTTTAGAGATTTTAAGTGTGGAAACAAGCAAACTAAATGCTGACATTGTCAATGATTTACTATTTTGTGAATATGAGAAGTTATATGAGAGTATATTGATTAAAATTGAGAAAAAAATACTAAGTATTTACACTACTAAACAAAAGAAAATTTTAAGGGACAAAAAACAATATGAAACAGGAAGGGTATATGTAGGTCCTTTTAAGAGAAACAACAAGACACAAGGTTACACACATAAAGTTTATGGTGAAGGGGAAGATTGGGAAACTAATTTAGTTTTCGACAAGGTCCCCGAGCAGATTTATCAAGAAACTGAAGAAAACAGGCATAGACCTTTAGATGAACTGGATTCTTTTGGGGGGGAAGGGGGTCATTTTTTTCTTCCCAGGAGATCAGAAAGGATTGTGAGCAAGAGCAGTTTTCCACCAGATCCAGGACATCTGGACACAAATTATGGGTGGAAAAAAGCAGTAAAGAGGACGAGGTAGTCCAAATAGATGACCATTTTGGTATTCTTTTTGAATATAGGGGATTTAAGATATTTAATTACACTAGTTATAATCTTACTAAATTACATTTTAATTTATTTTCTAAAGGGTTTAAATTTGTTAGGACACAGTATGGGGACATTGCTAAAATGTTAGTGGATTTGAAATTATATTTAAGAAAATTAAATTTACATATTATATTCAATCAAGGTAAAGATACCATCACCGACAACAACAAGGGGGATGGAATTATGGTGAGACAAAGTACATTCAATCCCCCACTTCACCCTACCTTGTTATTATTTGAAAAAGTTGTAACTGAGGAAATATATGCATCTTATGGTAAAAATAGATGGCAAAGGGAACGCTCTAATTTAACTATGGAAGAAAATACATTATTACAAGAACTCCAGATGCAAAATTACCTGCGTATTATGAAACCTGAAAAAGGTGGGGGAGTAATTATATACAATGTAGAAGATTACAACAACGCTATCACTAATATTTTATTAGATAGTGCTACATACACACCTGTTTCTATTAATCAGATCCACATAGCCTATAGTAGAATTGATTCCCTATTAGAAGAATACATATTAGAGAATAGAATAGATTTTAAGACTTATAATTTTTTGAAACAAAAGAACCCTAACATCCCTAACATCTTTGGAGTCCCTAAGGTGCACAAATCTATACAAGCACCTCCGTTTAGACCTATAGTTTCTGCAAAGAATTCAAAGACGCATCCTTTGGCCATATTTGTGGATAAAAACATTAAGGTTATTATTAATCAGACTTCACATTTAATTAAGGATTCGTGGGAATTTTTGAGTAAAATGACCCAGGACCTATGGAGTACTGGTTGTATTTTCCTTACCATTGACGTAAAGGACCTCTTTACATGTATTCCTAGGAAAGAGGGGTTAGATTATTTCAGTGACTGTCTATTTAAGTATTCCACCTTACCTAGGGACGGGGTTCTTTTGCTGTTAGAACTTATGGAAGTCATCCTGGATTCAAATTACATCCATTTCCAAGGAGAATACTATCAACAGAATAGTGGGATAGCTATGGTAGCTGCCTGCACCCCAACATATGCTAATTTGGTACTACTTGAATGGGAAAACAGGTTTGTTTTTCCCTCTGTTTTTTATAGCCATGTCAAGTTGTACCTGAGATTTTTGGATGACATTTTTGTGCTATGGGATGGCTCTAAAGAATATTGAATAAATTCATGGAGTATTTAAATTCATGTACAAATTTTCTTTCTTTTACACATACATTCAATGAACATTACATTAATTATTTGGATGTTACTGTTTCTAAGACGACTACTGGTTTCAAATCAAATATTTACAGGAAGGCTACTTGGTGCAATAGTTTTTTTGCATTTTACTAGCCAGCACCCTAATGCACAGAAGAAAAGCTTGATTAAAGGCCAGGCAGTTAGGATAGCTCGGATGACCTCTAATTATGGGGATCTAGAACATGAAATGATTTTCCTGGGTAAATGTTTCATGGAGAGGGAATACCCTGTTGAAATGGTCACTGAAATTTTAAATGAGGTCATGAGAGAATGGGGTAATAAATATAAGGCTCTTTTAGGTCAACCCCTCCAGATTAATAAAGTAGTAATGGATGAGGGAAACAAATATAATACAGCATGTATTATTCAGTACAATTTGTTTTCGGAATCATTTTCACAAATAATTAAAAGTAATTGGAATTTAATGAAGATTGATAAAGAGGTACACAAGTTAGTGGGGGTACAACCTGTCTTCACATATAAAGTGGGAACCAATTTTAAAAGGACCTTTGAAAATGGAAAAAGGGAATCTATATTGCATAAGGCTACTACTCCGTGTGGAGCATGTAGCGTTTGTGTTTATATATATGGTGAAGCAACTGTTAAGTTGAACAATGGCCTTAACAGTGTGGTAAGATTCATTAAAGGGAATTGTAAGTCCAAAATGTTAGTATATATGGCCTTATGCAGTGGATGCAGTGCATATTATATAGGAAAGACAGAAAGAACATTTAAGGAGCGTATCTATGAACATACATACGACATTAGGACCCATAAGGAAACAAGTGCTTTGTATAAACACAGTTTATCTTGTTCTCCATTTTTAGGATACAAATTTGGCATCATTGACTCAGTAAACAGGGATTTTTTTAAGGGGAGGGGGTGATACAAAAATGCATTATTGTATAAGGAATTGTTATGGCAACTTAGATTAAAATCAAATACTTTACCAGGTCTTAATGACTATATTAGTATAAAATCAGTATTGCATAAGAAAGCAGAAAATGTGTAATATGCTTTAGTCACATTTTAAGAGGGACTATACTATGTGGAAAAAGAAAAAAGAAAGAAGAAAAAAGTTAAAAAAGTCAAAAAGGTGTTTAAAAAGGTGCTACAACATGTGGAAATGTATTCATTCATTTATTTGAATGTTATTCATTCATTTATTTGGGTAATTGGTACGCCTTATTTATATATATATATTTTTTTTATGATGTATGTGAATGGGAAAGTTGAAGCTCAGTTGAAATGTTACTTTAAATGTTAATTAGGTGTAATTGTTGTATGTGATGCAATGTATAAAAGTTGTTAATGGTACCAGTGCTTTCATCTGATGAAGTCTAGTCATTAGACGAAAGCGCTCATCTGTGGTGTTATTGGAAATATAAAAAGTGATTTTGTACTCAAAGTGGTGTCCAGGACTTAATTTTATTTTGTTTGGATAGGAATGGAAATTAAACCAGAAGTATATAAAAATCAGGCAGCAACTGAATGTGTCAAAAAACAAAAGAAAGAATTTAAGGTGAAGGACCAGATGAGAAGGAAAGAAATGTGGAGAAAGCATAAATATAGTTGCAAGTTTAGTAAACTTCTGGAAGAACCTCATGTTGATCAGGAACGGATGCAGGAATGATTAAGGAGAGGCAAGTTCAAACCAAGAGATGAAAAGTTAATATTGGTAGCCAAGGACAATGGGCTATGTACACATTGGTTTACAAGGTCCATTGAACATGGAGAAACAGACAAATGTAGATTTTGTAAAACTGAATTGGAAACAGTTGCACACCTTGTTGCTGGTTGTGACATACTAATAGGTGAAGGACTGTATACTGAAAGGAATAATAATGTTGCAAGATTGTTGCACTGGGGATTGTGCAAACATTATGGTATCAAAGTGGCTGAAAAACACTGGAAACATGAGCCACGAAGCATTATAGAAAATGATAAAGTTTATATCACATGGGATCACCCATTACCAACAGTTCAAAAGACAGATGGCAGAAAACCAGATAGAGTGGTCCAAGAAAAGAAGACAAATGTAAAATTGATCATTGAAATCACCACACCCAGTGACTACTGTGTCTTGCGTACAGAAAGACACAAAGTTATAAAATATCAGGATCTGCAGGCAGAAATGAAAGCAATATGGAAGAAAGATACTAAGACAGTTCCAATAGTAGTAGGAGCAACAGGTCTTATAAAAAGAATCTATAATCATACTTAGATATGTTACCAATCCATGTAACTCCGTACAAACTGGAGAAGGAGTCATTACTGTGCACATTGCGGGTGCTGCAAAGAGCACTTTTGGCTGACATCAAAGATTGAAACAATACTAATTTCATGAACTTTATTTGTACTTTGACTTAGGAATGGGGTCTATTCCCATTGTGGTATTAGAAACCCAGAAGATTTGGAGGAATTAAAAAAGCATACAAATTGTTTTATCATGGTGTGGATGGGAGGAGAAATGGCATAGGCATTATCCTGAAGGAACAGTATGCTAAGAGTATTTTGGAGGTGAAAAGAGTGCCGGATAGAGTGATGTTTATGAAGCTGGAAATTGATGGTGTAATGATGAATGTTTTTAGTGCATATGCTCCACAAGGTGGGTGTGCGATGGATGCAAAAGAAAAATTTTGGAGTGAGTTGGATGAAGTGGTGATGACTGTACCCAAGGGTGAGAAACTGGTGATTGGAGCAGATTTCAGTGGTCATGTTGGTGAAGGAAACAGAGGGGATGAAGAAGTGATGGGTAGGTATGGTGTTAAGCAAAGGAATGCTGAAGGTCAGATGGTAATGGATTTTGTGAAAAGGATGGACATGATTGTGATGCATACATATTTTTACAAGAGGTAGGAGCATAGGGTGACATACAAGAGTTGAGGAAGATGCACACAGGTGGATTATATATTATGTAGAAGGGCCGGTCTGAAGGAGATTGGAGACTGTAAAGTGGTGGCAGGGGAAAGTGTAGTTAGGCAGCATAAGATGGTGGTTTGTAGGATGACATTGGTAATCAAGATGAGGAGGATGAGTGTGAGGGCAGCACAAAGGATCAAATGGTGGAAACTGAAAAAGGGTAATTGTGAGGTGATGTTCAGGGAAGAGTTAAGACAGGCACTGGGTGGCAGTGAAGAGTTACCGAATAGCTGGGTAACTACAGCAGAGCTAGTAAGAGAGATGGCTAGAATGGTGCTTGGTGTGACATCTGGAAAGAGGAAGGAGGACAAGGAGACCTGGTAGTAGAATGAAGAAGTACAGGAGAATATACACAGAAAGGCTGGTGAAGAAGAAGTGGGATTGTCAGAGGGATGAAGAAAGTAAATAAGAGTATAAGGAGATGAGGTGCATGGCAAAGAGGGAGGTGGCAAAGGCTAAGGATAAGGGGTATGAAGAGTTGTATAAAAGGTTGGACACTAAGGAGGGAGAAAATTACCTGTACCAATTGGCTAGACAGAGGGACAGAGCTAGTAAAGATGTGCAGCAGGTAAGGGTGATAATGGATAATGAGGGAAGCATACTCACAAGCGAGGAGAGTGTATTGAGCAGATGGAAAGAGTACTTTGAGGGGCTGATGAATGAAGCGAATGAGAGGGAGAGAAGGTTGGATGATGTGCGGATAGTGAATCATGAAGTGCAGTGGATTAGCAAGGAGGAAGTAAGGATAGCTATGAAGAGGATGAAGAACGGAAAGGCTGTTGGTCCAGATGACATACCTGTGGAAGCATGGAGGTGTTTAGGTGAAATGGCAGTGGAGTTTTTAACTAGATTGTTTAATGAAATCTTTGAAAGTGAGAGGATGCCTGAGGAATGGAGAAAAAGTGTTTTGGTACTGATTTTTAAGAATAAGGGTGGTGTGCAGAGCTGTAGTAACTACAGAGGGATTAAATTGATCAGTCACAGCATGAGGTTATGGGAAAGAGTAGCGGAAGCTAGGTTAAGAAGGGAGGTAATGATTAGTGATCAGCAGTATGGTTTCATGCCAGGAAAGAGCACTACATATACAATGTTTTCTCTGAGAGTGTTGATGGAGAAGTACAGAGAAGGTCAGAAGGAGTTGCATTGTGTCTTTGTGGATTTAGAGAAAGCATATGACAGGGTGCCTAGAGAGGAGTTGTGGTATTGAATGAGGAAGTTGGGAGTGTCAGAGAAGTATGTAAGTGTGGTACAGGATATGTACGAGGGTAGTGTGACAGTTGTGAGGTCTGCGGTGGGAGTGACGTATTAATTTAAGGTGGAAGTAGGATTACATCAGGGATCAGCTCTGAGCCCTTTTTTATTTGCAATGGTGATGGACAGGTTGACAGACGAGATCAGACAGGAGTCCCCGTGGACAATGATGTTTGCAGATGACATTGTGATCTGTAGTGAGAGTAGGGAAGAGGTGGAGGAGACCCTGGAGAGGTGGAGATATGCTCTAGAGAGAAGAGGAATGAAGGTCAGCAGGACTAAGACAGAATATATGTGTGTGAATAAGAGGGAGGATAGAGGAATGGTGAGGATGCAGGGATTAGAGGTGGCGAAGGTGGATGAGTTTAAATACTTGGGATCAACAGTTCAGAGTAAATATGAGTGTGGAAGAGAGGTGAGGAAGAGAGTACAGGCAGGATGGAGTGGTTGGAGAAGAGTGTCAGGAGTGATCTGTGACAGATGAGTACCAGTAAGAGTGAAAGGGAAGGTCTACAAGAGGGTAGTGAGACCAGCTATGTTATATGGGTTGAAGACAGTGGCATTGACAAAATGCAGGAGTCTGAGCTTGACATGGCAGAGTTGAAGATGTTAAGATTTGCACTGGGTGTGATGAGGATGGACAGGATTAGGAATCAGTATATTAGTGGGTCAGCCCAGGCTGGAAGGTTTGGAGACAAAGCCAGAGAGGCAAGATTATGTAGATTTGGACATGTGCTGAGGAGGGATTCAGAGTATATTGGGGAAAAGATGCTAAGGATGAAGCTGCCAGGTAACAGGAAAAGAGGAAGGCCTAAGATAAGGTTTATGGAAGTGGTGAGAGTGGACATGCAGGTGGTTGGTGTGACAGAGCAAGACGCAGAGGACAGGAAGAAATGAAAACAGTTGATCTGCTGTGGCGACCCCTAATGGAAGCAGCCAAAAGAAGAAGAAGAAGACAATGTAAGGGAATGAATACAGTACCAGATATTAATGTACCATACTGTGTTCCCAGTGGTCTGGCATGTCACAGACACATTCTTCAAACTCTGGGGACAACCATCACATTGTCCAACTGGTGTCCGGAAATCCACAGTTTGGGAGGGGGTCTACATTTATCAGGCATGTGTACACATTTTGTAAACATCTGGGTACTGCAGATGTCAGACACCTATGAGGAAGACAATCTACACCACATATGCACTGCTCTCAGTTATGTTGTAGCACAGCTGTTGCTAGAATATCCATATGCACTTGTACTACAACTCACCTATTTGTCGGATGTAGGTTGGATGACATGGCATTGTAACGTTGCCCATAGGGGACACCCAGCAGTCGATGGCAGTGATAGGTGTGGACACATAACAACACAGTCTGTTACAGCACTCAGTCCATATCTGGTATTCCTGGTACCATATAAGGTTACTAGGCAATGAGCCCTGAGCAGCCATATACCTAGGCCAGATGGTGCCCATGTGTATGCAAGGCAGGACCTGATGCCCCAGTCCAACAGGGACACAGGTGGTATCCTAATGATTTATGTGCAGTTATCTCTCCAGTTATCCAGGTTACACCTGCAAAGGTATAAATAGCTACCTAGCCTGATGTGAACAAGGTGTCCATTCCACAGCAGGGTGAATGTGTGGGACACACATCTGAGCTGCTAACATGCCCAGATCATGTCACATACCAGGTTGTTTGTGTGTGTGTGTGTGTGTGTGTGTGTGTGTGTGTGTGTGTGTGTGTGTGTGTGTGTGTGGGTGTGTGTGTGTGTGTGTGTGTGTGTGTGTGTGTGTGTCTGTGTGTGTGTGTGTGTGTGTGTGTGTGTGTGTGTGTGTGTGTGTGTGCGTGTGTGTGTGTGTGTGTGTACATGTGTGTGTGTGTGTGTGTGTGTGTGTACATGTGTGTGTATCAGCAAACATTACAGTGCAGGTATTTGTGTAGTCATGTTGTCTTCCCCTCACAGGTGACCATGGGGGCTGGAGAGTGCCCCCCTCACAACCTGTTGTCAGTGCGTCATCAGACTCTGATGATGATAATGGTGGCCATCGTGATGCACAAGTGGGGTTGTTTGGTGCTGAATCTGTCCCATTGGTTGACGTCCCACTTCCACCCCCAATGTCCCTGCACACAGTTAGTATGCACACATATACCCAACCCCCAGCAACCACAGATATTGGGCAGTCATAGGGTGGTGGCATCGAACAGGGGAGTGTGTGGACTATGGCATCTGTGACTGTAGACACTAGCCATAGATGGAAAGCTGGTGAAAGCCCCACACAGGCAGATTGACAGGGGTGCTCAAAAGAGGACTGCTAGCCATCCAGCACCTGTCAGAGGTGTCAAAGCACATGTCACCCTATGCGTGTTCTGGCCCTTCATGGAGTCACAGGCACATTTTGAATGGTACACCAGATGGATGCTCAGGGCATGGATGCCACACTGCCTGGCATGCATGACATCCTCCACAGCATTGGTGATGCCTCACATCATTTTGCTAATGTAGTGGATAGAAGGTGGGGTGAGAAATTGTCAGTCCTTAACCGTGTAATGTCTGTGCTTGAACATGTGGTGGGAGTAGGGCATCGGACACGTGGACATAGGTCAGCAATAACATCAGGTGAGAACCCATGTTGCCTTGCACAATCACAATCCTGTAGTGGCAGTACCACCAGCACTACTGACAGGAGGGTGCTGTCCACAACACAACATGGCAGGTCATTGGCACATGGTCCTGGGTGGTCCAGTGAGGGACACAGACCCAGCAGACACTGGTTACCATCAGGAAGTAGTACCGCATTTGGCCTTGGGCATGGTGTTGCCAATGCCACTTCTGGCAGAACCAGTTCCCATGTTCCTGGACAGAGATAGTGAACTGTACATTCTGCCATGTACAGTCCATGGCTGTCCAACATACCCTCATGTAGGGCTAGCATATGGCTTAACTGTGTGCATGCATACATTCACACATCACTGTCACATGCAGGTCACCAACAGATACACACAACTCCTCTCCATGGCCAAGCTGACCAGCACCCCTCCAAACACATACATGATTCAACTGTATGCCACTGCCTAGGCCTTTGCCAACCCCACACCACATCTTGTGCATGTGATGATACCTGTGCCACATCCCTGTTATCTATGCCATCAATGCAGGGACATGCTAATATGTGTCTGATGCAGAGGATGAATATAGTACAGGTAATGGCAGTTTGTAGTGTAGTATTGTTATGGCCTGTAAGGTGCTGTCTGCTGGCAATTGTCATACGTACACATAAAAGTGTACGTACCTTTTGCCATAATGCTTTATTGCTGTTAGCACTGCTGACTGACTGTTGTCTCACAGACCATATTCTGTTTCCATTCCAGGTGTCTGTGTGTCTGAGTTGTGGTGGGCTGCTGCCATTACAGGACCTGAGGATAGTGGAGTGGCAACACAGAGACCTTTTCATAAGGTATGGCTGTATAAGTCCATGTTTACCTAGGTGCGAATGTGTGGAACAGTGTGTGAGGGACAATGGGGGCATACAGTGTACCTTGCATGCATACTCCTTGACACAGCATGCTTCTCTGGATACATGTCAACTGAGAGTTCCGTAGGATCACAGCTTCATAGGTACAGAGGAAGTTACTACAGTACTGGCCCTGGGTCCCTTACAAGCCTATCCAGTAATCTATCCCGAACCGAAGCCTCTATCAACACCTGATTCCCCTGCCATTGCTTGACACACTTTGGACCTCTGGGACAGTAGTTTTTTTTTTTTGTCATCCACTCAACCTTGATGCAGTTGATTAGGGTCTGCATGGTACTCTGACATTTTGTGGTGTGCATTCCTCTGATAGGGCAGCCTGTTGGAGACAAACCTGTCTCTCCAGCTGTTTTTTTTTTTTGTTTGTTTTTTTTTTGCTGTATCATATGTTATTCAAGCCTGTCATGCCGGTAATGTGCACAGAATTATACTGACATATGTGGGGCACCTCTTGAAGGTCTGAGAGCAGCATTGCCATCTACGCATGCCACAGCCCACCTGTGGACAACCTGTCCAGTAATGAGTGGGGCAATACTGATTCGAGCTGCATGCATGGAACAGGTGCTGAAGGCCATGGATAACCTTTTTGGATGTTAACATAGCCTTTCCATTTGGTGCAGATGTCTGCATAGGTACAGATCTGACCGACCATGCTGCTAATGTATTGTTGTAGTGACTGAGGACTATACAGAGGTAATGTCCACCTTTTGTCTGGATACAGTCCCTTTACTTATGTGGTGAACCATATCCAAGCCTTTTCTGGCCACTGCCACTACATGATGGGTGAATGCAACAGTGTTATCAACCTGAGTAGCCAGGTGTGTCAATGCAGTTTGTGCATTTATGGGGTTGCCATTGATGTGGGAAATAGCGGGTCCATATCCTCACCATATGGTAAGATGATACTTTTTTCTGCATTCAGCTGGAGGCCAGCACCTGGCCACAATTCCATATCCACAGTATGACCCTATTGCAGTGTGTTAACATCAGTTTGTGGGTCAAAGACAGCATACTACTCACAGTTGCCACAGCTTTAGGTGGTACCTAATAAATAGGAGGTGGAAGTTAGCATTCATGCCTTCATACATGGAGGTCATTGAGGGCGGACGCTACTCACAGAGTGTACATATGTCTACACATTACACACACATAGGCAACATAGGGCAGGGTTGCCAACCTATTGAATGTGGAATGTGGGACACGTCTTGTAGTATTGTGACACTTGGCAGGGCATACCATAATCCACAGCAAGTGCACCAGACAGGACTTCCTTAAATTTGCCAATATGACTGCTTCTTTGTGTCACATCCCCATAGGTTATGTTATTTATTATACAAGTAAGGTGCTTCTGATGTGAAATTACTGTTTTATGCAGGTAGTAGACAACCTTAGAAGATGTTTGTTGTCCTATACTCTGGGACCTCTGCATTGTTTGTGTCATTGTCACAGGTCACACCTGGCTAAACATGGACTGCAACCTGCAGGGTGGGGCAGGCGGTAGCCATGTCTCCCACGTCTACAGATGTCTTCAGCATGTCTTGATGTTTGCCACATATTTTTGTTCCTTTTGCATAACATTGGGGTTTTCTGTCAAAGTAGGTTTTAAATCATTAAAGACTAATGTTACACAATAATGACAAATATTTTCCTGTCAAGACTTCATACCCTTCTGAAAATGCATGTGAATGCACAACCTGTTATGCTATCTAGTGTGTATATTTGTCAGAGCAATATTTAAAGATTGACCCGAATATGTGGGTTTTGCCCCACATTTCTGTATGGCCTTCTCCAGATGTCTTTCTGTAAGGGGTTGAGAGGTATGTTTGTGGTCCTAACACAGGCACACTGCTGCAAGGGGATATACATATCTATACACATGCACCCTCTGATGAACCGCACGTATTGATAGTAGATCCCCTACCTGGTTAGTTATACATAAGATAGCGCAATGTACATAGCTCATGAACCACAGAGCTTATACAGTTTTGCACTGTCTGCCATTAATATTCAGGTGGTTGACATCTGCAGGTGCTGTAAGGATTGCCTCTTGGGGGTTAACTGGCACTTAAAATGGCATAACCATGTCACACACACACTACTGCAGGGAGAAATGCATTCCATCAGTCATGCAGGGAGAGAGAGAGTTGCCAGTTTCAGACTTTTTGCACCTATCTATCTAGTTATGTACAGTATAGCCCACCATACATATTTCATGTGCCACAGTGGTATTGTGTTTGAAATGTGTAACTCTGCATTTAAGGTGCATGACATCTGAAGGCCATGAATAGGTTGGTGATGGTTGGCTTAATAGGATGGCACAGGCACCCAAAATGGTATAGGCATTGCACACACATAGGCAAGACAGCCTCACTGCTACAGAGGATATGCATATACAGACACATGCACTCACACAGTTGGTAGTATTCAGATTACAACCCCTACCTATTTAGTTGTATGTATTATAGTGTTATGTCCTTATTGCATGTGTCACGGAGCTTATATGCCTAAGACATACCTCTCAACCTGTTATAACAATACATGTGTTTAAAGCCTTCAATAATGGGGGGATACAGGCCCAAAAATAAGGGCAGTTTTTACATATTGCTCTTACAAACATAACTATCTGATAGAGTGACCGGTTTTGTATTACCATTACTTTTGTGAAAGGTATGAAGTCAGGCACTCAGATATCTGTCATTATTGTCTGACTCCATCTCTTAATGCTTTGCCAATGATTGGCCAGGAAACCATACTTTTATGAAGCACAGACAAAATATATGAGGGAATCAACTGGACATTCTACAAAACTGTGTATAGTTGAGAGGTATGGCCTGCAGAGTGTGAAATAGTGCATCTAACATTGATGACATCAATAGGCCCTGCAGTTACTACAATGGGGGAGTTAGCAGGGCAGAACAGGCCTCACAAATGGTATAACCAATCCACACACCCAGAGGTGATATGCTTCACACATGCACACACACGCACACACACACACACACACACACACACACACACACACACACACACACACACACACACACACACACACACACACACACACACACACATAACAGTTGGCAGTCTTGAGATTAGAACCCTTACTTATCTTGTTTATTGTATTATAAACTGAGAAACACAAAAAAGTCCAAACCCAGAAAAAAATGAATGGAGGAAATGACCAAGAGCACTGCACCAAAGGTAAAAAAATCAACAAATTTATTCCACCATGATGAGAGTTTAGTGCTTTTGTCAAAAGTACATTACATTGACTTCTTCAGAACTACATAATTGGTCAACAAAAAAGGTTGTCATTTCCTGTTGAAAGATATCATGTCCTACTACAAAGATAGGTCATTTCCTACATACCCTTACAAGAATTATTAAACCAAAAATACCCCCCAAAAATAAAACATATGTTAAAAACATTATATAAAGGGAACAGCTTTTAATTTTAACATGGAACTGATAGAAATGTTGTCATTGAGACCAGGTGGCACACACGCATTTGACCTTATTTGACACTTGAGTTCTAGAAATTCAAGAAATTCATCAACAGGTCCACCCCTTACACCCAAGTCAACCTGCTCTAATACAAAAAACTTGAAACAGTGTGTTGGATGTAATTTAATCGTTTTGAATAAGGCATTAGTCTCCTTATGTTTTTTGATATCATAACTGTGTTGATAAATCTGTTGTCTTAATGCTCGGACAGTCTTACCCACATAGTAACAGTCGCAAGCTGTACATGATGCGACATATACAATCCCCTTACTGTAACAAAGTACTTTTTGTGTGTAGTGATTTTCCCAAAATTCCTAAGTTTAATAAATTCGGCATCGACAATAAAAAAACATTGGGTGCATCTTCCACATCTGAAAGTACCACCTAGTCCTGGTGCCACCTTTTTTCTTTCAAGTAGACCTTTGAAAGATATACAATTTTTGTATACCACCAGTTTTTTTTACCTAATTTGTTAATGATATTCTCATCAATACGAAACAAATTCCAACAATCACAAATGATACTTTTTGATATCAAAAAAAATCAGTAGTGAAAGGTCATACCAATGCCCTTCTAAAACTCTTCATTTTCTCAGTTCCTAGGGGTCTAATTAACTCCAAAGGGTTGTCCAATAATATTCTATAAACCCCATTAGTTATTTTTTGTTGCATCTCCCCTATTATGTCTTTGACAAATTGAGGGGGTAACCTCTTTTTTGTAACATCCCCAGTAGGAGGTCACACTCTCGAAAAAAATCATCGTCCTCTGAAACCATTTTGGCCAATCTTACACATTAACCCTTCACAAGGGATTTCTTCTGGTGCAAGGGGTGCCAACTCTCAAAATGCAAAAGACAGTTGGAATACGTGAGTTTCCTATAGAGATGTGATGTGACTCTCCCCTTAGAATAATCCTTTCTGATGGTCACATCAAAGTAATTCAAAATATCATGGTCCTTGGTCATGGCAAACTTCAGAAAAGTGGTGATGTTGTTAATATAATTGAAAAACCTGTCTAACTCGTCTTCACTACCATGCCAAATTAAGACCAAATCATCGTGATACCACCCATACAGTACCCACATGTCCTTGAACTCAGAGTTCACAATATATAGGTCCTCCCACTGGGCAAGTACTATGTTGGCAAACGACGGTGCACAACAGGCCCCCATAGCCACCCCTTGCACTTGTTTAAATAGTTGCCCCCTCAAAGGAAATGAAATTATTGTCCAAAACCATCTCCATACAGGACCTAATGGTAAGAATGGTTTCATGGTTTAATGAGTTCTGCTTACATAGATAATCATAGAACCATTCAATACCCACATCATGGGGTATTACAGAAAAGAGATCCCTCACATCAATAGTAACCAGTATAAGACATTCATTGTACATTTCATGTTAAATTTAACAGGAGTGGAGTAGGGCAGGTTATTTAAATCAGTAACAAGTGTGTTATGCAGTTCTGAAGAAGTCAATGTAATGTACTTTTAACAAAAGTGCTAAACTCTCATTGTGGAATAAATTTGTTGGATTTATCACCTTTGGTGCAGTGATCTTGGTCATTTCCTCCATTTAGTGTATTGTAGTATAGTACTACGCAATTATTCCATGCACCACAGAACGTATATGCCTGCAGTGTCTAATGCTGCATCTAAGGTGGATGATATCAACAGGCCCTGTAAAGTAGGGCAATGGGGGGTTAACAGAGTGGAACAGGGCTCAAAATGGTATAACCAACCCACACCGGATATGCTTCACACACTGACATACCCAGTTGACGGTCTTGAGATTAGAACCCCTACCTATCTAGTTTATTGTACTACAGTGCTACTCATTTATGGTGTGTAACACAGAGCTTATATGCTTGGAGAGTGTCCAATGCTGTATGTAAGGTGGATGACATTAACTGACCCTGTAAAGTAGCACAATGGGGGGTTAACAGGGTGGAATAGGCCTCAAAATAGTATAATCAACCCACATGGGATATGTTTCACACACACACACACTCACACACACACACACACACACACACACACACACACACACACACACACACACACACACACACATATACACACACATTTGGCAGTCTTGAGATTAGAACCCCTACATATCTAGTTTATTGTACTATAGTACTATGCATTTACCGTGTGCACCACAGAGCTTATATGCCTGCAGATTGTCCAATACTGTATCTAAGGGTGATGACATCAGCAGGCCCTGTAAAGTAGGACAATCCGGGGTTTACAGGGTGGAACAGGCCTCAAAATATATACACACTCATAGGCAGGAAACACACAAAGTCTCAGGAAATATACTTATCTACATACACATACACACACACACACACACACACACACACACACACACACACACACACACACACACACACACACACACACACACACACACACACACACACACACACACACACACACACACACACACACACACACACACACACCTGGCATTGTTGGGAGTTTATCCACTACCTATCTAATTGTCTTCACTATAGCAGTATGTACTTATCGCATGTGCCATTGGAGTTGCACACATAGAAAGTGTCTGGCAGTGCAGTTTGGGTGGATGATATCAGTAGCTGCTGACAGGGAGACCACTGTTGTGGAGGACGGTAGTCTCAGGGCCAAAATATGGGTGGCCATTACATAGACATAGGCCTGCTGGGTGTGTGTTGTCTACTGTATGTGTAATGCATACAAACACGCGCACACACACACACACACACACACACACACACACACACACACACACACACACACACAGAAACACACACACATGCACACAGCAACTGATGTGAGAGTACAACCCCTCCCTACCTACTATTACATAATGCGCCTCACCATAGTATTTGCATATGCCACTGGTTCAAATAGGTGTACTTGTGGTTGTTACCATATATCACTGTATGCCTTTCAGGGTCTCTCTCTCTCTCTCTCTCTGTCTCTCTCTCTCTCTCTCTCTGCCTCTCTCTCTCTCTCTTACCCCCATCTCTGCCTCTCTGTAAATTATATATTTGTATATGTTACCTAAATATTTGTATGTATATCACAGTCAACAGATCCAGATAAATCTTATATGTACCACATATGGATATATGGGGGTAAACATGTCTGATGGGGGTGAGGGTAGACAGTTACGGTGTACATAGCTGTCTGCATGCAGAAGGGATATATGTACATCCCAGTTCTATAGTCAGATGTCTGTTCAAACATGCACTGACAGAAGCTAAGTGTAGGAGCATGCTCTGTTTGATCATCAATAGTAAGACTGGGACTCCAGTATAGACCTACCTGTACTCTGGTCTAGGATTTTGTGTGCTATAGCTGATTAGCTGATGAACCTTGGAAACAGTCAATAACCTCAATGATAGACTGCCTGAGGGATCTCCTGGCTGTGTGCTATCCTTACTAACTGAGTCATATCTAGGGTGAGTACAAAGTGTACTGGACTGAGCAGAGTTTTGCATAATATGTGAGGTAAATTTTGCACAGCACTGTGTTAGTATGTCATTGGCAGACCAGTAGATATTAAAGTGAGAAACCACTGACAGACATTTGTCAACTGACTGTGTACACTGCAGGGAACTCATGCTACTGCATGACGAGTTGTAGTCTGCACATTCTACATTTATGTGGCCAGTGGTTCCTCCTTCCTTTTATATGTGGCCCTTTGTTGTGCTCTGCTCCAGCCACATGCTTTGTCCACAGTTTCTGCTCTTATGTAGTTGTAGTTCTGGCATAACCGGGGTAGATGTCATAACATCACACACAGAGTTACAGACTACATACCTCTGACTGTACCTGTTTAGCAGGTTGGCCAGCACTGTGCCCCATAGATCTGCTGTGGTGCTCAGACAGTTTGTGTTGCACTGTTCCTCTAAGGCTATATGTTGGCCCTACCTGTCTAACTGTTGCAGGCAGACATCTTGACAGGGCCATATATCATAGTCACATACCTGGAGACAGGAGCTTAAAATTGGTCTTCCAAATGTAGACAATTGGAAGACTGGTTTTATATTAGCTTACAATTTCTTATGGATATGAAGTATGCATCTCAACCATCTATCATTGATGTATTCACATCACCCTGCATTGTTTAGCCAATAGTTTGCCAGACAAATCCAATGTTATGACAAACAGAACAGATATACAAGGTATAGGTGTGGACATTCTGAGAAACCCTGACATTTGTGGGGTATGGATGGTGCCCACTAACTTGTTATGAGTACTGACACTGTTATGTGGTAGCCTTTGAATCCTGGCACTGCACTGACTTGTCACAACCAGCTGGTCTAGTAGGCACCATCTAGGTTAATCAGAGCTGTGTACTGTCCATATATGTGGCCCACTGTCCCTGCATTGTCCAGCTTTCCTGCAGTAACAAATATTGATGACTGGACAGCCTGTAGAACTCCTACCATTAGTGTAGCTGACATGCAAAATAGCAGACACAGCCAATCTTGAACCATGGACACTGTCAACCACAGTAATGTATTTAGCCCAGTGATCCACAACAGCCACCAGTCAGTACTATGAACTTCCTGACTCTATTAGCCACACACATACCTAGCACATTGACCCCTGAATATTGTGGAAATGGAACATATTAGCAAGTTGATAGGGAAAGCCCTGGGAATGTGTGGTCTGCTACTATTACCTTACAAATGTAAATGTTACTGCACTTCTATGACAACACAGGCATGTCGGGAGTAAGGAATCATACCTCTGAACTGTACAGATTTTCACCGAATGTCCAGATGTTTCCCTCACATTTTGGGTCCATTTTTCATAAATTTGTGGTTGTCTGGAAAATTACTGTCAAATCATTAAAGACTGAAGTTAGAAAGTAATGACAGACATTTGCATTTCAGGCTTCTTACCCTTCAGAGAATTCATGCTACTGCAACACCTGTTATTCTATCAACTTTATATGTTTGTAAGAGCAATATTTAACACTTGTCCCTGTTTTTGAGCCTTTACCCCACATTTATTTATGGCTTTGTACAGATTTCGTGTTGTAAGAGGTTTAGAGGTATGTATGGGACTCCAACATTGACATCCGTGCATCTGTCCTATGACCTCACTGTTTGTAAGTCCCTCACATAGTGCAGTGAATTTTGCTGGCTTGGGGCCTACTGCATATTCTGGGGCAGCCAGTATTTGGCAGAGAATTCCTGTTGTCCCACATAGCTGTCCATTGTCTGTTGCTATCTCGGTAGCTCACTCCATTCCCTTACGTACCATACATATGCTACCACAGACTACTACCACATTAATTTGTCATTAAGAAAAGTGACTTATCTTGTGCCAGCGGCAGTTGAAAGGATGGTGCTTCAGAGCTGACTCTGTTGGATGCACTCAGTACACAGCCTATACATGGTAAGATATAGGTAGTGTGATGTGGTTGATATCGATTTTAATGTGTGTATGTGAGTCCGAGTGAGGTGTCATTCCCTGGGTCCCTAGGTTGTCAGTGTATGTGCTATATGTTGCCTCTTTGCCAAGGCCAGGGTGTACTGGGCATGCCTATGTCTGCCTACAGGGACAGCCTCAGGGGGCTTTTCCTCCAAGTCCCCCTGTGCCTGTGGAGACCTTGGCAATGATGGGGGAGGGTGTCTCCCTTCCCTGTAATGTTCCTGCCACAGCTGTTTCTGCAGGATCATATTGTGCAGTGTGGCAGATACTATGAACATGTGTGCACATGTGGCTGGAGAGTACTGCAGGGCTCCACCAGATATGTCAAGGCAGTGGAACCATGACTTGAGCAGCCAAACACACACTCTACAATGTTCCTAGTTTATGTGTGTGCCTCATTATGGCATTCTGCAGTTTGTGTGTGTGCATTTCTGATGGGTGTCATCATCCATGGTTCCAGTGCATAGCTAGCATCCCCCACTAGATGGCCATATGGGATGCCCACCCTGGCAAATGCATGGTACAGCTGTGATGTATGCCAGATGGGGGAGTTGTGATAACTGCCAGGGCTGCCAGCACACACATTGATGATAATGCCCTGGGTATTGCACATGACCTGGCAGATGATGGAGTGATACCCCTTGCTGTTGATGTAGATTCTACCCTCCTCATTGGGTGGTGCTTTGATGTGCACATGAGTGCAGTCTATGGCACCCAGTACCTCTGGGTAGTGTCCTACACAGTGGAAGAGATGCTTATTGCTGGTCCTCTCCTCAGTGGTGTTGGGGAAATAAATGAGCTCACTGTCATGTGTTAGCATGACATCCAGGAACTGGTGGAGCACTCTGGATGTAGATGCCTATGAGATCTCCATGATGTCCCCAGTAGATCTTTGGAAAGTACCTGTAGCTAGTACTCCTTAAGGCTACACATACCTTTTTTTCCACTGGGATGGGGTCACCTCTGTTGGCTCTGGGTCTGAGATGAGGGAGGCAGAGTTCGGTGAGTTGCTGTAGTATATCCCTGTCCTCCCTGTAGTGCTCTACTATCTCCAGCTCATGTAGCCCTTGAAAGATTAGCCTGGGCCTGTACACTCTTCTTCTCTTCAGTCTGGGCCTTTTGTCAGCATCATCATCATCATCACTGACCTCAGCCTGTGGTGCATGCAGATGTAGCAGAACAGAAGCAGCCCCTATCATTTTGTCTGTTAAAATTCACAAGTGTATAGTCCAATGGTGCAGAATATGTGGGAAAAAACAGATTGAAGCGTGTATGAATACTTTATAGTGGTGTGCTGCAAATGCAGCCTGTTTGATTGGCTGACTATGATGCATTCCACCTGCCAGGCATATTACTGAGGGGTTTGAATTGACCAGTGTATGAGTGGAGCAGGGCTTATCAGTCATTTATGCTTGATTGGCTTTCCCAGGCTATTTCCGCCCCTTTTTTTTCATTTCTTCCACTGTTAAGCCCCGTGGCACTCCATGCAAATTCATGGAGCTAGTGTAAACATTGCTGAGCAGAAAGGGCTCTCTCCCATACATGATCCCACTTAGCTTTTCTTTAACCAGCTAAAACATGCACCTCAGGGCCAAGCACGACTTAGCAGCCTCTGACACCCCCTTGCTTAGCTGTGCTTAGCTGAGTGCAAACAGGCACTGCTAAGCTCCAATCTGCTTATACATGCCATGACACACCCCCTTTTCATGTCAGCTGTCTCTTCTGCCTACACTGCCATGGTTCTAGGCCTTACACAGTTAGTACCTGTGGTCACGGTGGCCCATTTTGCAATTCAATAAACCTGGCTAATTTACATACACCTAATTGCATATATCCTGGATACTGCACTACACCAGGGCCGATGTCCTAAGCAATCAGTATAACCTGCCATTGTATGACTGCATGCTGGCCACTATAATGCAATAACTTTGCATAGCTTTAAAATTCATATTTTGCACTTTTTATTTATTTATTATTATTATTTTTTTTTTTTTGCAAAATAACATGTTTGCACCATTGTGCGATGCTTAAGTGTGGCATATGTATTAAAAAAAGTAAAATTTTTTATATATTGCATTACTTTTTTAAATCACTGTCCATAGTTTTGGCCATTTGCATGCCTACTGGACATTATATGACCTTTTATTTGGGCTGTTACAGCCCCTGTTTAAATTTTATCCTCCAGTATATGGTTTCTAACTATGTAGTTTCACCAGAAGATGAGCTGATTCGCATTCTGTGGACACCTCTGTGTCCGCATAGTGTCAGGAAGCTCTTGCACGCCCCCAGCCTTGTTTCCTGGATCGATCGATGGCCATGTTCCATGTGTGAGCCTTATCACTATTTCTACAAGGAGAATTGGTCCATGTAGGGTTTATTGAATTACCCCATTATTAAATTTGTACCTATTAGTTGCATTGATATGTGCAGCTATGCATATAGACCAAGATGTATAATTTCAATCTACACACATAAATGTATGTACACAGAAACTGAAATTTTAGGAAATGTATAAGGTTTTTAAAAAATGTAACATTCACTGCAGACCAGAAATCAGTGTTTATTCTGCAGCAGTTGTAGGAAATGCATGTATTGGAAACATATGACACATTTCTAGAATAGTTAATGCATGTACAAGATGGCTGACTAGACCTAGCCACCACACTTAAGCAGAGTAAGGGTGAGGTATAAACTGGCAAATGAATGACCTGTATACTTGTCTTACAGGCTGAACTGTTTAAATTGTAAGAAAAAAAAACACAGTTGACATCTGCAAAACAACTTGCAGAGTATTATTTTAAGGTAAATGCCTTCCTATTAAACTTGTTGGTTTGTAACAAAATACACATTTGCCATTAAAATCAATGCAATACTAAGGTAACTCTTACCCACCCTTCATCAGACAGTTTGATGCCTCTTGATGTATCAAATCCAGGAACTCATTGATGCCTGCAGCATTTTCTTCTAGAAAACAAAATAAAGAAGTTAGGAAAGGAAAGGAAAAATGTCAGTGAATAAAGAGAGCAATCGTTAGTGTTAGCACTGTGCATTTAGTTTAGCAAAGCCTATGATATTGTTTGTTTAATGAATGCTTCCAATGTATCACATCTGCTATTGAAATAAAAATATATTTCACTTCTATGCTCATAGGTATAGCATACTTAAACAAGTATGGATTCCTTTTCTTCTTTGTCCCATATCAGATGAGGTTTCATACTACAGAGGGCAGTCTCAGCAGAGGCTGGAAATGAAAAACTAATGTGCTTGTGAGTATAAAAAATTATTACTTTTTATTAAATAATTTTAAAGGGGGCAACCATGTATTTTGTCTTCCATTCTGGAGCAAATAAAAAGAAGATAGTATGTCATTTTTAATGTCATTAGCCTATACAAGATATTCCAAATAAAAGTGTTGAATTACTTCAATACTTATAATAAACATTTGCAGTGCAGTCAATAGTAGTACCATTTGGCAGTTTTATTCGTCAGTGTGTGAAATGCAATTACATTTGGTTTAGTATAACTGTTTGCTAGATGCTTACTAAGCCCTGCCAATAAAATAAAAATTGCAACACCAAATTATGACTATGTTTATTCTCTCCATTTTTGTCTTTTACTAACTCTCTTTTCATTTTTATTAATTAGTTTTAGTTGATTAATTAATTTAGTTATGTATTATTTTTCATTTATTGTTTTCTTTATCTTCATTTTTTAATTTCTTAAAATCTTTTGGGTTTCTAATACCATGATGGGAATGGACCTCATTCCTAAGTCAAAGTACAATTAAAGTTCATGAAATTAGTATTGTTTCAATCTTTGATGTCAGCCAGAAGTGCTCTTTGCAGCACCTCAATGTGCCCAGTAATGACTCTTTCTGCAATTCATACAGAGTTACATATATTTGTAACATATCTAAATACAACTGTAGATTCTTTTTTACAAGTCCCATTGCTCCTACTTACTATTGGGACTGTCTGGGTATCTTTCTTCCACATTGCTCTCATTTCTGCCTGCAAATCCTGATATTTTATGACTTTGTGTCTCTCTGCATGCAAGACACTGTAGTCACTGGGTGTGGCAATTTCAATGATCAATGCTACTTTTGTCTTCTTTTCATGGACCACTATATCCGATTTTCTAGCATCTATGTTTTGAACTGTTGGTAATGAATGATCCCATGCAATATAAACTTCATCATTTTCTGTGATCCTTTGTGGCTCATATTTCCTGTGTTTTTCAGCCACTTCAATACCATAATGTCTGCACAATCCCAGTGCAACAATCTTGCCACATTATTATGCCTTTCAGTATACAGTCCTTCTGCCATTGGTATGTCACAACCAGCAACAAGGTGTGCGACTGTTTCCAATTCAGTTTTGCAAAACATAAATTTGTCTGTTTCTCCCACATGTTTAATGGACTTTTGAAACCAATGTGTGACCAGCCCATTATCTTGGGGCATCAACATTAACCTTTCATCTCTTGGTTTGAACTTGCCTCTCCTTAATCATTCCTGTGTTTGTTCCTGATAATCATGAATCTTATCCAGAAGTTTTCTATACTTGCAACTATATTTATGCATTTCCCACATTTCTTGCCTTCTCATCTGGTCCTTCTCCTTAGATTCTTTCTTTTGTTTTTTGGCACATTCAATTACTGCCTGATTTTTATCTGCTTCTCGTCTGATTTCCATTCTTGCTTGACACCAAAATGCCTCTACTAGATTAAGCAGAGAAGTCATCTTAGATTTAGTCTCCTCATGTTTCAAAACTTTCACTAAGTTTGGGTCTTGGGAGGTTAGCAGATATGTGTGGAGTCCCATGACTGCAGATCTATTCATGTAATCAATTTCAAGGAGGCTCATCCCTCCTTCGGAATGTGGAATATATAATCTTGGTATGCACAGATTTTTATAAACCATTTGGTGAGCATGAAGCATCCTTCTTGTTTTCCTATTTAATCTGCCCAACACATTTTGGAACCAGTCAATTACTCCAAAACTGTAAGTTAGAGCAGGAAGAGCAAATTGCTTTATAGCTTAGATTTGTTCCTATATGTCAATGCTGTTTTCAGGATTAATTTAAGTCTTGTAAATTATTCCTTACTAAGTTTTATTTGCATTTCTTCATGTTTTATTGTTGATCCTTCATCAATTCCCAAATATTTATACATTCCCTCTTGCTCAAGTTCTGTTATATCACGTTCTAGTGCCAAACTGATGTTTTCCTGGTGTTGCAGTTTTCCTGCTTTAATGTTCTTTTTTTTGAACATTTATCAAGACCAAATGACATTTTTATATCATCTGAAAAAGCTTTGACAACTTGCAGTTGCACCTTCAGTTTCTCATCTGATGAACTATACAGTTTTAAACCATTGACAAAGAGATGATAAGAAGTCTTTATACTTTGTTGTTTTCTAGGAGTCAAATTATAGCCATGGCCTGCACTGTTAAGTAGACAGCTTAATGGGTTAAGGGCAAGGCAGAATAGCAATGGTGACAGAAAGTTAACCCTGGACTATTGAATAGTCAATCAGCATGTGGTGTATCTTATACATTTTTAAGCACTTTTTTATCCATGAATGTGGGATACTATCAAATGCTTTTTTGTAGTCAATCCATGCCATACTTAGATTCTTCCCCTTTTTACAGCTCTTCACTATGGCTTTATTTAACAGCAAATGATCCTTTGTTCCATATGGCTTTTGTTTTATTGCCCTTTTGTTCTACTGCCATAATTGAGTTTTCATCTAAATGACTATAAACTCTGTCAGCATCAGTTCCCATGTATAGTTTATATGTTGTCAGAAGGCAAGTTATTGGTCTATAATTTTTAGGAAGCTTGCAGGTTCACTCTTAAGTAGGAGCATTATTTTTCCTGTTATTAGCCAGGTTGGTGTCTGTTCAGGGTGCATATAAATAGTTCTTACTTATGGATAAATCTTTGTGAAAAGATGTTAATACTTTTAACCAAAAGTTAGCTACTGCATCTGGGCCTGGGGCCTGGGGTTTTCCAATTAGAGGCTTTTCTTAACTTTGTTTCAATCTCTGTGGCTGTTACTTCATCTCATTTCATATCCTGTACCTTTAAACTTCTTATTCTTTCTTTTACTTCTTCTATCCATTTAGCATCTTTGTTATGTTTCGTAGGAGCTTCATAGATACTTCACCAAAATGTATCTATTCCTTCTTTTTTGGTGGACTTTCAATTCCTTTTACCTTGTTTCCCATTTCGCTATACATTTTTTTTTGGGTCATCAGTACATTTCTTATGTTGTACTTTTCCTTTATATTTACCTATGTATCTGCTAAGGTTTTCCGCCTGTGCTGAGATTTTTAGTTTATTTGCAATAATACATGATAGATCTTGATATGTTCTAATACTTGCTTTGCTTTTATCATGTCTATCTTTGTTAGTATTTTTGTTGATCTATTCCCTCTTCTATATTCATCTAACAGTGACACTTCTTGTCTTAGTTGCTTTATAGTTTTCTCTGTGTGATACTTCCATGATGGTATTCATTTTCTCCCCTTCCTTTTTCTCACTACCCTGTGTTTTGGTGGTAGAATTTTATCAATTATTAATTTAGCTTCACAGTAATATATCCTGTTAATGTCTGGTAAATTGCATGGATATCTATGGACAGTCCTAATTACCGTGCTAATTTTTTTTATCAAATGTCTGACTTTTTGGGTTTTATTGACCTTCTGCAGTCTATTTCTTTCATTGATCTTAATATGTCTGTCTATGTCTATTAAATCAAACAACTTCTCTTAGCTCATTTTCTTCTAAACTGAGGTCACATTTTTTATTTTCCATTTCTTGCTGGCATTCTATAGAAAGATCTATAGCATCTTCCTGGGGCACATTCTCTTCAATTTCATCCTGCGCCATCTGTTGCTGTGTCATATTGGAACTCACTGGCCTATCACCCCTCAACATTGACTGCATCAGAATTTCCTTGGCTTCCTGTTCCTTACCTTGCTGTGTAGCTTCAAGTGAATGTTTATACTGCTTTCCTGTGCAAGGGTCCAAAATATCTTCATATGGCACCTGACCAATTGCTTCCTGTTCAACTGATTCCCCCTTAATTTGGATATCCATTGCTCTATCCTGTCATGGTGCTTTCTGAATTAGATTTTCTAAACTGAATACTTCACTTCACAGGTACTCCATAACTTCAGTTTCTATTTCTTTAACTTCTCCATTACTAATCTCCTTTTCTACTGTTCCTCTGTATTCTTATTTTTTTGTATTGTAAAGTTTTCCATGTCAGGATTCCTTTGCCTATATTTCTCTTCAAATATCTTTGAGGCTTCTGTTTTTGTATTGTTTAGTTTTGCTTTCTCCTTTGCATAAATATTACACCATATTAAATCACCTTTTCTTTCCCATGTCCATATTTCTTCTTCAGATGGCTCCTGATCTTCCTGCTTCTCCTTACTTTGGGGACTGACTCCATCCTGCTGTGATGTAACCTGTGTTAGATCTTCTACACCAAAAACTTCACTTTGCAGGCACTCTATTACTTCAATTTCTATTTTTTTAACATCTACTTTCCTAATTCTATTTGCTACAATCCTTCTTTGTGATATTATTTTTTATTATGAAATTTTCCATATCCAGATGCCTTTGCCTGTGTTTCTCTTCGAATATCTTTGGGACTGCCTTCTTTATATTGATTAGTTTGGCTTTCTCATTTGCATAAATATTGTACCATATCAAATCTCTCTTTCTTTCCTATGTCCATATTTCTTTTTTGTACTTTTCAAAAATCTCTAGGTTTTGTTATTTACATTTTCGCACTTTCTCAGATGCTTCTTTTTCCAAACAGATCAAAGTTTCTTGGTCTATAGAATGTTTTTTGCAAATCTGTTGCATTAACGAATACAAATTTCTATTTGAAGCTTCTGATAGTTTTTCTTGTGGATGTATTTTTCTTTCCTCTAATTTCTCTCTTAATCATTTTTTATATCTTGTATCTGGAAATTCTGGTATTTTTTGCATAAAAGTAACAGTACATATTTTTTTTCTTATCCTTCATAGTCCACATTATCTTCTTTATGGCTCTTCTTTGGCCTATCAGTTTTTGTGGACTACTACTTCCTTCTGCAATAGGGGGGGTGGGGCATCCTCCCCCTGGGCCTGACCTGGCCCCATTGTGGGAATGTTCCCATATTTTGATGATTCTACACTGTCATCTTTCCCAGTCTTGGCACCACTGTGCCTACCAGGATACCTGGCATACATGGCATTATCGGAGCCCACTCTGATTGACCTCCTGCATATACATAAAACAAACAGTGCCATAATTACCCATTCTAAAGACATAAACATTACTTATGATATAAAAAGGACCTGCTGAACAGATAGGTATGTATCGTAGAGATTACCCCATTTATGGAACAGACTCCCCATCCATGTAAAGCTGAGTTCCTCCCTAACCCAATTAAAGTGCAACTTGGACAATTGGATAAGAAACCAGAAATTCATCCCAGGTTTGGCACCTATGCCTCTAATGCAAACAGGTAACCTGTAAATGGTTCATCTCCCAGGCCCATGTTTACACTTATCAAGGGTATCAGAACTTGTCAGAGACATGGGATGCATGATTAGGCTTAAAAAGGCCCTTGTGGTCGTCAGCCTAGAAAATACATATGAATCTAGGATTGGGCACTTATTTATCCTGGGTCTTTTGCACCCAGCTCTCTTTTTTAATTTTTAACCTACATCTGTCTATGATATATGCTATATAAATACAGTCTATATATCAGTGTCGTCGTGGTGAAATTTTGTGAAAAATAGGGTCCTGTTTGTGAAGGTATTCAACAAGACTTGAGGATGAATTCAGTTTCAGCAATATTGCTCTACTTGCTGACTTATTATCTCTCCAGTTGAACCCCTACTCTCTCCATTTGTACTCTTCATCTCTCCATTTGGACACCACATCTCTCCATTTGAACCCCTTATATCTTCATTTGGACACCTTATCTTTCCATTTGGACCCCATCATCTCTCTATTTGGACCCCACATCTATACATTATCCCTTCTATCTTCTCTTTTCCATGTGTCCTGAGACCCCAGGAACAGCTACACCATATGATTCTTGGTCAGGGTGCATTCACCATCTCCTTCTGTACACCAAGGGACATCCTCACAGGGTCAGAACAGTATCTCTCATCCTCCAGGCACATTCATGCAGTGCATCCCGGAAAGCGTTAATGCCACAAGCTTCATGATCTAGTTGAGGATGTGGTAGAGCAGGCAGAGGAGAGGCACCTTTGATCCATCCAAGACCTCCTCTAGTAGGTGTAAAGCTCACTTACTTTGCTCTGACCAGTGATCCACCAGTAGTCTTTGTGACATCTGGCTATATCCCATCAGATTCTTCCAATTAATGTGATGTCCTTTACTATCCTGGGTCAGTAACTAAGGAGCTTCATTCTTCACTTTTGCCTCCAATGTGAGACCGTCACTTAAACAGAAGTAATATTTCACAGTTTTCACCTAGGAGCATAACAGGAACACACTCTATTTTCTTGAGACTGGACTATATACCTCTGCTCACCCCAATTGTATTGCCTTATTATACACTTCAGAGCAATGTGTCCCAGTTTAAGACCTCTGATATATTCACACTCAAAGTAAATTTAAATCTCAATCATCCAAACTCTTCTGGGAAAGCCTGACACAGATTTCCAGCTGTGTTCCTTCCCCAAAATAATACAGTAATGCTGCTACCAATCAGACTGTCTTCATGCCCTTCTAAAGGGGTGAGCAATTATTTATTTTATTTATTTATTTATTTTGCATGTGTTTACTGGGATAGTCTGACTGGATACATGTCCATTTTTAGCGGAGGCCTGGGGAGAAAAGCTCCAAAAAGACACTCAACAAACTGTTACATTTTTACAGTTTAAAACACAAAATAAAACACAAATAAAAAGATTTTTAAACAGATGTAAACAAATACAGAAACAGATACACAAACAAATTATTAAATTTTTACTTGGAAAATTCCAGACAGTGTTTTTAAGAATGATAGGGTATTGAATGCCTAGTAGGCTAACCTCGTAGCAGATCCAAGGAAATCATAGGATTTATAAGTTAAGAAACAATAAAGTGTAGGTAGAAGTCCTCCATGTGCGCACGAGTGATGGTTAGAGTTAATCTGGATTAGGAGAAGGACATAGCCATCGTTTTTTAAAGTACTGAATCAGACTTTTCTTGAATTGAGGTAGAGAGAGTTCAGATGTAAGATTAGCAGGAAGAGAATTCCAAGTTTTGCCAACAGTTAGCAAATAGAGATTTACCAGCTGTGTTGTTGCATTTGAGAGTTTGAACTAGTAGTCTTTCAGATGAACAAAGTGCTCTAAGGTTAGGAAAGTCTGTCTTATCACCAAAAACTTAGCACCCCTTCTCCTAAGTTGATCCAGCTCAGTCCTCCTTATGTCTTCTTAATGTGTTTCCCTTGTGTTCTATCTCCCCATTTCAATCTATCCTACCTTCCCCTTTCCAAGCATACAAAGATCCACTTAGGGTGACCATATAATGATACCCCAATATTCACAAAATAACTCCTTTAATATTTTTAAAATTCATTCTACATAGCTGCACTGAGCACTGCTTACCTTGAACACCTATCATTAGTTTATGCTAGCTTTCTCAGTCTCATGCTCAACTCCAAGTTTTGAAAATAGCTAGAAGTAATTGAGACTTTACACACTAACAGATGCATTCACACCTAACTATATAATTGTAATCCATTTTATGAACTTACAAATATCTGCACAAGCTTTCACTTACCCTTGGCCAGTGCCATTAACTGACATCATATTTGCATAAAAAACATAGCTATGCTTTCTGCTGATAAGCCTTGCACAGGTGTAAATCATGGGACTATGAATAAGACCCTCTATGTTTGCTAATAAGAAGGATTAGGATAAGCTAGCATTATGCATGTTAAGAAAGAATATGCATGATTAAATCATGAATAAGTATGTATAATTTTAGAGTATTACAGGTTAGGGGATAAATATATAAATATGCTGAAAACAATATATAATAATGCATGCATTATTATGGTAACTAATGGATAGATATGTGGGAAGATTAAGACAAAGTGAGGTGTAAGGCAGAGTTGTTCTATTACTGGAATATTTTTGTTTGGTTATGAATGCTTTTTTGCATAGTCCTGAAGAAAGGGTAATGACACATAGTAGATAAGTGATGGTAGAGTATTAATACCAAGTATTATGGTTTATGCAGATGGTATGATATTAGTAGCAAATAATAGATACATACAACTATATATATATATATATATATATATATATATATATATATATATATATATGTATATGTATAGGTCTACTTCAGAAGATCGACAGACCATTTGATCGACATTCATTTGGTCGACAGCTCATTTGGTCGACAACCAGTATTCAAGGCATTTAACAGGGATTTGCCCCCTTCCCCAATGTTGTGCAATACTGGAGTTGATATATATAGTTAGGGGGTGAGTGAGGGGCACAGCCCCCCACATTGGTGGGTGTGGGGGGGGCAAAGCCCCCAACCTATTTTCATTTAAAAGCATGAAAATACAAGAAAAACTACACATTTTAAATGAAAATAGGTGGGGGGCTTCGCCCCCACACCCCCTAACTATATATATCAACTCCAGGGTCGCACAACATTGGGGAGGAGGGCAAATCCCTGTTAAGTGCCTTGAATACTGGTTGTTGACCAAATGAGCTGTTGACCAAATGATATATATATATATATATTGTTGTGTCTTTCGGCTTATCCCGGTTTTATGTATATATATATATATATATATATATATATATATATATGTATATATATATATATATATATATATATATATATATATATATATATATATATATATAAATATATATACATATATATATATATATATATATATATATATATATATTTATATATATATGATGGCTATAGTGATAGACAGTACAACTTATGTTCTGCAGCTTTAAGCAATCTATTCTTTAGCCTAATATTTTCAATGACCACATTCTCTGATTTCCTGAGGCATTTACTGATGTGGATGGCAATATGCACATAACAGCTCTGTATCATTTCATTCAATATTATATACCAAATGTTACATATGTTGTTAAAGATGATCAGAATAAGCATAGCTAAAGTTGGTATTGTACACTTTAAGACAGCAAACTGTACTGACTATATAAAGGTTTAGACAACATACAAGGTTTATGTTTGGATTACATAGAGTGAGGGAAATGGAGCTGAATCTTGTATCATTGCTTCATTACCCTAAAATAAGGGGAAGGAGGTGGTATGACACATTGTGCACCACAATTAGCATTTCATGAGCACAATAGATCATGTTAAATGAGGAACAGACAGAAGAAAGGAAATTCCTAGTTGTAAGACAAATCAGAATATGGGTGGATAGAATCACAGAGTGGAAATGGAGTATGCCTTGGTTAGACAAAATACATACAGAAGGGATTGGAGTTCTTGTATTTTTGGTAAATGGTAGAGTGAGTAGTGTTATACATGACCCACATAGACTTATTTGACAAAAGGTATGTATAAAAGAATGGGAACAACTAAGACAAAGAGGCAATCACAGTATCTCATTCCTTAATTTCCTGCATTTTAATAAGACAGTCCTCAGGTATACAATCCCCAAAACTCATTTGTTTACGTGCCAACAATTCAAAGTTTGTTATTGTAGTGCAACAATAGATAATATGAGGAAAAGAAAGATAGCTGCTTAGGTGGAATAGGCCAGTGTGAAAAAGGAAGCGGGACCAGTCAAATATAAAGACTTAAGATCTAGAGCAACATCTAGGATGCTATGTAAACAATGGAAGTATAAAGAAGTCATAGGTTTGGGTGTGGAAACCTGGTGATCGGTAATCAGTAACTGTCATAAAATGTGATATTGGATGCATCTCTGGGGCCAGCAAATGAGGACTGCAGACTTCTGTTTTTTGACCCAAGCTATGCTATATAAGGAAGACATTAAAATAGATAACAAATATTGTAGCTATGGGATGATAAATGCAGGAAAAAAACACATATTTTAGGAATATGAACATACCCATGGAAAATGGAAAAAAAATTCAAGACTATAATGGTCTGAATATTAAGAGACAGGCCATAATTATATGGGAATTTACTGTCACCTTCATCACAGTCTTTGTCATCTGTGCATTACTTTTATTACTATATAGATATAACTATAAAAATCCTCACTGGAAACCATAGCAGAATTCTTCATATAATAGTGCATCTCATTCCAGTACTTCACAGATGTCTGTGTCAGTCAAGCTCTCTAGTCTCTCTTTTTCTGTGTGTGTGCATATATGTGTGTGCATATATGTGTGTGTGTGTGTGCACGCGCACATAAAAATATTGACTCTTCTCTTAAAAATATTGAACCTTCCAAATATCAATTTGTTAAATATTAATGTCAAATGATCAGTAATGTAACATCTGAACACTGTTGTGTATGCTCTGAATAATAACCTTAAAGTATAAAACTACTAAAATGAGTTTTTTTTATGGAGGGGGGCCAAACCCTGAATCACCCATAACTCTTGCTATTTATTCTAATTCCAAGATTACACAGTACCCAGGGAAAGGATATATTCCCCAACCCCAGGGATTGTCAGTCTCATATATCTGTTGACCATCTGTTTTGTCAACCAAATTGTGTCAACAAAATAGACATTAACATTCATCACTTTCAAGAGCAGTAAATGAATCTGTCTATCAGCCTATCTGTCTATCTACCTATTTATCTATCTGTCTATCTCCATATGTGCACACATAAATGCCACACATATACACATGCAAACACACACACACACACACACACACACACACACACACACACACACACACACACACACACACACACACACACACACACACACACACACACACACAGGTCTATATTAGCATGTTGACAGGGCTGTTCATCGAATGCCCTTACGTCGACACATATAAAATGAAATGCCAAAATTTCGAACGGCCACAATAGCAATTTTTTTCCAGGGGAAAAAAACTGCTGGGCCAACAGCAAACAAACCAAACCAACAGACAAAATAAAGCAGGGAGCTTTGCCCCCCACACCCCCTACTTAAATATACCAACTCTGAGATTGCACTACAGTGCAGGAAATGGCAAATTCCTGACAATGGCCCAGCAACTTTTTTCCCTCAGAAAAAAATCACTGTTGTGGCCGTTCGAGGTTTTGACATTTTGTTTTATATGTGTGGACATAACGGTGTTCAAGGAACAGCCCTGTCGACATGGTAATATAGACCCCACACACACACACAGACACATATACACACATACGGGTGTATATATGAGCAGAACTGGATCCAGCACTAGCTGACATTAATAATTAAAAAAAAAAATACTTCTTAGTATCACAGTGACAGTGTCTTCTCCTTTAAGGAGCACCATATATGCATCACACACACGCCATCATATATGGATTTTAAATTAGCCATTCCATTGAAAGAGAAGGTAAATAAGTGTTTGTGTGGGTGGATAAGTAATTAATTTAAACTAGCTGTTCCTTTCTTTTCTCTATGAGAAAGAGAGTGCGTGTGTGTGTGTGTGTGTGTGTGTGTATGTGTGTGTGTGTGTGTGTGTGTGTGTGTGTGTGTGTGTGTGTGTGTGCGTGCATGTGCGTGTGTGTGTGTGTGTGTGTGTGTGTGTGTGTGTGTGTGTGTGTGTGTGTGTGTGTGTTCAACATAACTGTCAACTGTCCAGATTTATCCTCATATTTTGGTCTGTTTCTCATAAACTTTGTGGTTTTCTGGCAAATCACAGAGGATTGACGCCACTAAAGAACGACATATATATATATGGATTTCAGACTTCATATCCTTCAGAATATGCTTGCTAACACAAGTCCTGTTATTCTAGCCACTTTCTAAGTCTACTTGTTTATACTTATATATATACTTGCAATATTTAGTATCTGTTCATATATTTTAGCCATTTTATCTTCATTATTTTAGACTTGTTCCAGATTTCTTCCACCAAGAGGTTGAAAGGTATGCATATCTCTCCACTGTTCAGATTTTCACAGAATGCTCATATTTTTGCCTCATATTTTTGGCCTATTCCTCATCAAATTTGTGTCTTTCTGGCAAATCGCTGAGGATTAAAATAACTAAATGATGTCATACATTTGAGTTTCAGACTTCATTTCCTTCATAAAATTCATGCTAAGACAAATGCTGTCATTCTAGCAACTTTCTAAGTCTAATATCTGAACCGATGTTTGGAGTTTTATCCCCCCCATTATTTTAGGCTTTGTCCAAATTCCTTCTGCTAAGAGTTTGAGAGATGTGGAGGCCTATTATGTAATGCCCTAGTGTGTGTGTGTCTGTGGGGGTGGGGGGGCAGGTTAGTCAAATAATTTGATCAGGCTTGACTCTGTAACTTGGTTACAGGAGACAAACACATGAATCCTCTACAACTGCCAGACTGCTGAGGGAATTGCGAGTTTGAACTTCAGTACATTTTCTGGGAATTATGAGTTTCAGTGTATTCCCAAGGGATTATGAGTTTCAGACCATTTTCATGGAATTGTGAGTTTCAAGGGAAGATCAGTTTACTGTTGCTCATACTAAGTTGGTTTTCAATGCACAACTAATCATTTTGTTTAGCAAATGGCAGTCACTGTTTGTGCTTTAGAATCTGAAAGCTGTGTTAGTAGCATGATTGCCTTTGGTGCAGAAGGCTGTATATTCAGCTCCCACACCATGTAGCTGGAGTGTTGATATTGCAGTGCCCTTTTGATTCTGATTATGTGGTGCATTTTAAGGGGGGATAGGGATTCTGCACTCCTGAGTGTGTCTTCCTTTGTATGAGATGCCTAGTAACTACGAACTATGTCTCGGTTTGTCAGTCATTCCTTAATGCATATATTTCCAGATTATCAATTTTTTTTAATGTAACATAGGCATTTAATTCTTCCAGGGCAGCAGACATTGGATTTTTAGATGAAACTCTGAATTATTAAGTTGTTTGTCAGTAGTGATCTCTTCATTAATTACAGATCTCTTGAATGTGGAATTATTCACATGAATTTTTCTTCTGCAAAAAATGTGCTTATTGACTGGTATTGGAGGATTGTGATGACAGAAGTCTGAGTGGCCTTTTATGGTTGAAATTTTCTAAAATGTGTATGTTAGTCATTATTGATTCATACATTTTTGCTTCATTGCTTACTGGAAAAATGTTCAAAACTACAAATTTAAAGCACACTCTAAAAAGTGATTCTGTATTAAACAAGAAATATAATTTATACAATCAGGAAGGTGAACCAGAGAATACATACATGTGTACATGGCCCTAAAAATGTGTGCAAGCAGCCTTTGGTTTGAAAACAACCCATGGTAAACTTAATCCTCCACTGGCTAGATGGATTTCTTTGATGGTGGGTTTTAATGTGTTTCAATGAATGTGAATTTCAAGGGCACAGATGTTTACAGCTCATGCTAAGTCTCTTCATTATGAGACTGCATTGCATGTTTAGCAAATGTCTCCAGTGTTTGTGCTATTTTATTTCAATATCTGTAATCATTGTAGAAGTAAATTAAAAACAGTATGCACACTGACAGGTTTGAACAGTATTGATGGTAAATGGGGAGAAATAGCCAAGTAATGGAACACTGCAATGACTGGAAAGTGGGGCCTGCTGCAGGGGGTGGGAGATAGTGGGTTGTTGCAGGAGGGGTTGCTCAGGGGGATGATCTATTAGCCTGCCTAGGTCCCCATTTGACCATGATCAGGATCTGTATGTGCATCCTTTTAATGAATGATATATCTGGAATCCAGTTCCCTGATCCTATCTTGACTAAATGACAAGTCATGAAAATATTTTTCATTTGGCTGGTGTAATGAAAGAACACAGATGAGTAACCTTTTTTTAATTCAGTAGGTTGTTTTTCTTAATATCACAATTGTTTTACTGCAGAGTTATTATATATAAGTAAAAAAACATAAAGGGAGTAGGCAGAATGTCCCCTGATACAGAGCTGAAATGCTGAAATGAACTGTATTAATTTGGAGGTTACAGGTGCAATAGTACAGGTGAAATTCCAAGAGCAGAGCACTAAAGAAGTACATGATTCAACTAGGACTTGAACACATACAGGCACAGACACATACACACACACATGCTTATGCTTGTGTAAACATATGTTTACTGTCAGAAACAAAAGGATCAATACATTGGGAAGCAGTATCTCATGGGTAACCCACGATGAACCACAATATTAAGCATACAGACTTGCCTCGCTGCAGAACCCATGGGAGTGCATGCTTCTGTTCTGGGTCTGTTCCCTTTGGGAGTTTTGCTGTATGATATTTTTCATTGTTGTGTCCCTTGATCTTGCCATCTCTTGGCATAATCATCACCAGATATTGTTTTATAATGTGTGCACACGCACAAACACACACATACATATACAGTGGATATAAAAAGTGCACACACCCCTTTTAATATGCCAGGTTTTTGTGATGTAAAAAATGATACCACAATAAATCATTTTGAAACTTTTCCCCGCGTTTAATGTGACCTATAACCTGTTCAATTCAATTGAAAAACAAACAAATCTGTTAGGGGAAAAATATAAAAAATAAAAATTGTACAATAAGCTGGTTGCATAATTGTGCACACCCTTAAACTAATAGTTTGTTGAAGCACCTTTTGATTTAATTACAGCATTCAGTCTTCTTGGATACACACCTGCCATCAATTAAAGAGACACAGATTAACTCCAAATAAAGTTCAGCTGTCCTAATAGGATTTTCCTGACATTTACTCAGTTGCCTGCTACAGCAAGAGCTATGGTTCACAGAGAGCTTACAAAGCATCAAAGGGATCTCATTGTTGAAAGGTATCAGTCAGGAGAAAGGTGCAAAAAAATTTCTACAGCATTGAATATACCATGGAACACAATGCAGACAGTCATCAAAACGTAAAGAAAATATGGGACAACAGTGACATTGCAAAGAACTGGGCATTCCTCCAAAACTGATGAAAAGACAAGACAAAAACTGATCAGGGAGACTGCCATGCATCCTACAGCAACACTGAAGGATCTGCAGGAATTTCTGGTAAGTACTGGTTGTGTACTACATGTAACAACAATCTCCCATACTTTCCATGTCTGGACTATGTTGGTAGGGTTGCAAGATGGAAATCTTTTCTTACACAGAAAAACATCCAGGTCTGGCTGAAATGTGAAAAACAATGCATCAAGTCCTCCAAAAGCATGTGGGAAAATGTGTTATGGTCTAATGAGACCAAGGTTGAACTTTTTGGCCACAATTCCAAAAGGTACATTTGGCGCAAAAACAACACTTTGCATTACCAAAAGAACACCATCCCCACGGTGAAGCATGGTGGTGGCAGTATCATGCTATGTGCTTGCTTTTCTTCAGATGGAAATGGGGCTTTAATCAAGGTAGAGGAAATTATGAACAGTTTCATATACCAGTCACTTTTGGCCCAAAACCTTCAGGCATCTGCTAGAAAGCTGAAGATGAAGAGGAATTTCACCAACATGACAATGACCACAAACATACATCCAAATAAAAAAATGGCTTCACCAGAGAAAATTAAAGTTTTGGAAATGCCCAGCCAGAGCCCAGATGTAAATCCAATAGAAAATCTGTGGGGTGATCTGAAGAGGGCTGTGCACAAGAGAGGCCCTCGCAAGCTAACAGATATGGAGTGCTTTGCAAGGAAGAGTGGGCAAATATTGTCAAGTCAAGATGTGCCATGCTGATAGACTCATATGAAGAAGACTGAATGTCGTAATTAAATCAAAAGGTGCTTCACCAAAGTATTAAAGGGTGTGCATACTTATGCAAACAGCTTATTGCACATTTTTTATTTTTTATATTTTTTCCCCTAAAAATTTGTTTTTCAATTGAATTGTACAGGTTCTAGCTCACATGAAAGGTGGAAAAAGTTTTGAAATTATTTATTGTCATCTCATTTTTTATATCACAAAAACCTGGCATTTTAACAGAGGTCTGTACACGTTTTATATCCACTGTAGCTATAGAAAGAGAGATATATATCTACATATAGACACATAAAAACACATACTTATGAAGACAGAAAAATTGGCATTGAAATGCAGAGAAGATGTCCTGCCTGCAAACATCAATTGTATAAGATATGCATACAAGAAGACAATATTCTGTGAAATAATGAACAATAAATTTATACAGGTGTATATCAATTCGGATGAATCTTGTAGCACAGAAATACATCTCCCATTTCTAAGCACTGTTCAGCTGATCAATGTTGACTTGGAAGGATGTTGATGATGATGCCCTGTCAGAGGCAAAAACATCAGTCAATAAATAAACAAATAAATCTACACCTTTTGGCTGCAGTGACTGTCACTAGCTGCAAACAGAAAATGCATATCATTAATTTATAGAAATAAAGAAAAAATAACAGACCAGAACTAAATTAAATACATTTTTGGGGACATTTAATTTTACATGACATTGTAACCAAACTGATTGTGTTCTTTTATGTTTCATGTTACTAGGGTATCCATTTCAGTGGCTAGAGAGAAAAGTTAACCTGTTTCAGGAAATGAAATGAAATTGAACTGATCAATATATAGCCATCAAAATAAATTTGTTCTTAGGGGTATTTCACATAATGAAAATTCAATTACACTTTCTTGCAGTAATAAATTAGTTGATTGACACTATATGTAGTTGTAAAGATTAAACAGCAGACACTCAATAAGTTTCATGAAATTGCCATAACAAGTATTCATGATATATAAATATATATAACTGGGAAAAAGCCGAAAGAAGAAGAAGATATATATATATATATATATATATATATATATATATATATATATATATATATATATATATATATATATATATAGTTTACAATAAATTAATAAGGCAAATGATTCACTGGCAAGGTAAATTTCCTATGCATCAAGTGAAAGGGAAGTGCTTGGCTATTTCAGGCATTCAAAGCTGTTTCCTGCATTCACTGCATGAATGCAGATGAAATTTACACAAATCTTCTATAAGTCTCCTTCATTTCATTGTCACCCTACAGTAACTTAAGTGCCGTCATTTGACTAGCAACATGCAAACCACAACCATATCACCAATCTTTATATCTCCACATACAGCAAAACCCTCTGCATGATATGTGAATGTATAGGAGGTCACTGAAATAATTGTTTTATGAATGTAAAAAGTAGTCAAACTAGTTACCAATCTGGATCTAGGTAAATATCTTCAAAATTAGTTTCTGTAGCTGGAATTATAACATGTTCCTTAATCTGTGTGCATTTTCTTTCTTGCAGCCTCCAGCTCACTTTTTTGTTTAGACTTTTTTTGTTGTTCACTAAGGTAATCATTGGCTGGAATTCAGAAAGGTTACTGTCAGTGTAAGCCCTTTTTGCCACTGGAGGTAGCCATTTCATAGTTTTCGAGCAGCCCTACTCAGTGGTGACCTTGGAGAGGTGCAGCAGTGTGATGAGCTTCTTCTCTGGCTTATTATAAATAGTAATGAGACATTCTGAGGGTGCAGTATACAGTAAATAACCATATGCTCTTCCTTTGGAAATGCCTTATGTAAGTGTTTTACAGCTATGTTATTCATGAAACCACTTGACTGAATAAATAATTTCCACCAGCTGTGGTAATTTACTCAGCCAAAAGCTCACATTCACCCATTACTTTTAATGGGTGAAATCGCATTGTGTGTGTATGTGTGTGTGTGTGTGTGTGTGTGTGTGTGTGTGTGTGTGTGTGTGTGTGTGTGTGTGTGTGTGTTTGGATATGTGCATGTGTATAGGGGATTGAATAAGATGGGTTCCTGTGTTAACTCAGTGCATTGATTGGTAGATGTGATTACAGCAAGGGCAGAAAAAAGGCATCACATGTACTTGCAGTAATCACAAAGAAGCATGCAAACTAGCTGCTAATGAGGTCTTTCCTTACTGAGGCTAATGTGTTGCTGTTTGGATGGTTTCTGTGTTCGCACCAACAGGCCATTTTTTTGTAACCTTTCTACTTGCAGCATGGCTTGTTTCTGAATCCTGGACATTGTCCTCACTTGTCTTTCCTGCCATCAAAAATATAAACTTTTCAAAATTAACATCTGGGAACAGAACTGCAAGAAATAGGACTAATGTTTGTAATCTGCTTTTAGTTGGCCGTCTAGTGCTTCTTAATACCAGTTTGTTTACCTCAATCCATCCATGATGTACAGAGCCAAAGGAAAATAATATTTGCTGCAAGTGTGGGCCATACCTCTCAACCTCTTAGAGCAAGAAATCTGGACAAAGCCATAAATAATGGGGGGACAAAGCCCCCAAATTAGGGACACTTTTTAAATATTGCTCTTACAAACTTAGAAAGTTGAAAAAATAGCAGGCTTTGTGTTAGCATGAATTTTTCTGAAGGGAATGAAGTCTGAAACGCAAATGTCTGCCATTATGTTCTGACTTCAGTATTTAATGACTCGCCAATTATTTGCCAGAAAAACCCAATTTAATGAAAAACGGACCAAAAGTATGAGGCAAAAATCGGGATATTCTGCAAAAATCTGTACAGTTAAGACGTATCCATGTGGGGCAATGGCAGAAGTTTCAATGTAGCATCCACCAGAGAATAACAGTTTGGAAGTTCCTTTCAGTTTTGTAAGGGATATCACATATTATACAATGACTGGCCATTAACATTCAAAAACAAGCACGCTGATTGGTCAGCCCAACCAGCGTGCCCATTGTAAATAATAAAAAAAAAGAAACAACGTAGAGCTTCCTTTCTCGGTTGCTTCCATCTCAAAGCACTGATGTACTGTGTAAGCATGGGAATGTAAACCGCATATGCATGTGCAGTACATCAAGAAAGCCCCATGATAGAAAAACAACGAGGAAGGATACCATGGCACCATTATACAAGGGCATTATTTAAGAAATGTAAATATTTTTTTCTTAAATAATGTCATTGTATAATAGCAATAATCATTGGCTGGGTGTGGGTAACTGATTTACCCATGGTTGGCTTTGTTTGGTCATTAAAGCTTCACCCTTATGACCAAACCACATACACTGTGGATAAATCCAGCATTATCCACAACCTCTTAGAGCAAGATATCTGGACAAAGCAATAAATAAAAATTGGACAAAGGCCCAAACATAGGGACAGTTTTTAAATATTGCTCTTACAAACTTAGAAAGTTGATAAAATTACAGGTTTTTACATTGGCATGAATTTTCAGAAGGGTATGAAGTCAGAAACTCAGGGTTTTTCATTATTTTCTAACTTCAGTCTTTAATGAATTGGCACTAATTTGACAGAAGACCACATTTTTATGAAAAAATGGACCAAAAATATGAGGCAAAATTTTGGACACTCTCTGAAAATCTGTACAGTTGAGAGGCATGACCCACACCCAGCTACTGGTTATTGCTATAATATACTCTGAACTTAAAAAGTATTTATTTATTTCAGTTTGATGACCATTGAAGTCCACTGGGCCAAGAAGAGTCTGTTTTCAGGGGAGGCCTGGGGAGAAAAGCCTCACTGACAATGAGAAACATGCACAAAGCAAAGTAGTCGTATACATCATGCTGAGAGTACAATCTAATACATTTGAAGAATATGAACTAGTATACAGAAACAAAATATACAAAACAAAGAAGTCATCTTTGGAATTTTGACTATACAATATTGAAATGCATTTACTGAAATATGAATTTCTAACATAGTGTGCCATTGTGTAGCAAAAAAACAGTCCAATAGTATTAATAGAGTGTAGTAATTTGACAAAAATAATAGCCTGAGTTTAGTGATAAACAGAGTTTGGAGTGAGTAAAGGTATGAGTAGCTGGGGAAGGACTGTGAGTGCTGGATAGATGCAGGAGAGGGAAAAGATGTTGTACTTTGATAGAGACTAGCAACTAAATGTAGTTATTGGAGGGCTTATGTTGGAGTATTGCTTGTCACAATACTTCCGATAACTTTCACATTCTTATGCAAGTATATTTAATGAAGACCACTACAAATTGTATTGCCTGGCAAAATATTTACAGATTCTTATCAAATTGTTGTGAAAATGTCTCACAATCTCTTGTTTGACACTTTGCAAACTTATCTTCTGACTTTTCCTAATGTTCATTTGAACACTAAAATAATTGCTCTTTTAGAAACTGCAGAGAGGAGAGTGTCAGGTTGATTTCATGTTTGTTTAGTCTGCCTGTCTGTCTGTTATGAATTCTGTTTTAGAAGAATATGAGTCATAAGTTATAAAGCATGACCTTAGGTTATGCTGCAAGTCAAGCATTCTCTTGATAATATTACTTGACTTACCTATTGAGGAGGAAAGTGTATGAAAATTTTGAGGACTTGTTTACAAACAACAAAATGCCATCTTTTTCCACTGCTAATGTGTACTTCTAATTAAGCCAGAGCAGATGTCACATAAATTCCCCCATAGTCATGGACATTGATGATTTTCTATACTAAGTCATACGGGAAGTCAGTGTCACATAAACAGTTAGTACAAAGACATTAGGATTGACTTCTGTTAATCATTATAGCACAGAATTTTCTTTCCCTGTTATGGATGCAGAACTGTAAGATGAATGTGAAGCATTGTTGCTTGCCAGATTACTGAATTTTTGCTGCATCTGTGACCTAATCATACATGACTTGACCAATTATTTATTTTGATACAAGGAAACAAGACTGAGAATCTTAAATGGTGGACCATTGTCAAAATACAGTTAAAAGAAGAAGAAGAAGGAGCTTCTTATACCCCATATCAGTGTTATGAACCAGATGCAGTGCAGACAGTATGAAATCTCAGAACACCAATGCTCATGTCACACATTAATCATTTGCACACGCTAGAAAGCTATATGTGTGCAATAAGCAGGACAATATGAAACAAATGTACTGATGAAGATGATGATTTTATGTATATATATATATATATATATATATATATATATATATATATATATATATATATATATATACAGCTATACACACACACACACACACACACACACACACACACACGTGTATATATATATATATATATATATATATATATATATATATAGATGTCAGACATCAAATAGTCGACCCAGGCAGAGGTTTGACAGGCATGCAAGATCAACAGTCCATGAGTAGGGGACTATTTCCTTTCTCTGGGGACTGTGTGATCTTGGAGTTAGTATATATAATGAGCAGGGGGTATGGGGATGCAGCCCCAATAATGGGTAGGTGTAGAAGGGCTTGTCCCCATGCAAAAACACTTGCCATTGGCATACTCCGCTCCATGATAATCACTGTAGCATGGGCAAAATATGCCATTCTAAGTGCGTTTGACATTCAGACATTGATTTGCAGGGTGTCCTTTCACAGAAAAAGAACCACTTTACCATCATGGAAACCAAATGAAATGAATGACAACTTAACCCATTAAAGTGGGCGGCTTCACCCCCACACCCTCCTACTTAAATATTCCAACTCCAAGATCACACTCCATAGAAGAGAGGGTGCAGTTCACCTAGGTGGTCAAGTGACTCCTTTCCCTGTGAAAGGAATTCAGCAGTCCATTCCTTCGTCGAAGTCAGCTCAAGTAAATTGAATTTCGTAGATCGTATTTTCATCTAATGAAAGTAGATCCATATATATATATATATATATATATATATATATATATATATATATATATATATATCCCACTTTCACACAGTATGATGACATTTTGTAAAGGAGTAAATCCCCACAACTGTCAACATCAGACTTGAGTATTTTTTTTTTTAATTAACTGACCAAGCAAGAGTATGTTCAGAATCTACATTAATGATCACATATTGGGCAGCCAAAGAGAATTAAATAGTCTTTTCTTGCAGATCTTGTGGATACTTCAAAATGAATTATAAAGTGGTCTGGTGTCTCTGAAAGTTATCTGTTTATGGCTATTTAAAGTTGTGCTTACAGTATATTATCATACTCTTAGTTTTTGTTAACTGGAGACATTCAGACCAATCATCCCACCAACATCAATGAAATTATTAATTTAATTATTAATTTTAGAAATCATTCTGTACATGCTATCAAGTACTGAAGGAAAATCATCTTGCCAGTTTGAGTCATTAACTACAAGGTAAAACAAAATCACATTTTGCTGCACTTTCTTCTATTGGAGGTTGTCATACTGTCATGTTCTTTTCTTATATCATGCTGTTTTGGCATACTACCATGCAGTTCTCTGGTGCTATGCACACTGTTCTATGATAACGCACTCTTCAGTGATACTGCCAAGCTGTTCTCTGATACCATGCTGCTCTGTGATCCTGCCATGCTCAAGTCTGATGTCATGTTTTTCTCTGGCACTGCACTACTACTTTATGAAGCCACTCTGTTCTGTGATACTGCCCTTCTCTTCTCTGAAGCCATGCTGTTCTTTGATAATGCCATGCTGTTTTTTTTTATGTTGTATAGTTATGTGATGATTCCATGCTGGTCATTGATAAGTTCTGTGATACAGCTGTGCTGCTCAGATTCTCCTGAAGTAAGGCAAGCACATCAAATCCTATAAGAGGAAATTATAATGTAAAGTTCAACACTATAGGCAGCAAAAAAATTACGCTCATATGATGAATTTCAATGTAGTCAGAATCCCAGGGTGGCACACTTCACCACCTGAGCCTATCACTATTAAAACAACTAACTTCCAGGGGCTCCCAGAGTGTAACACACTAGTCTCTGAGACTTCATTTCTCTACTAACACACATAGCTGTGTGTTGTGACATCCATAAAAGCATGCTACGCAGTTTTATAAGGAAATAAAAAAAAAACTTTCAAATAAATACTTTTTCTGGTTGTGTTGTTTTGTAACATGATACATATTTTAAGAAAAAGTAGCATTTGTCTCTGAAAGTAAGTTATCCATGCAAATAAGTGTCCTGTTTAAAACAATCCATAGAACAAAGACAAGCAAACAGAAACCAGGTCAGGACTGAACAACACACACTGAGGCATTAGCAGTATTTTTTTGTTCAAATGGAATATTCAGTTTCCAAAGTTTTATGCTAGTACCTTAGAAAAACTACAAAATTAGTCTATTTTATATGCAGTCTCACGCACACACACACACACGCACACGCGCACACACACACACACACACACACACACACACACACACACACACACACACACACACACACACACACACGCACACACGCACACACGCACACACGCACTCACGCACACACACACACACACACACACACACACACACACACACACACACACACACACACACACAGCTATATATATATATATATATATATATATATATATATATATATGTATATATATATATATATATATATATATATATATATATATATATATATATCACACATATAAATATATGCAGACACACATTTACAAGTGCATACAGGTTGCTGTCATTCCCCTCAACTATCCCATATTTTGAAGAAAAATCGGCTCTCATAAAGCAATTGATTTTATGGCACATCACTAAAGGATATAGTCAGCCAGTAATGATAGACATTAGGGCTTCATTCTTCTTATTATTGAGAAAATGTATGTTGACACAAATCCCGCTCTATTAACTTTTTAAGTGAGATGGCAATATTTAAAAGCTGTCCTTGATTTTCTGTCTTTGTACTCTCCTTATTTTTGGCAGTGTCCAGAATTCTCCATGGAATAAATTGAAGTATGTGCTTATTATAACTGCTACTGGGGTTATCTTTGTTGCTAATTTTTTCCCCTCAGACTCATTAAATGTGGCTATTTAGGAGCCATGTTTAGTTAAAAGAGGGAAATGACAGGACCTTTTAACTGCTGCTGTAGTTACTTTCATTAACTTTGTTTTATTATTATATTTTATTTATTTTATTGTATTTTTCATGGTTGCTTACCAAGATGTTTCAGCAACTTTAGCGAGTGTAACAAAGATGGACGTCTTTACTTTTTCTTTCATTTTCATCATGCTGTGAAGCAGCTAACCTGTTTTTTTTTTCCCCTTACTGTTTTTACCAGTTCATTAATTACCTGTTGGTGAACATCCATTCTCCAGAATGGTATCATTTAAGGCTAAGTGTATTTCATAAACCTTGTAAAACCAAAGACTAAGGGCAGGATTTCAGAGATGTACATAAAGGAAGAGGACAGGCTGTGCCTTGTAATACACTGCAGTGCAAAACTGACACAAATAACTAAACAAAGATATAATAGATGAGTAGGATGAAAACTTTACTTTAATGAGGTAGATGAAGGAGAAACAAAGCAGGTCAACAATGTTAGAGCTTAAAGACTAGATCAAAAAAGGGATGTGTGTGCCTCATTGTACAAAACAGATGTGAAAACATTACAAGTGCTACATCAGGTAGAGTGAGTAGCCACTGGCAGTTGTAGGCTGCCACTACCTGTATCAAAGCAAAAAAAATGTATAGCAG
>NC_056736.1:237441530-237449030 GCF_019279795.1 Protopterus annectens | reverse complement strand
CTGCAATAACATGCGAACCATTACAAATAACACCAACGTAAATTGTGTACATCAAGATTGAATTGTTTTAACCATTACAGTACAACTGTATGCATTCAGGCTGTAAGGTAAGGTGCTGCAGTCAAGTATAACAGTGCAATAGCTGTAGAATGCAAATGTAATGGTTGCCTTATGTCTTATTTAACGCAAGCAGTACTGTTCAAGGGTGTTTCAAAGCCAGTATTGTTCACATAATGCTCTGTCATCCACAAACAGCAGGTAAGCAAGGTATATGGGTGAGGTAGCCCACTCCATGATCTGATATTGTTTGTTGACTTCACAGATATTTCAAACAAATAACAATATATTGTGTACAACTGCATTCTATATACTAATGTATAGATTACCTATCTGTGACATGCTTGCATGTCATGCATGTGTGTTCTACTGTCACAGCAGTCTAGTATAAAACAGTAGTACTACTACAAGGTCATATATTGGTTCCAGGTGAGCTCTAGACAAATATTAGTCAATAAATTGTCAGCAGTGATGCAGTAGCTCAGTTTATTAAATGCTCTATCTGTAGTACATTTTTGCACACACAGACCAGGGTTCACATCTAGTGCTAGGTAGCACTAAATATTACAGTATCAGTCACATAATATTTTCATATTCCTTCTTCACAGGAACTACAGCTGAATGGGTGAGGTAGCCCAGATTATTAGTAAATAATTGTGTGTTTAGATTTCACAGACTGTTAAAATCATTAACACGAATGTGAAAGCATAGCATAACATAAAGAAAATAAATATAATAATAATAAAAGAAAATTAAATAACATGTGTAATCCTGGTATGGCTGCATGCCTGGAGTGTCTGTTCAAAGTTTCTGCAGCCAATTCATACATTCCATGCAGATGTCCTCTGCAGTCACTGCTATGGGGTTCTATCCCCATGCCTGCCATATAAGGTATGATAGTTGTTTAGTTTCTGTACTTTACACATACATGTCTGTCAAGTGTTACGCTGTCACATAATGTAATTAGTATTTTATAATCCATCTGTCACAGGATTACCATTAGAATGGTGGCCTAATTTGCAAAGTATCACTACATCAGCCCACAGTACACCTTGGTAGCCATATAGGTCCACTTGATGTGCAAGTGTTCTGTGCAGTTGCGTACCCACAGTTGTTACTGCTTGGCCCATACTGTCCCATATGAATAGCTTGGGAGGTATGTACGTGCTACAGCAGCTATAGGGAAATTGTGGAAATAAAGAAAGGACAGACCCGTAGAGTAGATAGTAGTACTGTTGTCAAGTAAATACCCTATAATGATACTAATGGACTGTTTTTCTCTATCTCCCCACCCGTCATCTTCAATTATTTATTATTGTTATTCATTTGTTATGGTTTACTATTAGCATATGTTGTTAAATTAACTGTATTTTGTGGCATGTGCATTATTTTATGTTATGCATTATAATGGCTGCATATTAACATATCTCATTGAATTACCTATTTTGTTGGCCTTATGCTATAACTGCTACTGGCATACTATGAATATACTGACTGCTCTGTCATTGATTGATGTGTTTCACATATTATGCATTCATATGTAATTGGGTTATTTCTACTATTCTGGCATGCTTTTATTACTATGCTGTATTCATAACTAACCTATACTTTTTGCCATACCTTCATCGCCACAGCACATCAGGGTAGGCAGGTTCCCGGTGATCTGAAACCTTGTCTCAACTGGCTGTGGCACAGGGTCCTAGAACATCTGGGACTCAGGCTAGTGGTGACCCCTCCATTGCCCCTGCACCACCTGCAAAGTCGGTCGGAACCACCTCAAGGGACAGGGTCCAGCCTCCCCTGGGAGTGGTGGCAGAGGGGCTGCAGTCACCCAGGATCAACTGCCAGTCATGGTGCACAGGATCATTCATCGGACCTATGAATGTTGATGCACTAAATTGAGGGCACACTGGCCAACCTGGTGGGGCTGGCTGGTCCTAGAAATTCATCCTCCAGCACACCCACCTTCGGTGCTGTGAAAGAGCAGTGTTGACTTCCCATGGATGGGGATGTCAGTCACACTGCTTCTGTCTGGAAGCACATGCAACTCCGATTCCATGACACCCTCCCCATCCAAGGTGTTTACCCCCTCATGTATCATACACCACCCCTGTCTGCTGTCTTGTCTGTCTTGTCTGTCTGCTATTGCATCCTCTCCTGCACAATTCACCTCCCTTCATGTGCCTATCTCCCTTCCCCAACATTCCACTCTCTCCTTAAAAAATGGGCACCTGTCCCACAAAAAATATTGCAGCACACGTAGCTCTCCAATTCACACACATGTCCACTGGTCACAACTAATTTGGTCCAATTAGCTTGACAAGGCATTTATACTGTCCTCACCCCTCTCTCTGGGGTTTGACAGTCCAAATTCATCTACAAACCCTGTCAAAATGCACAGCTATTACTGTACAGGAAATGGATAGCTATGGTTCTTTCTTACACCCATTGGGCACATCCCTACCTGCCTTTAACATTGTTCCTCCCCCTGCTTGTCTCCAATTCACCACTTTCTTATTACCTCTTTTTTCCTTTTATATCTATCTATATATATATATATATATATATATATATATATATATATATATATATACACACACACACACATTAGCGCGGGTTTGCACGAATCAGCTTAAATTAGCTTAAATGGGCTTTAAAGAGCCTTAATGTCTATATATGTCTATTACAGTGTTACTCACATGTAGAAAATAAACATCTCTGCCAAGTGTCGGAACCAGGACCCTCTCAGCTATAGCACACTGCATTAATCCACCATGCTATACAGGCTTTGGGTTAAGTAGCTGTGTCCAGCAAAACATACTGCTCACTACTTACAGTCATTATGCATGTAACTGAAATAAAAAAAAAAGCTAATGTGAAATCTGGGTGTGTACCAGGACTCTGGTGCAATAATAAATAATAATGAAGACATACTAATGGATGTAAGTGAGGCCTATGATAGCAGTAATATGTGCCCTTTTATCTGCATTTTTTGGAAAGACACCTGCTAAGGCAGCAATGGCAAACTAAATGTACAACTGGAACCTTGGTGCAGAAATACAACTATATAAAGCCACACACATACTAGTGGATGTAGAAATCCTTCTCAAAGCCTGTATATATGCACAGATATCTTGCAAATACACATGCTTTTGCAGTGTCTCAGTAGCTTAGTCTGTTAAATGCCTTGCATACAATACATTTTGCCACACACAGTCCTGGGTTGGAATCCATTGTTGTGTCACACTTAAATTACATTATTGTGATGGCAGCAAGTAATGATTGAGTCATGCAATCTTACTCCCCGCAGGTTAATGCTACTTAATTAACTGCTACCCAATTTTGGAAGACAAAGGCCTGCAGGCAGACACACAATGCACATATCCATATAGCCTAACTATATGTCACCTATTACTCTGTTAGTCATAATGTTGCATAACAGACATACCTTAAGCACAATGCCTTGATTGCACTTTATAGAATACCCTTGCCTGGATCTGCCATAATGACTGGCCTGACACAGCTGACACAGTTACATGTAATGCTTGCTGTCAACAAATGTGTTCAAATGCACCCCTATCTGTTGTAGGCTGCAGCAGCAGCTGCAGCCTGAAGCATGCATCGCTGTATGTAAAGGTAGCTGCTAAAGACCTACCATACCTCCCACCCCCTAGTACAAGGGATCCAGGCACAGCCATACTTACTGGAGGGAGCAAAGGCCCATAGATGGGGACATGTTTAACAGTCTGCCCCTACAAAGAAAGCAAGTTTATAGAATAACAGCTATTGCAGTAGCATGCATACTCTGATGGGTATGAAGTGTGATACACATGTGTGTCTCTTCCCTTACTGACCTCAGTCCACAATGATTGCCAGTGCACTACCAGTTGACCATAATAGTATGGGACGTGGACCACACATATGAGGCATAACTGTGGACATGCATCATACATCTGTACAGTGGATGGTGTTTATACCTAACCTTTGTGATGCTGTATTCTACACACGTCAGTAATGTTCATCTCGAAAAGTCAGACATGGGCCAAGGCCTATATGAAGGCCTTATATACTGCACTGTGGTGGCATGTCATTGGCTAATGATAGCGCAATGCAGCTGTTTTGGCTGCAATTATTAATTCTGAGCCACAGATTGGTGCAGAGGCAATTTCCTACAAATGAGCAGTACCTTAAAAAGGCAAGCAGCTGGTTTTGGGGAACAGATTTGTATGAGACTTAACACACACACAGAGTGCATTATCAAAATATTAATGGAAGTAAAGTTCAACAAACGAGTACTGCACTCTACAAGGTATGTAATAGATTTCTCCATATAACAGGATGCAGATGGGAGGATGACAGTATTGGGAATAGGGATTACAGCAGTAAGCCTGTATGTGATCTATGGTGATGACATGTCATTGATACTCTGGTGTTCTACACCTACATGCATGCCTCTCAACTGTCCCTGATGTCAATCACATCTCAGCTCTGCCCCTGTCAATCCCACTTACAATGGTCAGCTATTCTAGGAAAGCTAGTGGATTACACATAGTACATACTGACAATAAGAGAGGGTGTACACCCCTGTAATGTCAAAAGATGTACTGTAATTCAGCTCTTTTCATTCTGTCCATGTCTCACATAATTAGTTCTAAGACTGTAAAACTATCCCTGAATATCCCTGATGTAGTCTGGCTAAGTCCCTGTTTCTCTTAACATATGCCTCTGTTTGGTTGAGAGCTATGCCTAACATACCTGTCAACCTCTTACAGTAAGAACTCAGTACAAATCCATAATTAATGTGGGGACAAAGGCCAGTGACAGTGTTTATGTATTGCTCGTACAAAGTATGAATGTGAATAGGCTTCACTGAAAATACTGTAGCATAACTATGTTCTAAAGGGTACGAAGTGCGACACTCAGATGTCTGCCTTTATTTTCTGACATCAGCCATCAATGATTGGCCAACCATTTCTCAGAAATCCACACGTTTGTGTGAAAATGACCAAGACTATGGGCAAACATCTTGACAGTCTGCAAACATCTGTATAGATGAGGGGTATGATGCCTGCATGATGCCTGCAGGGAACATATACTACAGCAAGTTTGCATTGCTGTCTGTCATTGTGCAACACTGGTGTTGCTGGATTGTCCCCATATAGTCATTCTAATATCTCACTGCTATTTGTCTGACAGCAGCTGCATGACATATTAGTGGGAGTTTGTCCATAGGGGACTCACCAAAGTAGACTGCAGTGATTGGTGTAGGAACATACAGCAGAATCTGTCATGGCACACAGGGACATACCCCAGTATTGCTACTACCTTGGTGATAACCACACATGCAGGGTGTTGCCAGACTGTGGGGTTTGATGTGTAAGGGATCAGTGGATAGTTCAGGCCATTATGGGTACACTGGATCTGTACATAGTGGATGACCATGTATCTGGTCCTGTAATGTGTTGCCCTCTTGATGCATTTCAGGAACCATGTACCACAGAAGACATGCACCCTTTCCACTGCAGAGAATGACATTATACTGGGTGGACTGAGACACCACCATTAAATCTTGCTGTCCAGGGGTAGACATAATTGTGGACAGTGGGCAGCATTGTGGGCAGACATTGTGTGGGCTGTCAATCAGATTGGCCAACTGGACAAGACCTATGAGCAGTGCCAACAGCAGGCCACAGATATGGTACATGCTGTATGACAAAAGGCAGCTGCTGTTGGCAGGGATCGTGCCACCAATAGTGGAGGGCCTGCAATGGGACAACCATTCTCAGCCACAGTGGAATTCTTGGTGAACCTAGGAATAGCTAACAGCTCCCAGCCATCCATCATGCTATTCATCGTGGAGGTGGGTGCCACAGTGCCTAAAAGACAGGAGTGTCCAGGTAAGCTTACTGTGTTTACCAGTGTAATACTGTAGCAGTCATTGTGGCAGGCTGTACATACCAGAATGTGGGTGTCAGGTCTATCTGCATTAGGGGTGGGGTTGTGTTTATACTCAGTTGTGCATACATACTCAGAATGTCACCAATATAGCCATTATCACAGTCGCTACTGTACATCTGGATATATGCACAAATTACCTTGTAGTGCTGAAACAGTTGGTGGTGCTGACAATACCTCTTCCTCTCCTTTTCATAGGTCCATCAGATGTAGCCCAAGTCCATGGTGCTGTACCTGGTTAGTCTGATACTTTTGTTTTAAGGATCATATATACTCTAAGAAAGTTAAGGGCTGCCATTTTGCCTGATGTACAACTGTTGTGCTTAGCCAGAGTAGGATATTTGTATGTTCCATTCAGGAACAGTTAACTACAGTGCATAGACTGTGCAATCATAGTTGCCTAACTGTACAAACATTAACACATTCACACCTATAGTTATGAGAGACTATGCAGCCTGCTATACATGAGGCAAGTACTCAAAGATATCTGTTCAAATACAACAGTGAGATGGTACTTACCTGAGACAGTGATACTACTACTGGCATATCATTCTGAATATAGGTGTACTTGGTTTTATGTTTAGTTATATCACATACACAGTCATATTGCATATCTTACAGGTGTGCTGTACTGGCAACTTTAACTGGATGTAACTGAAGTGCATGTTATAATGGCACTGATTTGTCTCTGTATGTTGTTGTGAGTTTCTGCATTGTGCATGGGAGCAGAGATGTGAAGATATGGGACTTGTAATGCACTTGTGGATCCTCATCTGTATGAGTCTGTGTGGATTACCATACATAATAATGCAAATAGTAATGTACTGCTGTTGTTTTGCTTCTCACTGGTGACTGGGGGTGTTGGAATCTATCCCCCTCAAAACCTGATGTCAGTGTGTCATTGGATGCTGATGATGATGGTGGCCATAGTGAGGCACAGGCGGGGTTGTCAGTGGCTGAATCTGTCCCAAAGGTTAACATCCCTCTTCTGCCCCCATCGTCACTGCACACAGTCAGTAGGCCCACACATACCAGTCCCCAGAGGCCACAGATATTGGGCAGAGAGAGAGTGGAGACATTGAACAGGGCAGTGTGATAACTATGGCATCAGTAAGTGTAGACACTGGCCAAAGCCAGAGACCTGGCAAGGTCCTACACAGGCAGATTGACAGGGGTGCTTGTACAAGCACTCCTGTCCATCCATGAGCTGATGAAGGTGTCACATCATGGGTCACTTGGAGCATGTTTCGGTCCATCATGGATGCAGATGCACATTGTGAACACAACACCATATGGATGCTTAGGGTAATGGATGCAGCACAGTCTGACATCCATGACTTCCTCCACCAAATTGGGGACACCCTGGATTGGTGCACTGCTGTAATAAATAGATGGTGGGGTGAGACAGTATCTGTCATTGACTGCACAATGTCTGTGCTGAAACATCTGGTTGGAGTTGGGTGTCGGACACTTGGATGAAGGTCAGCA
>NC_056736.1:237374030-237436530 GCF_019279795.1 Protopterus annectens | reverse complement strand
TTAAATCTAGGACTTTATGTTTGCTATAATCTATTAATGTTAGTATTCTTTTAATATTATCTGAAGTATTTCTTCCTTTAATAAAACCTGTTTGATCTTTGTGAATTAAGAAAGGAAGAAAGTGTTTGATCCTATCTGCATATATAGCCATAAACATCGTATAGTCTATATTGAGTAATGATATTGGCCTATATGAGGAACACTGCTTCTCATCTTTATCTGGTTTGATATTTGGGGATATCAATGAATATTTCCAAGAAGGTTGTATATTCAAATCTTTATTGGCTATATCATATACTTTTAATGATAAGGATATGGCTTGATTTGGTATTAATTTATAAATTTCTGGTAGCATATTGTCTGGGCCAGGTGCTTTATTTGTCTTGGGCTTTTTAATTTGTGATTTTAATTCTGTCATATCGATTGGTTTGCTTATAATGTCTATTTGTTCTTGTGTTAATTTAATATGAATATTATTTTCTAAGTATTTTTTATATCCTTAGCAGGTGTATCTTGAGTATTTATGGAATTATCAATGTTAAATTGGAGTCTGAATGCTTCTAAAATATCATTTAGTTCCGTAACTCTTTTGTTAGTATTAGGAATAAACATTTCTTTTATTTGCTTAGATTTAATTATTTTTTTGTTCTATTAGTTAAGTGTCTCAGGTGTGCTGAATTAGGAGAGTATGAGTTTATTTTTATCTTTTCTAAGTTAATCATAATCTTATGATGTAGCAATTCTGTATACTTCTTATTGATTTGTGTAAGTTCTTGAACTTGAGTAGCATTACCCTTTTGTATTTCCAGTTTCAATTTATCTGCTTTGTTTTGTAAGTCTAGCATATCTTTATTCCATAAATTCCTTTATTTATGTACCAGGATAATATCTTCACATATGTAACTGCTTTTAATGAATCCCAGACATATATTTCTGAAATATCGTCTGTGTAATTTATTTCTAGAAAGTTTTTGATTGTTTCATCATAAAATTCTTTGAAATCTTTCAATTTTGTGATATAGGAAGCTACCCTAGTAATGGGATTTGAATAAAATGGTGTAAGCTCTATCTCAAAGACTATGGCATTATGATCAGATAAGGGACAATTTATAATTCTGACTTTATCAATTTTATTATTAGGTCATTGCCAACATATATTCTATCAATTCTAGAGTTAGTTTTATATCTATGAGAATAGAATGTGAAGATTAATGAGTCTGGTTCTGCAAATTCATTTATATCTTTTAAATACAATGTATCTATAAATTTTGATAGTGCTTTAGAGATAGGTTGTTTTCTTTTATTAGATTTAGAATCTGTATCTTTTTCATTCATTATACAGTTGAAGTCTCCTGCCAATATCAGGCTACCCTTAGTTAAACGAATTATCTCTTCAAAATGCTGTTTAACTGTTTTTAATCCTAGTCCTGGGATCCAATATAGATTTACTAATGTATAGATTCTCTTATTTAATTCTATTGAAACTAGACAAAACATACCTGAAGTATCTTGATGAGTAGTAATTATTTTAGGTGATATAGTTGAGTTGCGAAGTAGTATAGTTACTCCTCTTTTTTTGTTTTGTATTGAGAGTTTATTATTACTGTGTAATTATTAATATTTAAGTGGTTTATATCTCTATCTAATAAGTGTGTATCTTGTAAAAAGACTATTTGTGGTTTATGTAAGTTTATGTACTTGAATAGGCTTCTCCTTTTATTACTATTATTTAGACCATTAACATTTATGGATAAACATTGCATTTCCTAGTTTTGAGTTTGTTTTATGTGTGAGTTTATGTAAATATTGTTTATTCTTAGTTCCATCTTGGATATAGAATTCAAAAAGTTTTTCTTGTATGATTTTTGCATGTTTCTGAGTGACACCAAAGTGATAGAATAAAAAAAAAATTAAAAAAAACTTCCAAACTTGTAATTCTTAACCTTAAAAACCATTCCCTATCGCTATGAGGTAATATACCTCTTTGTTTGGTTAGTGAATCTAACCAAACAAACTTTCTACCCTCACAAATAATATTTGGATCAGTTTCTCTTATCCTCTTAGTTTTTAAATAAAGATAATTGAATAATATATTAAGATAATCTAATCAGCTAAAATATATACATATGTTCTTTATTCATCTTATTGTAATTCAATAATACTTATTTCTATTCAGGTTTCAAAAAGGTACAAATATTTAGATTAAGGTAGTATCATTTCAAAATATTTTGTGTATTAATAAACATATTACAATCTATAACTGTATATTTCATACATCTGTTGAAAACTGTTTACTGACATTACTGTATAATACAATACCATTGTTGTGCAAATATTTTAAACTACTCATATCCGAAACCAGTGTTTAAATTAGTATTTGCAAAGTCATATTGGAATAAAAACATGAATAGTTCTGAAACCACATCATATTTCATGTTTAACATAAACTGAAATGCAATACAGTGTACAAGTATATTAATATTTCTTTAGTAGACATTAGATATGTTCCTCTGATTGCATTTTTCAGCTTTTCAAAGAAAATTCCCATGGCTGGAGGCAACAAGATCAAAATTTAGACATCTCCCTTATCCAAGAGACTACTTATAATGTTGTTACTTGATTGAGTGGTTTTTTTTTGTTAACACTTCTATCAACTTTTAGTGGGACTTTGTATAATCAATATGACACAGTACAGAGGTAAAACTACAGTGGACTTGACCACATTTTCAAAGCAAACATCTATGTATATCACATATTAACTCTTACAGCTTAGATTGACACTTAACCAGCTAGTTTATCTGCTGACAATAAGTGCTGAAGATATAATTTTGGCTTACTTAACACCAATAATTTAATCTTATGACTGAATAAAAGTTTAGAATTAAACATCCGGAGCTTCTCATTATAGTATTTAAAAAGTATACTGGAGAACATATCAAAATAATGGAAGCTGCTAAGATTTAAACTATTATGTATGAAAATGTCACCTTTATTACATCAAAAAGGTTTTTAAGAAGCTTGTTTTTCCTCTAACATCAGAGGATAGCTATGGTGATCCATGCACTGCAAGATATTATTTATCCTGGTAATTGATTTATGGCTGTATATGGAAATATTTAATTCAAATAATTAACTGGCATTACAACAATATTTCTCAGAAAATTTGTTTTACAGTTAATGACTAGATAGAACGCATCATTGAGAGGATACATTTATCAAATGTCAAGTGCTTTAGCTATAATATAAGTGTCCCCTTGAATTAATCTCTGGTGAATTTACTGCTTACTAAACTTGCAGACTAATATTGGCGTCTTTTCATGTAGTCATATTGGAACATGAAAATACAGGTCTGCTGATCATGAACAATCAGGCTCTCAACTGCTAGACAATGGTATACATTTGTCTGCAGAAAGGTTTAAGAATTACGGTTGCATTGTCAAGCATTTTTGTTTACACTAACAGAAACATGATATACCCGCATACACTATTATTGTGTCATTCTTGATAATGTAAAAAGCCAGGTGATATTATAAGAAGGGAGTAGCCACAGCCAGGTAATATAATAAGAAGAGTACAGCCACAGTCATTATTCAGATGAGCAAAGGGGAACAGCATGAGCCATCTAAGGATGGATAGCTCGTTGAGTACCTGCCACAATGTATGTTCATAATACATGATAACTTAGTAATAAATTAAGGTGTGGGCTAAGCCTCTCCCTTTTCTACTCAAATTAGATTTAAAACAATATGTGTGTAGAACACAGATGCTTCGACAAAGTTCAAAGCTATATGGGATATAAATATTGTATAATTGACACATTGGGTTAAATCCACTGTTGTTATGTTACTTATTATAGTTGTTTATATGATTATTGCTTTTACTTACTCTATCTAGTATATTATACTGTTATTTAAATGTTTGATTTGCTAAATGTACATTTAACCTTCTTGTTGCATCCCATTTGTCATCTTGAGGGCATATTTTTGTAGCAGGACATTAGTAGTATTTTGTAGGAGCACCAGTGTGGGAAATGGCAATTTTCCTTAAAATAAACCTGTCAGTTGCTTGACATTTACTAGTTTCTTTAGAGAATTTGAAAACAGCAGTGATTTTATTTGCTGATGATTAATCTTTGCTCTTTAAACTCTGCTGTATAAAACATAGTAAGGGATAGTTAAAATGTCTGGAAAACTAAACTGACAGAAAGACACGCAGATATATATCCTTATCTATCAAGGTGCTAGAAGACATCAGTAGCCATAAGCTGAAAGTGCTTCAAAAATATATATCTGTGTATATTTAGATGAACCTCTTATATTATTTATGTTTCCTTAGAAGGAATTTAGGTTTCTGTATTTTTAAATGTGAGCCTAGCTTATTTCCTGACTAGACGTCAATTAGAAAGAGTCAGGGGATGGAGTACACAAGTAAATGTGACAAGCAATAAGTAACTCGAGTTTCTAGTGATGTTTGTGGCTGTTAAACTGTCTCAAGAACCAAGCGGGAAAAGGTATGTGTTTTTTCTTTTCCCTTCTCTTACTTCGTGACAAACTCATATAGTGTGCACGCGAGCACTCTAGTTTGCAGAGTAGTGTTCACAACTATCAAACTTTGCATTTTAAACATGCTATGCCTTATTTCTCTACAAAAGAAAAGACAACTGGATATCTAAGCTAGTCACAATGATCTTTCAACTACGGATGTCCGGAGCCACAACACACCTGACTTATAGCCTTAAAATATCACTTAAAACATATTTTTTCACTGGACTATATCAGTATGTGCATATGGATCAAAGGCAGAACATATTTTAAGATTATTTAAAGTAGTCTTATAATACATCTAAACTGAAATACTTCATTTCAAAAGCAACACATTTCCGCCCAGCATTAGCGTTTATCCAAACAGGGACACTTTTAACTTATAAAAAGTAATGCTGTCAGGGATGTAACTGATAATACGTTATATAGCAGCCATTACTATACCTATTAAGCAATATAACCATATACTGATTAAAGTATTATAAGTTAATGAAGATTTTATAAAAAGAAGAGAAAAATAAAAACTACAAAACACAAAGAGAGAAAATAAATAAATAAATAAATAAATAAATAAATAAATAAATAACTATTTGGGAACATTTTAATGCATTGATTACTCTGATTAAGAATATGAAAATACTAGATGGATAATAATGAAAAATAGAGTATCATTTAAATTATGCTTAGTATATTGATGTGATTTGAGATAAATGTATTTACATTTATGTTAATTTGGACATTTATAGGTTCATAAATCAGTACTAGGCTAACTGCTCTTGTGAGCCATTTTAAGCCTAGCCAATTATCCCTTGTGAGATTCAAACCCTGCACCTTGTGTTTGTAAGGCAAACACCTTAACCATTAGGCCACCCTTAAAGTATAATTGAAAACAGTACCTATTTCGGTGTAACTTGAAGACAGTAAGAACTTTTCTTTTGTTGTTAGTATTATTATTTAGATTTTTACAGAATATAACATGTGTAAGATTATTTGTCCTTTAGTTTTTTTTCTTTTGCTCAACAGTTTTCCAATTATTTACTTCAGCATTTCTTTTCGGTGCACTTATTGTCCAGTCCATAGATTCTTCATGTATTAGGATGTTGTTGCTGGTAAGGTATTTTATTGCTGAATCTACTGTTTCAAAGATTTTTATTCCATTTGGTAGAAACACTCTCAGTCTTGCTGGGAATTAAAGATGGACTTTCAGTTGCTTTTTCTTCAAGGTTTTTATTATTGGTAGAAATTCTTTTCTTTTTGAAACCACCTTTGTAGAATATTCATTGTCAAATCTTATTGATGAATACTTGTATTTGATGGGAGAATTTGCCCAAGCATTTCTTAATATAAGATCTTTATCTTGTGTAGAAAAAAGTCTCACAATTATAGATCTTGGCTTGTTCTTACCCGGAGAAGAAGCATTTCCAGAAGCTGCTAGTGATCTATGCACTCGTTCTATACCACATGAAAGAGCTTCAGGTATTTTTGTTACATCTGGTATCCAGGTGGTAAGAAAGTTTATCATATTGTCCCCTTCAGATTTTTCTGGTAGACCATATATTCTAATATTATTTCTTCTTGTCCAATTTTCCATATCATCAAGCTTTTCTAGTAAATATGTGTTCTGTTGAAGTAAGAATTCAGTTTGTTGTTCTTCCATTTGGACTCTAGTATCAATGTCACTTAATGACTGCTCAGTAAGTGATATCTGTCCTTTCTGCTGTGTAAACATTTCTTAAAGCTGTTCCAGTTGTTGTGAGCACTTTTCTTTAAAAATATCTATTTTATTGTCCATCTTGTCGATTTTTATTGTAAGTTCCTGTATATTTGTAATGAAAGATTGCAGGTCTTTTTTGAGAGAAGAATCTTGTGCTGTATTCCTTAGATGACTCATGCTGTAAAGCTGATATTGGTGCTGATTTTCCAGTAATTAATTTGACAGGAATTATTCAAGTTCTGACAATAAAATTTTTCTTATAGATGCTCAGAGTTATTAGAAATAAGTTAGTAATAAAAATGTCTTCACATTAAATATTATTTTGTAAAATTCCTGTCAGGAATTGTATTGAGGTTAAGAGAGCTGAAATGAAGTGCAGCTATCAGTTCAGCATCCTAGCCACGCCCCCTCATGCACATATATGTTGAAAGTCTATGTATCATTGCACTTTATATATATATATATATATATATATATATATATATATATATAATTATCATATATATATATATATATATATATATATATATATATATATATATATTCCACATACTGATAGATATACTAATCAAGCATGACGGGGACAGAGAGAGACAGATATGTATACATAGCTATATGTATATACAGATATATTTCCACACAGAAGGTATTATTTGGGCAGAAGAGGTGACAGACATGGACTCAAGAGAGCTAAGTGTAGGAACATGCCCAGTATGACTGTCAGCACTTACAAGGTGATTCCAGTCCAGAGCTACCTGTACTCCAGTCTGTAATTATGTGTACTGCAGGCCATTGACTGTTTGCTGACCTTAATATGTGACTCATACCTCTCACTGTACAGAGCATCACAGAATGTCCAGATTTCTGCCTCATATTTTTGGTCTGTTTTACATAACATTGTGGTTTTCTGGCAAATTAGTGGCAAACCACTGAAGATTTATATTAATAAATAATACCTATTCCAGTGAGATAATCTAGGAGAACTGAATGATGAACAAGATCAAAGGGTCTGGTGAAGTCAATAAAAATGGCTTCAGTAACTCAGTTTTCTCCATTCTAAGAAGAAATTTGGCAGTAAATGTCCAGATATCTATGGGAATACTATGACTGAACCAGGAGCAATGTTGCTTTTGAAAAAGAAGGTGACTGATGTATAGAGTGAGTTGTAAGTATCATAACTTTTTCTAGAATTTTTCTGAGAGTAGAAAAGATAGAAATAGGTCAGAAGTCAAAATAATTGGTAGGACTGGTCTTCTTAGCAAAACAACAAACAAAGTGTAATACACAGGATATAGATGTGCTTCAGTGAAGCTATGATGTTGTCTCCTCAGTGATAAATAAACAGTGGATGAAGGATGTCAATACGGGGGGGTATCAAGTTTGATTCACTTGAATAGTGGTTGGATGTCTTTGTATGTGATACTTTGGAAGTAGAAGGCAAGGATGTTTGGATAGATAGTAAGGTTGTGGCATAATTTGTTTGGAATTAGCTAGAGTGAGGAATGGGAAAGTTGCTGAAATAAGAAAGGAAATCAGAAGCAGGACATTGAGAGGATACAGAAATTATGAAGGCAAGGTAATTCCATTCTGTAAAATGTCTAATCTCTTTCCAAAAGCTTGTGAGAGATTATATTGGTGAGATTAGGTATGATTTCATCAGGTCATTTTTATTGCCAAGTCTTTCTTGCTTGGCAAAGAAAGAAAGCTGGTTGTAGCATTGTTTGCTTATGTTAGTGGGAAGGACTTTTCAGGAATTCCATGCCTTACCTCTGAGTTGATGAAGAGCTTTAAGCTTGTAGGTTAACCAGTTATTAGTTTTTGGTTTGTATAGTATTTGGATTACTGGGAAGAAGGCATTTTCCATGTTGATCATTATATGAGTGAGTAGTTCTGCAGCAGTGCCAGGGTCAGTTGATTATGGTGACAAGTCCAATGACAAGAAGGTAGATTTAAGTTAGTTAGGTGATGAGTTCTCATCTCATATCCCTGACTAGTGAATCAACTTTTATGGGTGTTTTATTGATGATGCAGTTATCCAGAGTGGCTAACGTTCCAAAGGGTACTGTAATGCATTTCTTCTTCAGCTAGCTCCTTTGGTTTTAGTGAATCCTCACTGTTTGCCTGAAGTACTCCTATAATCCTTGTTTTAGTCTTGAATTTGAGTTAGAATTTGATTTCATGGGCATGTTTGCATATGGCACACGCTCATGTCTGATTTTGCATGTACATTTCTCACCTTTGCAAAAGAGCGACAACTGTTGCTATGTATATCAGATCATTATTTTGTTTATATACTGGTAAATGTAACACATCTTTTATGTACATGTCATGTCTTTCTGTATTTTGCTAAATACATATACAGCATTCATGAGCAGTCACAAACTTACTGCAATTCAAAACATGCAGTTTGATGACAAGATATGTTTTCATCACTTAATTACTTTTATGTCAATGATTGTACAGGTTTTCATGAATTTTCTCCATAGTTCTACATTAACAAAGGTGTGTACACTGACATAACCAAAAGCAGCATTGTTTCCTTCATACACATAAAGTAATGAAAGAATTAATATTTTTTAGCCTGTCTGGATGTTACGACATCCATCATGCGGATGTTCTTAATAACCTTTGATCAGACACACAATATACATTACATTGGCAGAGTACTCCCATACACCTGCCACACAAGTGTAGCTTGGCATTCTCAATATAATAATTTAAGTAATAGAAATACTACTGAGCATGCCACTGAAAATGTATAGTGGTAAACATACATTTAAGTTTATATCTGTACATACTAATGTTTATAATTTATATTAATATATAACACATGCTTGGCTAATACAAGTTTAACTTTCCAAAAACCTTTATATGGTTACAAGTGACACAAAATGGCCAAAAATGCCCCACTCTGGAGTGCATTAGACAACTGCTGTAGGATTCATTTATTTATTTTTTTACTTAAAGAAAATGTATTTCCTTTTTTCCTGTTTAACAACGCAATGTAATAATACATTATAATAATGTAATGAATATCAATGAAAATTATTAATCAAGAAATTAAATTATATACTATATGCAAAAAGGCTTTAAATAGAATTAGTAATAATCACAGTCCTAGAAAGAGAAATAAAAAATGTATATAACAACTTCAATTTTCAATCAAGAGAGTCAGGATTTAGCTGAAAATGTGAATGAGGGATATCACTTTCATCCAAGGATTATAGATAAGTGATTTAGGATGAATCCTGTGTTCTTTAAATTTATTTTCTTATAACTTGTTTCTTTTAGAGAATATAAAGTCTTCAAAAAGAGATGTAGCAGTGGATTTCCATTTTCTAGTGATGCTTTTCCTTGCAACCTCAAGAATAGTACAAAGTAGGGAAAGGTTGTTATTACTCAAGTCAAGGCCATCATTAGCATTAAATAAAATTAAAGATTCTGATAATGAAAATGAGTCACAAAACAAAGCTTTTAAAGTCATCTAAGTTACACCAAAATTAATCTAACAAAGGACAGTTATAAAACATATGAAACTAATCAGCTTTACATTCATGCATATATCTCCAACAACAGATATTCTTTTTTTTTTTTTTACTAAATTTAGCTAGCTTATTTAGGGATAAGAGTGCTCTAAGCAGAAATTTCCAGGTAAATGTGTGCCAATATTGTGTCCAAGATATAAGTTTAACAGAAGATAAAATCTGAGATTTACTGTCATGAAACAGACAAGAAATATGGCCCAAAATAATATGATTCAAAAATGTATCTTAGACTTTTATCTTATATCTTTGTAAGATTGTATATAATTTTGCAGTTAGATTTTCAATTTTTGATTTATTATAGATTTATTATATACATAACTTATTACTTTAGTTTTTTTTTAAAAAATAGTTACTAAGGATTATAGAAAGATAATGAGAATGAGTTTTTAGACTCTGTAATAGTAATCAATCATAAAAATCTAAATCAAAATCCATTATAAGTTGATGGCTTTCTTTAACTATGATTTCTTTAAAACACTACTGCCAGAAAAAGTTTTTAGACTCTCAAGAAATAAATGTGTTACTATGAACTTTATCAAAATGTCAGTAATACTAAAGGGAATTAAAGGCTCAAACAAAATTTTAGTGTCAACATCAGAAAAAATAATGTTTGTAAAGATCTTAAGAATTGTGTTTATAAAGCTAGAGTTTGTAGGTGTATAAATATTATATTGCAGAATATTACAAAAAAAATGCCAGAAAGAAAATTAATCTGATTATTTGAGAAGAAGTTACCTGAAAGATTATTGTCATTTTGTAAAATCATTAAATGTAAGGATTTCCAGTTAGAAATATAATTTGAATCTACCCAGTTCAAGATGATTTTGAATATTGAAGCTTTAATATAGGTGTCAATATCTGGAAAATTAATTCCTCATTGATTCCTTAGTCTGGTATGATTAAGTAAAGCTATTCTGTTTTATTTTTAGGAACCATAGAAATTTTATTAAAAGCTTATTTATGTTGTTAGAAAGATGTGTTTTTTTTTTTTGGAAAGATAAATAGGCCCTAAATTATATATAGTATAGTATATATATTATTTTGGGTAGCAGAATCACTTTTATTAACTAGAGTCTATCTTCAAAGGCAATAAAAATATATTCCACTTAGTAAGATTTTCTATTACTTTTATAATATTATTATAATTTGCTATTATTTTCTCTTCTACAGAGTTAATTAGGACAATACCTAGGTAATCAAGATAAGTGGTTTGTTTCCCAATAATGTGATTTTTACAAACTTTTACAAACTTGAACTTTCTTCATTTTATTTAGTGTAATGAATTTTGATTTTTATTGATGTCTAAGGTCATATGTTCATTCTCTTTATAAGCCAGTTTCCAACATACTTTGAAATGGCTTTGCAATTTATTTTGAGTGAACTTTTTGAGGTAGAGGGAAAGAGTATACTTTTGGAAAGGAAAGACATTGAGAAACACAGAACATAAAGAAGAAGTTCAATGTAGATAACCTGAGAGGGAAAACAGGTATATATTACAAAGACAAAGGTTTTGGTAATCAAATACCTAAAGCTCAACACATAAACAGCGAAAGATGTAAACATCAAACAGCCACTTCTGCAAATTCTTTTATAGGGAAAGAATTTGCTTGGCAGGAGAAAAAAAATGTAAAACATTTTTTTCCCTGTGAAAAAAATCGCTCTTCTGTGCTTTCTATTTAGTGTGTTCAATATTTACTGGTCAGTCAAAGAGCATTCGCTCTTATCAGCTTTCAATAAGATAATATAGACCCTCAATTATACATTACTTTACCATTTAACTGAATATATGAATGAATTTAATAAACTTTTCCTATCAATAAGAAGATAATTAGATTTAGAATTATTAAAATGAAGATCGGAAATAAGCTGAAATTGAATTCAGTTCTTTAAGTGCATTATTAGATTTTTGCAAAATTTTTAATAAAATATCATCAACATCATTTTTGAATTATATTCTTGCTCAATTTTCAAATCTTGGATTTCTGAGTTAAAATTAAAACTCTAAAAATGTCAGTAGATAAATCAAATAATAAAGAAGAAATAGGACAGACTTGTTTAGTTCCTTTTGCTATATTTATGCAATTTGATGCAAATGGCTCCATAAGCTTTATTTTTATTATTATTATTATAAATAGAATGTAGCTTCAAAACAAAGTGTGGGGGGAAATCAAACTGAATTAAGACTTTAAATACAAAATTCCAATTCAGAGAATTAAATACTTTTTCAATATCTAAACTAATAAAAGGGAGCTATTCATAACATCTATAAGTGTGACAAGTTTTTTCATATTATCACATGCTTGTCTCTTATAAATAAATCTTGATTTATTCAAGCCAATTTATCTAGGTAAATTGCTTTCAATCTGTTTGCTAAGATGGAAATTTTATAACATATTTAATAAGGATATGGGTGTATATGAAGAACACAACTGATGGTTCTTAACTCCCTTTATAATTAGTGTAATGAAGGACTAGTTTCAAGATGAAGGCAGATTTTCATGGTTCTATATATCTAGCATTACCATATGCACACGTGCTATATTTTTTTTGAGGGAATAATTTATATAAATCTGCAACAATACCATCACTTCCAGGAGCTTTATTAAATTTTATAATTTTTATTTTTTGATTATTTTATGAAGGGTTATGGTTTTAATATGTTTTTTTATTTTTTGCAAAGGACTGCTTTTTTATAAATAATTGACAATTGCAGCTGTTAGATCTGTTATTTTATTCATTCACTCTCAATAACTGGTGCCATTTGAAAACAGCCTGTTCATCCTTATGAAGGGAATTTCCTCTGCTCCCTGACTGCTGTTCATATTTTTCTCAGTGAGTACACCCGACTAACCCTGTTTAACTGGATCTCTCACCCCTTTGCAGCTTCCTTGTGACAAGAAATACAAGCGTTCATCTCACCTGCAGGGGACATATTTGTTTCATTAATCTTCCTGCTGTACAAGTAAAGTTTCTATAGTGAAACCCTTTAGTGCTTATTTGTACAGTTTCACGCTCACTCAATCAAATAGTGTTGGACTTCCCCACCCTTTCCCCTCAACCTTATCCCTCCATTCTTTTATCTTTTTAGCAACTGCTAATATCAAGAGCTGCAAAACTATACAGACCTAATAAAGCAGCATGTGTTAGGTTGCTATTACATGCGTAAGTTTCTTATATCTAGGAATTGCTACTCTTAACTGCACCACTGTCTTGAGGCACACTTTAACTGATTGTTTCTACTGTGGTCTGGCAAGCTGCCTCAAGGTTTCCAGGGATCATTTCTGTTCACTCAACCTCTCCTTCCGCTTTCCTTTACAGCCTGTGTCCCATTGCTAGTGTACTCTAACCCAGCAGTTTAATGCTTAAGAAACAGGTCATTTTTATACATTATCTGCCTAAGCCTCTACTATAATTGTGACTGGTGTGAGTTGTATTAGCCTATTAATTGGTTCCAGCTGATGTGTAAAACAAATAGTGTTTCTGTCCACTCCTCTCCTCTACCTGCCCCCATATCCCACCCACCCAACATGCCTACACTTATTCTAGCCAAAGATCCCTCCCATTACAATCACAACTAACCACATCTGCAACACCAACTCTAACCACACCTCCAGCCTACCATCAACCTCCCACCTTGAGTACCATGATCCTACACACTCTACCTATACTCTTTACATGCACCCTTCTTGTACACATTACATCTTACCAAAGCACCATTATACCCCCACTGAACAACTTCCACTGCACAACTACAGTCACCACCACTCATGTCACACCATCACATTACTCATGAACCTCTCACAACAAATACACCCCAATGTGCAACCCACTTAAGCTGTCACCTCCACCACATAAAGCAAAAAGCATCCCTAATGCCTTACAAACTGTCAGAAAAATATGTATTAATGTGTGTATGCTTAATGCCAATTAGAAACCAAATAAGTTAAAACGTTTTTCATTCTGTTTTATATGCACTGTTTTTATATATAGTTGAGTTTCATATGAGACTGAAAAGATGCTTTTTGAAACTGCAATGTGCTTTCTGAAACTTGCAAGATGCCCTCTGACCTAGTAATTGCTAGCACAGCAATATTCGTGTTTATGCCTTTTGGAAATGTACTTGAGAAGCAGGTGGTTATCTGCTAGGTCAGGAGAGAATGAATGAACAATGCTATATCCTGTAAATGTAATGATTTTAAACAATCAGCTATGTTCGAAGTATGAGAACATGTGCAGCTGCAGAAGTTTAGAGATAATGTAGACAAAGGATTGTTAGAGAAATGAACTGCTTGCTTTGTGCTTGAATTAGCCATAGTACCTTGAATGGTAACATTGCATGTATCTAACCGGTGGTAGCCAAGGCCACGTTGTTTTCCTTAGGAAGTTTCTCACTAAAATTGATAAATCAGCAGAATTTTATGAAAGCAATTATTAGTAAATGATGATGACAAAATTTGTGATTTACTATGTCAGCTTGGTAGGCAATGTCTTATTAGAAAGTGTATAAAAATGTAAGCATTTCCTGTTTCTAGTTAGACAAACTCTGTATTAGCACGTTTTTGTCTCCTTGCTGCAAGATTAAAGTGCCTTAACCTGAACCTACTGTGTTTTGATCATTTTTAAAGTATATTTTTCCTTTGACAGTTTGGTCCTTCGGACCAGAAAGTACCTCTCACTCTAGGCCCAGGTCAGAATTGGGCCCAGTGGCATGTACCCATACAGAGAAGTGGCCACATCGGCCCTTCTGTTTTGAAAGACCTCCGACTGAATTGTCGTTCGAAAGAGGCCAGCCACTGTTTCTGATCTGGGATTGGAGGACGAGTCAACGTTCCGGTGGATCAACTCACGGAGGGTCAGGTAAGGAGGAATTTACCTTTTTTCTGTTTTAGATCAGGGACTTGTTACAGTATTGCTTTGTCAGGGAGATTTGCATGTGCAGATCAGGGACAAAAAGATTGTTGTCTTGTCATAGATCAGGGAAACAGAATAGGTAGACAGTTATTCTAGATAAACTGTGAAAAGGTGTAAAATCATGGTACCACGTGATAAGAAGGGTTACGTAACAATTTTTAGCTTGGCTAAGGCAACATGGGAAATCAGTGCATGAAAAGTTCCCGAGACCCGCCCCTAATCGAAGACGCAAAATATATGCAATTTCAGCATGCCGATAATGTTAAGTATTATACAAAATGGGTTGATAAATACAAATTTGATGGTAATTTAGATAAATCTTCACGTATTAAACTTGTTAGACAACTTAAAACAGATGCGAAAGGTCAGCTAAAAAAGCAATGGCAATTAGGAGTCCCTCAGGCACACAGGTGGCTTGAGAAAGCAAATCACAGGGAACAAAAGATTAAAAATTCAAAAGCAATGTTCTTAGATAAAGAAGATAATAACTTGGTAATAGCGACAGCCCCTCCTCCACCCCTTCTGCATCCTTTACTGGAATATGAAGTGAGTGGACAAACTGATCCACCTCCGCTATACCCAGCTGTTCTTGCAAAATCAAAACCGTTTGTCAGGGATCCTATCGAGACCAGGTCTCGAAGACGCAACTTGAGAGGGGATATTGAATTATATGAAACAAATAGAAATTCACAAGCTATAAGTAAGGAAGAGATATGTCCACTCATAGAAGTACCAAATCCACAGGCAGGACAGGCAGGACAGGATCCAACTCTCCTAGTATATAGACTGTGGACACCGGAAGACATCCGGAAAGCCACAGAGGGAATTCCCCATCCAAAAGTTAATTTTAGAAAATTATTAGAAGACTAACAGGGAGGGCGGCCACGATGGTGCAGTGGTTAGCATTGCTGCCTCACAGCAAGAGGTTCTCCAGTTCGATCCTCGGCTGGGGTGCCTTCTGTGCGGAGTCTGCATGTCCTCCCTGTGGTCGTGTGGGTTTCCTCCGGGTGCTCCGGTTTCCTCCCACATCCCAAAGACATGCTGCAGGTGGATTGGACACTCTAAATTGGCCCTAGGTGTGCGTGTGAGTGTGCCTTCTGTGGAAGGTTGGGCGCCGGGCTGGCAACTTGACACCATAAAACTCCACTGCCATTCAAATGTGCGGACAAGGTGATCCGCTGTGGCGACCCCTAACTGGGAAAAAGCCGAAAGAAGAAGAAGAATTAGAAGACTAACAGGGCATGAGGTTAAGTTACCATTTGAATGGAGAAGAAGTAGAAAAAGTAGTTAGACAAATTGTAGGTCCAGATTGGCACATGATCAGTGGCAACTGGAATCCCTGTGATGCAGAGCTTAGACCACTCCCACATAGTAACGCAGAACTGGACAACAGAGTGAAAGGTCTGACAGACCGAATTTCTGAGAAATGGAAGCCTAGGGCTGATTGGACTTGCATTAATCAATGCATACAACAAGGTGAAACTGTTGATAGATATTATGCCAGATTATTAGAATGTTTTAATAACCATTGTGGAATGCAGGTACCTGAAGATCAAACACATGATTCCCCATATGAGCAACAGCTAAAGAATGCATTCTTAAAAGGCAGTATTGCTCCCATTAGCAGCTTTATTACAAAGCACATGGTAGATCATCGTACAAGTAGATTACAGTCATTACTTGAATATGCAAGACATGCTAAAAGGCATTTTAATAGTAAAAAGAAAAAGAAAACTCAAGTATCTGCAGTAGAAGATGGGTCAGAAGTCTTTGTAGTACAGGCTGGGAAGAAGGGTAAGAAAAATGCCCAGGGAAACAAACAATCTGATAAACGATCAGAAGACTTTGAAGAGAGAAAGAAAAGGGGTGAATGTTTTAAATGCAAGAAAAAGGGACATTTGGCAAGGGATTGCAGGCTAAATAAGAAGGTAACCACGGAAGATAAGGAGGGTGAGGAATGACTATATGATAGTCAAGAATCACTGGATAAGAATGGACAGGAAAAGACAAATGCAAATGTGGTAGCAGGGGTAGGGGATGTGACGGAAGGGATAGAGGATGTACATGAATTCATAGATGATGAAGAAAATGAAATTTTAGACTTAGCATTATTGAGCTTAGAGACACAAAACTGGAAGTTATGCTTCTGGTAGAGGGGAGGGAAGTCAAATTTCTGTGTGACTCAGGGGCTTCACGGACCCTGATACATCCTTCCAAACTACCAGAAAATTCAGAATCACTAGACTACATACTAGTGAAAGCAGCAAATGGACAGCTATATCGGGAGCCACTCTCCCACAACATAGCAATAACTGACCCTGTTTCAGGAATGACCCAGAAAAGCAAAATTGTTGTTTCTGCAAAATGCCCAGTGAATCTCTTGGGCAGGAACTTAATGCAGATATTTGGCATAGCCATAGTTCCAACTATGCAGGGTATGTTAGCACAGTGACAAATGGATACTTTTGTGGTGCGACCAAAGGGTGAAACATTTTATTGGTACAGCCAGGACTTAGTTACGACTGGTCCAGGGGCAGTAACTGAAGAATTGATGAACATAGCCATCAGTAAATCCCCCTCCCTTGACACTGACAAACAGCATTTGTTGCATTGTACTCTATATTACTGTAGTAGACCAGGACCTGATAAAGTATATGAGCAATAATTGTTTAAAAAGCATGCTAATCGGTTAATATTACGAAATTTGTACTGGGACACAGAAGGAAACAGTGTAGTAAGCTATTCATTGCCCCAGGAATTCTTAGCACTTTACAAATCTAATCGATTACCACATGTAAGCTTAACTAAAAATAGAAATTTGAAGTGGGCAGACCTAGGAGAAAAAGTCACAAGGTGGGAAAAACAGACAGAGTTAGAGCTCTCTGAACAAGGAGTACAGAAGAAGAAATTGAATTGGATAACACAGACACACCCAGCTGTGCACTCACAGGCAAGTGAGGACAGCTGAGTAGTACTCTTACTAGAGGAAGAGGAAAAAGCCTTACGAGACATACCAGAGACTCTCTGGTCAACAGGGAAAACAGATGTATAACTTATTCGTACAGCAGGACCAGTTACTATTACGCCAAAATCAGCATTTAGACCTCAAAAAAGACAGTATCCCTTAAGAAAGGATGCAGAAATAGGAATCAAACCTATAATAGCAGCCTTACTTAAGGAAGGAGTCTTAATAGAATCTCCTGATTCACCATGTAATACACCCTTATTTCCTGTTAGGAAAGCAAACGGGGAATGGCACATGGTCCAAAATTTACAAGCTGTGAATGACGCAGTTATACCCAGGGCACCAACGGTGCCAGATCCACACACTTTATTGAATAATTTGAAACCTCAACAAAAGTATTTTTCTGTGGTAGATAATAGCAATGCATTTTTCTCTATACCGATACACCCAGACAGCCAACATTGGTTTGCATTTACATTTCAGGGGAAACGTTATACATATACGAGACTACCACAGGGATATTGTGAAAGTCCAACGATATTCGCACAAGAAATGGCAAGTAACCTGGTGGGATTTATCCCACCGAAAGGTAGTCAGATTTTACTTTATGTAGACGACATTCTGCTGGCAGCCCCCACCCAGCAAGAATGCAGAGAGGATACCATAGCATTATTACAATTTTAGCTACTCAAGGACACAAGGTAAACAAAAACAAACCGCAACTTTGGAAAAAACTTGTTAAATACCTGGGATATGTAATATCCAAAGAAGGCAGAATATTAGATGAAGACAGAAAAACAGCAATATTGCAAGCACCTAGATCAACTACCAAGAAGGAAATGATGTCCTTCCTGGGAACTACTAACTTTTGTCGGAGTTGGATACCAAACTATGCTTTGGAGTCTACTCTGCTAACTAATTTGATATTCAAAAAGCCGATGGCAGCACAAGATTTATTACAGTGGACACCAGAAGCAGAATCAGCTTTCTGCAAACTGAAACAACTGATAGCTTCTTCCTTAGTTTTAGGATTAACAAACTATCATAAGCAATTTTTCCAAACTGTAGACTGTAAGCAAGGTTATATGATATCAGTGTTAACACAACAGCATGGGGACAAACAACGCCCCATAGCTTACTATTCATCACAGTTAGACCCAGTGGCGCGATCCTTGCTCCACTGTGTACAAGCAGTAGTCGCAGCTGCAATGGCAGTGCAGGCTTCAGCCTCAGTAGTATTGTTCCACCCTCTCACATTGAGAGTGCCTCATGCAGTCACGATTATTTTACTGCAAAAAAAAGTAGCATATCTTTCTCCTGCTAGTCATCTTTCCTGTATGACTATACTGTTGAGACAACCTCATATGACAATTGAATGATGCACAACTTTGAATCTGTCAACCTTGCTCCCAACCCTTGCAGATGGCAAACCACATTGCTGCCTGCAAGGGATTGAGCAAAAGACACTACCTAGAAAAGACCTTACAGATGTTCCCTTGGATGATGCCGAGGTGACATACTATGTGGATTACTCGTGCAGAAGGGGTCCTACAGGACAGAATCTAGTGGGGTATGCAGTGGTTTCTGATATTGAGATTTTAGAAGCGAAGTCTTTACCACACAACTTATCTGCACAAGCAGCAGAATTGATTGCCTTGACGAGGGCATGCACCTTAGCAAAAGGTAAGAAAGTGAACATTTTTACAGACAGTCAGTATGCTTTTTCTACTGTACATGTTTTTGCACAGCAGTGGAAAAATAGAGGAATGATAACATCTACTGGTAAACCAATTAACCATGTGCAATTTATTTTAGATCTGTTAGACTCTATTCAGTTACCTCAGAAAGTAGCTATTTGCAAATGCGTAGCGCATACCAAGCAACAGGATAGAATTTCAAAATGTAATACAAGGGCTGATACAGCTGCAAAACAAGCAGCTTCAGCTTCAGAAGTTTTTCTTTTGAGTGAGGAACTACAGCCATCTGAGATTTTAGATTTAGAAATGTTAAAAACAATGCAGACACTTACTACAAATGTAGAAAAACAGAAGTGGATAAAACGAGGAGCAATCCTTGAAAAGGGACTGTGCATCTCCAAAGAAAAGAAACCAATCTTACCATCTAACTTGTTTAGATATGCAGCTTTGCTAAGCCATGGGCAGAGCCATGTCTCAACAGGGGGGATGGTACAGTTAGTGAATCGAGTGTTTACAACGTATGGATTTACTAATTACACAAAATATTTTTGTGCAGCATGCCATGTTTGTAACAAGCATCATGCACAAGGGGCATTAAAACCTAAGCAAGGGAGTTTCCCTATACCACCATATCCATTTCATACTATTTGTATGGATTTTATAGAACTGAACAAATGTGAAAATAAGTACTGCCTTGTCATTATAGATATGTTTTCCAAGTGGGTGGAAGCTTTTCCAACTAAAAATCCAGATGCAGCTACTGTTGCAAAAGCCCTTGTTAAAGAAATTATTCCTAGATTTGGCATACCGGAGAAGATTTATAGTGGCAATGGCACACACTTTGTAAATCAAACTATACAACAACCTAGTCGCTATTTCAGGATATCATTGAAAAACCATTGTGCATACCACCTCCAATCTGCAGGATTAGTAGAGAGACATAATGGGGTGTTGAAGAATAAACTTAGAAAATTGATTAGTGAAACATAAAAGAACTGGGTGCACTGTCTACCTGTGGCACTGTTGAGCATGAGAACTGTTCCAAATGTGAAAGGGTTAACTCCTTTTGAAGTTTTGTTTGGGAGGGCATATTATACACCTCAATGGAAACCTCTCATGTCTGCAGAGCAGGAGGCTGACAGTTCACTTGCAGGGTATATGAGGCGATTTTTGAATAACAAACTTTTGCAGTTAAATTCTGTTTCAGATAAAGAACAAATGAAATTGGAAGCAGCAGTAGCCCCAGGCACTTGGGTCTGGGTGAAGATAGTGAAGAGAAAAAACTGGAGTTCTCCGAAGTGGGAAGGGCCATACCAGATACTTCTGTCGACACCCACTGTAGTCAAGATCGCAGAACGAGCTTCCTGGATTCATTTCATACACTGTAAACTGGTTAAGAACTTTGAATTGGACAAAAACCTTGTTACTGTTGTACAACGAGAACAAAATGACCAGGTATAGAGCAAATAGAGACACTGAACAACCTCAGAAAACTTGCATGATTATTCTGGTAGCTATACTGATAACATTGTTCTTTTTGTTGTGGCCTTTCCTTTTTCCTGCCACAAAAGTTGAACTGATTAAACGTGATGAACCGAACATAGACTGGCACCCGAACTTTAGCACTTATCAGGCAATTACACATGTGTATGCTGAGACTTTTAATGTTTCAAACTGCTGGATTTGCACAGCCATACCAACAGCATATGGGGGTTATTAATGACTGCTATCCCCCTAGGGGTCAATGAGACCTGGGAAAATCAGGTTTATGACACAGTATCTATTAAAGCATATGATAAGGTAGCACTGTATTTGCCTGTGACACAAAAGGGAATTGTATGTTTTTATAAGAATGACACAATTCAAGTGGGTTGGAACAAGTGTAATGTGACTGTACATTATAAATGTTATACTAAAGCAAACAACATGGATGGAACTAGTAGTTCAAATTATGACTCATTTCTTAAATCCATGCATAAGACTCTTGACCAAGTGCAACGTAATCCTGTGCTTTTTAAACAGTTATCTGTAATAGATAGGAAAATGTTTCATGCAGGGCAGTCATTTCTTAACAAAGTAACTACTAAGGTAGAGGATTGTTATTTTGTGTGTGGTAAAAAGGCATATAAATGGTTACCTGAGAATTGGTCCGTCAGTTGTTTTTTGGGGTACCTGGTCCCGGCTATACGACACACTGCAGTCTTGCCTCAGGGAAAAATTAGAAATACCCAAGATGTGGCGAAGAAAGCTGTTAAAAAGCCTGAAAATCCAGTGGGACAGACCGAGGCGGGCTGGAAAGACCATCATACTGTGGGTACCAAATTGACGCACATGGACTTGAGTGATGCTGTCATATCGTGGGCAGGCATATTACCTGGATATGGTGCAGTTAAATTGATTTGGGAGCTGAGAAAACTGTCTAAACTTCTCGAAGTAATGAGTAATGCAACTTTCTCTGCTCTTGAACTGATAACTGATGAACTGAATGCTATGAGAACTGTAGTGCTCCAGAACCGAATGGCTCTTGACTTCACCCTAGCGGTGAGGGGTGGTATGTGCGCTTTAATCAAAGAAGAGTGCTGTGCGTATATACCAGATCATCAGCATGAAATTAATGACCACCTTGAGGTGATACAGCAAGTGTCAGCCATGACCAAGCCAGGCCCAAACCCTCTGATGGACTTTTTCCAGAATTTGTTTGGGGGGGTGGGGTTCCATCCTAATGAACATCTTGATTGCCATTTGTGTGGGATTACTCCTGATAGGAGCTTGTGTTTGTTGTGGTATCCCCTGCATGAAAAAAATAATCAAAGAGTTTATAGATATATCAGTTTCTGAGACTATGTATCAAATTACTGAATTTGAAGAACTGCTAGAATGTGAAACACTTTCATAAAGTTTTAAACCAAAATGACTTTCTTAACAGCAAATCCTGAATGGAAGAGGTTAGAAAAAGAAGCAAACTGTTTATTCTTTTTGAAAATAGAATTAAAAAGTATTAACAGGGGGGGAATGTCAGAAAAATATGTATTAATGTGTGTATGCTTAATGCCAATTAGAAACCAAATAAGTTAACACATTTTTCATTCTATTTTATGTGCACTGTTTTTATATATAGTTGAGTTTCATATGAGACTGAAAAGATGCTTTTTGAAACTGCAGTGTGCTTTCTGAAACTTTCAGGATGCCCTCTGACCTAGTAATTGCTAGCACAGCAATATTCGTGTTTATGCCTTTTGGAAATGTACTTGAGAAGCAGGTGGTTATCTGCTAGGTCAGGAGAGAATGAATGAACAATGCTATATCCTGTAAATGTAATGATTTTAAACAATCAGCTATGTTCGAAGTATGAGAACATGTGCAGCTGTAGAAGTTTAGAAATAATGTAGACAAAGGATTGTTAGAGAAATGAACTGCTTGCTTTGTGCTTGAATTAGCCATAGTACCTTGAATGGTAACATTGCATGTATCTAACCAGTGGTTGTCAAGGCCACATTGTTTTCCTTAGGAAGTTTCTCACTAAAATTGATAAATCAGCAGAATTTTATGAAAGCAATTATTAGTAAATGATGACAAAACTTGTGATTTACTATGTCAGCTTGGTAGGCAATGTCTTATTAGAAAGTGTATAAAAATGTAAGCATTTCCTGTTTCTAGTTAGACAAACTCTGTATTAGCACGTTTTTGTCTCCTTGCTGCAAGATTAAAGTGCCTTAACCTGAACCTACCATGTTTTGATAATTTTTAAAGTATATTTTTCCTTTGACACAAACTATCCCTCAACCTACTTTATCTATCGTCCACTTCACCCAAACAAAAAGCTACCTCAAAACTTAAACTAATTCTCTCATTACTAAAACTAATGTCCTCAGCCATAACAATACTTGCCCTCAGTGGGGACATCTACCCAAACCCTAGACCCCACAACTCCTCCTCTGATATTCAGTCTAACAACCTCACCCACCCTCAAATTACATCCAATAGGAAACCAACTGACCTCCTTATCTTAAGACTAAATATCATAAGTATAACCAATAAAATCCATGAACTCCCCTGTAACAAACCTCTCTAACATCTCTGCCCCAAACTCTCTAATCCCTTTATTCCACCCCTCTAACTACCTCGGATGGCAGCCAAATGCATTGCTTGTAAACCTATATCTCAGCTGTAATCTTAGGCACTGTTATTCAAGGGTAATAGCTGCTAGCTCAGCTATTAAAATACGTGCTAGTCTTTATGGCACCAATGTTATAAGTGTTGTACCATTTAACTAAATACTTAATTTCATTTTGAACTATAACTGTTTACTACTATTGTTAAACAAAACCTACCTATACTTCTTGTAACTTGTAATTAATTGTTTTTAATTGTTTTTATTGTGGAGCTTTTCTCCCGGGGCCTCCGGTGAAAAAGGACCTGTGTCCAGTCAGATTTTCCAGGTCAACAAATGTAAATACATAATAAAATAAATAATAAATACATAAATTACATTTTTAAAGATAAGGAATAAGTTCTAAAAGCCTCTAAAAGTCTACAATATCTGTGTATATATTATTTGTTACTGTTTTTTTTTTATTTCTTTGATATTATTTATACTAGATTGAAATGTTATTATTTTTGTGATTTTTTTTTTTATTTTTAGGAGATCTTGATTAAGAAGCTATTTTTAATTTTTTCTATTGCTAGTTCATTTGTATGAGTTAATATGTCATTACATTTTTGAGTACATTTATTTCCTCCTTATTGGAGACTAAAATTAATTTCTTATTTTTTGCTACTCTGTTAATTTTATTTGAATGTCTAATAATTCTTTATTCCATTGTTTCAATTTATGCTTGTACCAATATATCACATAACCATAAATATACACTAAGAGTCCCAAACCATAATTAAATCAGAATCTGGAGTGTTATTAAAGAACATAAAATTATATATTTCATTAAGTAGCCAAATTTTGTACTCCTTTTTTCTAATAATATAAGATGGTATTCTTGTAATATATTTAAATTTTTTTAAATCCATTTCCATTTTTAAAACTAGGGCATTAGGATGAGAAAATGGAGATGGTATTATTTTGAAAGTAGTTATTTAGAAAAAATGCTTGAGCACCACAGTTAAAAGAATAATGAGTAAAATTCAATGAGCCAATATCTTTAAAGTTAAATGTATCTTTAAAATCTAAAATCTCTGTCTACGACTTCAAAGATCTTGCCCTCTGTGCAAAGTCTGCAAGTCCACCCTGTGGTCACTTGGGTTTCCTCCAGGTGCTCCGGTTTCCTTCCACATCCCCAAAACATGCTGCAGGTGGATTGGACACTCTAAATTGGCCCTAGGCATGAGTGTGTGCCTTCTGTGGAAGGTTGGGCTCTTGACTGGCAACTCAACACTGTAAACCTTCACTGCCAATTATGAGTGGACAGGTGATCTGCTGTGGCAACCCCTAACTGAGAACAGCCAAAAGAAGAAAGTAAATAGATCCTCCCACACCTCATTTTTCTATAAAATGAGTTAATTGTATCTCCCTTTTTCAATAAGATAGCTACTCTTCTTCTTTTAGCTTTAAAAAAGGATTGAGCTAAGAACATATATTAATTAGATATTTATATTGGAATTTGAATTATTATTTTAATTTTCATATGAAAAGTGAGTTTATTGAAGGAACATTACAAGTGGCTTATTCAAATCTAGATATTTTACCAATTTTGCCCTCTTTTTAGGGTCATTTAAACCATTAACATTTAAAGATAAAGTTAAATTCATAATAATTTAGAATAGAATATGAATTTAAAAATTTTAAAAGTAATAACATATTGAAGAGAATAGTACAAATTAATGAATATAAACTTGTGATTATCTCATGGATAAATGTAAGAGTCTCAGACAAAAGGAAAAGGAACATAAGTAAAAAAAAAATTGAAAAAATAAATGTAAACATGGAATAACTGATTCCTACTCTATAGAAAAAAATCTCAAGACTAGCTATCTGAAACCCCAAAAAAAGTGTTAGACATAATACATAAGGTCTATAGTAATTTAAAATGGAGAGAGAACTTTTATAAATGAAAAAGTAGATATATATTTGCCTACATTTTTATTTATAAATTTGAATTAGATTAAAAATAAATAAATATTAGAATCACAAATATAAAACAAAATGTGTAAAAGACTGTATATAAAATAGAAAAATAGTCTATGTATTTTATCCTTGACTACCAGATCACAGACTAGAAATAGCTTAAAAAGCAAAGAAAATAAGTATCAGAACAATTATAGGGAAATATATAGAATATCTTCTGAATTCTAGGTCTGCAAAAAAGAAAACTGTAAATATCTGCAGGATACACACATATTTTCCTTCTTTCTCTACCCCTCTTCTCTTTTTTCCATTCTCCTTTTTTCTTTCCTCTCTCTCTTCCCTTCCCTTTCTACTCTTCTCCCTCTGTCACTCTTAATTTTCTTGTCCCTTATTTCTTTCACTGAATATTCATGTAATATAAACTGTGTGAAAACATTATTTGACATATCCACACAAATGAAGAATGTAGTCATAAAGCCCTCCAGTGCAGTACTTTTTCTAAGAAATAATGAAACAATCACAAGATCTAAGCAAAAGGGAGCCGTCAATGCCATCCAATGTCAAGATAAAACAGATCTCAATCAGGCAAAGCTCACAAGCAAAATATATTCCACCAAGTACAGCAAAAGACCTTCCACTGCAATAAAGAATAGTCCACCTCATCCAAAAGTCTTGCACATCAAAAGCCTGCACCACCCCAACACTAAACGTCAGCATCAGTCCCTCAACTGCTACCTCGCAATACCACCCATTGGAGCTCTTTCAGCTGTTTAAAATTGTTTGTTATAAACTAGTATAGAAGTGCACATTTAACCCACAATCGATTAAATGCATTTAACATAGATGAAAACAGACAATGGTTATATAACACAATGCCTTCCTTTTATAGCAGTTCAAATGATTATTGAAAACACAATATAACAGAGATCTGTTATAACTGATAAGACAATATTAATATAATAAAAATGTTTAAAAATAAAGGAAGAGAAAAAAAAATCAAAGTAGAGTGATTGAAAACATGACATTCATAATTACAGGAAATTAAAATAAAAAATCTTTCTGTATTATAACAGCTATTTTTTATCCCATCACTTTCTTGTTAACATCCCTTCTCCTTATATATTTAAAATAAAAATATCTTCTCTTATTTTTAAAGACATACCTAACTTGTAACGGAAACATTTACATGTTGTATCTTTCGGCTTTTCCCGGTTAGGGGTCACCACAGTGCAACTCCAGTCTGCTAATGATTGGCAGTAGATTTTTATGTACTGAGTTGCCAGCCCTAACGTACAACCTTCAGCAAAGGTACGCCCATTCACGCATGTCTCCACACAGAAGACGCTTTAGCTGAAAATCGAACAGGACAACGTCTTACTGTGAGGCAACAACGCTACCACAGCACCACCACCTTAATGATTTGTAAACTTCTTTTCAATTTTACTTATATATGTAAATGTTTAATGGAAACATTTACATATATAAGTAAAATTGAAAAGAAGTTTACAAATAATTAAGTAAAAATATAAGGTATAGTAACATCTATACTTCTCAAAGGGAAATAAGGGAAAAAAAAAACAGTGATGCAAATGGGGAATGATTAATAAATTAACGCCAGGTTCAACATTTATATAATTTAAAAACTGTTGTTTACCTATATTTTATTAACACAACTATATAGAGAGTATTCATCATGAGAGTTTAATGAAAGTTATTGTAAATGATAACTATCTTTTATTTATTGCAGTGTAATAGTTTAAACGTTCGTATTTTCCACAGGAACAAATGTGTGTATGACACACACCAATAACTACTCTAAATATCCTTTGGAACAAAATTATTTTTCCATTTGAAGATAGATTGCAGTTAATTAAGATGATATTATTTCCAAAAATATTACATATAACTCAGTCTCTTACTTTCCCACCTAATAAATTACAAATTAAAATAATAAATAAATTATTGATATAATTTTTTTATGGTAACCAAATAAACCCATATTAAGTTTATATTATCATGTTAGACTTTTGAATTTTGGAGACATTAATTTTCCAAGTAAAGAAACATATGCAAAAACAATAACACTTAGAACTATTCTTAATCTGCTAGAGTATAAAGATGTCAGAAACTGGAAATCTTTACATTATTATCTGCTTAATATGAATAAATTAAACACTTCAGAATTTAATAATCATGAATCTTATAATCTCTTTTGGATATTTATTTGTAATTATATACAAATTACTATTTATCCTCCTGCAAAATCATGTTATGTTAATCAAATATTTAAGATCTTTAAAAATGATTTCAAACAATTTAAATTACAAGTTTTGGTTTGAAACCCTTATTCCATTTCCTTAATTAAAAATCTTATAAATACTGTACCAATTTATATACTTAATAACTGGGAAAGATAACATTTTTGTTGGTAGTAATGTTCTGATGGAGTTAACACTACCCAACTAAAACCCAACCCAGTTTGGTTTTGTAAAGGGCAGATCACGTCTACTCAACCTGGTGGACTTCTTTGAGAAGATCACCAAAGCAATGGATGAGGGAAAAATCACTGACACAGCCTACCTTGACCTAGCCAAGGCATTTGACACAATACCCAACTCGAGCATTGTTGACCAACTTAGGAGATTAGATACAAACCTGTATGTCACCCAGATTATAGCCAACTGGCTCACAGACAGGACCAAGGAAGTTAGAATTGGGGAGTCCACCTCTACAAAGAGGCCAGACACAAGTGGAGTCTCTCAGGGATCAGTCCTTGGACCACTCCTTTTTGGCATTTACTTCTGTGAATGTCAGTGGTCTCTGGCTGACTAAATTTGCAGATGATTGCAAATTAGGAGCTGTCATTGAATCTCACACTGACACAATTGTTCTCCAGGAGGGGCTGACACAGACAAACAACTGGTGGACTAAAATGAAATGCCAAGAAATACATAATAGTATCCTTTGGGAAGTTATCCATCCCTGGTAACTATCATATTGACAACACACCCCTTAGAGTCGACCTAGTAGTCAGGGACTTAGGGACACACATAGATAGCAATCTAGACTTTGATCATTACATGTCTACAGTGGTATGGAAATAATCATTCTATGTTGTGCAACCTATAAGCAAAGGTATAGCATCTAAGTCCAAAGAAGTAATTGTACCACTGTATTTGGCATTCATCAGATCTATCATTGAGTACAATGCCCCCTTTGGTATGTAATGACCAGGCATATCCAACAACTGGAATGTCCACAGAGGTTCCTCACTAAAAGAATACAGGGCATAAGTAATGTATCCTATGCAGGCTGCCTCAAGGTCCTGTGTATTCTGTCTCCTACAGACGTTTGAGGGGAGATCTATGCCTGGCATACAGGGAATTGTCAGAATCCACTGTGATGGACCTCCTGCATATCCACAAAACAAACAGTACCAGAATGACCCCTTCTAAAAACTTAAACCTTGAGTGTGATATAAATAGGACCTGCTGCAGAGATAGGTATGTATCCCAGGGACTACCATGTCTATGGAACAGGCTCCCCATCCATGTGAAGCAGAGTTTCTCTCTAATCCAATTCAACTGCAACTTAGACAATTGGATGGGAAACCAGAAATTAATTCCTGGTTTGGCACCTATGTCTCTAATGGACAGAGGTAACCTGTAAATGGTTTATCTCCCAGGCACATGCTTACACTTATCAAAGGTATCAGAAGTCATCAGAGATTTGGGATGCATGGCTAGGCATAAAAAGGCCCTTGTGGTCGTTAGCCTAGTAAACACCTATGAACCTAAGAATGTATGAACTAAATCTTTTGAGTCTCTGTGTCTATAATATAATATTGATTTTAGGGATTCATCTCATTTCCAATTAATTATTAATTTAGTTCATGCTAAGTTCTGTTATATCTAATTCTTTGGGTAAGGAGAATCCAATAGTGATAACAATTATAAACAAAATTATATATAAAGACCAGGAATGTAATAATCTGATATTCAAATAATACACAATATTAGCAACAGGTATTAGTAAAGTAATGATAATTTTTAGAAATTCTTACAAAAAACATCAAATTCCTTTAACTGAGACAAACAAGAAAAGCTTCTTCATTCTATATCAAACACATCCTGGTATTTGTATTGAAAATTATTTACTTTGAAATTCATTCATAGAGCTGTTTTGACTCTTAACAGAGTTGCTATGCTTAAAAAAAGATTCTGAAGTTGAATGCTGGAGATATAATAAATATTGTAATGCTAATTGGGCACACATGTTTTTTGATTGTCCTATGTTATGTGAATTTTGGAAAAAGATTGAAGATTTTATCAAAGCATTATGGTTCGGGTCTTTTATACTTACAAAATAACTAATATTCTTTAATGTATTACAGATTAGCAATCCAAAAAAAGACTTATTCTATTTAACTTGGACAATTATTGCAGTGGCTAGGAAAAGCATCACAAGAAAATGGAAACAAAAAAGTTATTGCCACAAAATGAATAATTTATTCTCTCCTTAAAAGAAATGCTATTAAAGAAACAACAACTAAACAACAACTAAGCAGAACAGAAGTTATCCTAGTAAACTCCAAAGCAATCCTTTGTTCAAACTATTTGCCCTCAATTAAACATTTTCATCATAGACTTTCTTTTATTTGCTATATTTTTAGCTATAACTTGTATTATTTGAAGATATCTTAGTCTCAGACAACTTGTATATAATCTAGATATAATGTAAATAGTCTTTTTTGGAAATTGTAAGATGTTTTTATTTATTGTAATATTTTCTGTAATTCCAAACTGAATAAAATAAATTATTTTGAAAAAAAAAATTTCAGATGTAACAAGATCCACTTTAGGCAAACACAAAGTTCTACTACTTAATGAAGGAGTGTAAACATGAAGATGCACTGCAGAATATTGCCAATTGCTGGCTGACATTTAGCACAAACTTCATGCTCCTTACCCACCGGCCATACTGCAAAGCATACCTGACACAAATCCTCTGCCTAGTATCTCTAGGTATCAGGTCATATCTGCACTCTCCAAGATTAAAATCATAGCCTCAATGACACCAGATAACTTCCCATGTTGCAGGACCTAGTGGACCCAATTTGCATCCTCTTTAACCATAACCTGAGAACTGGCTTTGTTCCAGTGGAATGAACAGCAGCAGCAGTAATCCCCTTGTACAAAGGGAGGCCATCAACTGACCCTGGCAGCTATATATACCTGTAAGTCTAACCAGTCTCATCTGCAAATCCATGGAATAATCATCATGGACCTTATCCACAAGGATATGACCTTAAAACTCTAGACCCAACCCAATTTGGCTTCATTAAGGGTAGCTCATGATTATTAAACCTAATAGACTTTTTCAAGAAAGTCACCAAAGCCCTGGATGAAGGAAAGACAGTGCATTCTGCCTACCTTGATCTGGCCAAGGGTTTTGACACAATCACCCACTCGGGTATCAGGGATCAAGATTGAATGCAGGAATGGCTAAGGAGATGTGAATTCAAACCAAAAGATGAAAGGTTACTATTGGCAGCTCAAGATAGTGGGCTATGCACACTTTGGTTTACAAAGTCCATTGAACATGTGGGAGACACAGACAAATGTAGGTTTTGTAAAACAGAACTGGAAATAGTTGCACACCTCATTGCTGGTTATGACATACTAATGGCAGAAGGACTGTATACTGAAAGGCATACTAATGTGGCAAGATGATTGTTTTGGGGATTGTTGAACATTATGGTATTGAAGTAGCTGAAAAACACTGGAAACAAGAGCCACACAACACCATAGAAAATGATGAAGTCTATATCACATGGGATCACCCATTACTAACAATTCAAAAGATAGATGTGACAAAACCAGATATAGTAGTCCATGAAAAGAAGAAAAAAGTAGCATTGATCATTGAAATCACTACAGCCAGTGACTACAGTGTCTTACGTACAAAGAGAAATAAAGTCATAAAGTACCAGGATTTTTTTGCAGAAATGAAGGCAATGTGGAAGAAAGATACCCAAACAGTTCCAATTAAAGTAAGAGCAAAAGATCTTATAAAAAAATCTACAATCATATTTAGATATGTTATCAGTACGTGTAACTCCTTATGAATTGCAGAAGGAGTTATTACTGGACACATTATGGGTACTGTGAAGAGCTCTTCTGACTGACATCAAAGATTGAAACTATACTAATTTCATGAACTTTAATCATACTTTGACTTAGGAATGGGGTCCATTCTAGCCATGGTAATAGAAAAAGACTTGGAGAAATTAAAAAACAGCAACTGGAGATTAACCCTTACATCTCTAGATGGTTAGTGAATTGGATTATTGTCAGAACACATACTTTAGATTTGGTGAGTCAACTTCTACCAGTAGAGCCATCACCAGTGGTGTACCACAGGGATCTGTGCTGGGTCCTTTACTGTTCAAAATATATTTCTCTGAAGTCCAGACAAAATTAAACATCCTTTTGCTTAGCAAGTTTGCTGATGATTGCAACTTGGGTGCAATCATTGAGTCTCCCAGTAATGTTAACAGATTTCAGTGTGGGGCTAACATAGACAAATTATTGGTACCCAAGCCACACATTCTAAAACTATATGCAAAAAAGTGCCATTATTATTGCCTTTTGCATTGTGCACTTTCCATAGCCACCACCAAGCAGCTGGATTTCGAAGATGATGGCAAACGAGATATATATTTCTACTGCTTTCCCTGTTTGCACATAGTTAATCAGTGAACAAACATGACCCCCATTGCTAACATTATGACAGAGCTGAGTAATGAGTGCAAGAAACACATCTGTTGCTTAGCTATCACAGTGGCAGCAGATGTAATTGCATTAACACTTTCTTTTGTAGCCCAGATGATATATGATTTGAATCCTGGTGTAGCTAATGATTTTAAATATGTATTGATAATGCAATGAAATAATTGTTTAAATTACATTCACTACCTCAGTGCAGCATGTTTAAGTTGCATTGTGAGGAGATAACTGCACCATTGAATAGCCATTTTCTGTTGCATGGCATTGTGTTGCCAAACTCTGTGCAAACACAGAGGACAAAAAGTGAAGGGCTCCAATTTTTTACTTGTGTGTGTTATGTGTTATTCTGTTTTTTAACTAGATTAAAGATGTTAAAATGGGGTAGATATGAAAGTGGTGAAATGGTGGGTAAGCAGGGCAAAGAAGATAAGGAAAGCAATATAAGCATGTGCAGGAGGGAGCTAGGAAATAACCATAGCTATCCAGTTCTTCAGTGTAACATGAAAACATGTACAAAAATATTAGCTGAATTTGGACTGTCACATCAACAAAGAGAAGTGAAAACAATGCAATGAAGCTGTATGGCCAGTTGGACTGAATTAAGTGAGTCAAGAAGACATGTGTGTGAAGTGGAGAGCTATGTATGGGAAATAAATATATATTTTTGTGAGACAAATGCCCATATTTTTTTTACATCAGTAGGAGAAAATGCTGGGTAAGGAAAGTAGGTATTTCTGGGTCAAGTACATAGGGTAGATGAGGAAACAGATGCAAAGAAACAGGACAAACAAGACAAGACACAGGTATGGTGAAGGGCATGACAGATTGGGGGAAACCATGATTGGGGTTGGGGGGGACAACAGATGCCTATGCTCATCAAATATGGGAACAGTGAGAATCTAGTCCTCACCTGCAGGACTGTCATCACTGTTGCCTTACTTTGCTGGCTATTGGAGTGCCTGATGTCTTCTCATATGGACCATAAGGGAGAATAGCCTCTCCATCCAGTGTGCACTTGCACCAAAGGTGCAGAACATGACCCTATGCTCTAACCCTAGCATCTCCTGACTGGTGATAAAGTCCCCACCTTTCCCACTACTCCTGGAGGGTACCACAGCACCAGCTGCTGGGGTAGTGCTATCTGATGTGGAGGGCCCGGGTACTACAGTGACAGAAGAGGCAGTACTGCCAAGTCATGTCCCAGATGTGCTGGGCATCATGAATGACCGCTTGGCAAAGGTGTAGGCTGAGCCATGGGGTTTGCTGTACCTCCCTGTGCTGTAAATCATTTTGTGATTTACAGGAGAAGGATAACATGAAAACATTTTCACAGCACACAGAAAAAAAGAGAGAGAGTTAATGGTTGGGGTGAAAAAAAGAGATATAATTAGTGTCATCATATGTGATATATAATGCATTATTACAATAACATTTTTTATCTCAGCTTTTACATTTAAGTAAACTTTTTAACAGCTACAACATATAAGTGAGGATTACTCAAAGTAATCCTTGCAATGTGCATATATTACACATATGCTTGGTCCAGTTATACAGATTAAGCTAACAGCAGAACATCTATGCCACTTGTGTTGAAATTAAATTATGTAAAATATTTTAAAGGATTTTACTATATATTTGTTACTTGAGGTATTTTAACCCATCATGTCTTACTACAGTATTAGACTTGACTCCTACAGATGGGTTGACTGAAGCATGCATGCTTGCTTTTACTGTTTAGATAAGCATGCTTACTTTGCTACAATACAACAGTACAGGAAACAAAACATTAGCCAAAATAATACTTCTGTTGTGTTGCATACATACCGCTTGCTTCCCTAAGTCTCTCTAGATACTCAGAATGGGCATCTTTATTGGCCATAATCTCTGAGCTGACTGTGGAATAAAGAGACGTGAGAAAGACAAGAGCATTATGTATACCAGTCTTGCCTATATGCAACTTTCTGTCTAATATAAATTTTCTTGATCAGTATACTTAAACATTTAAGAGATGTCAGCAGTCCGGAACTCACCCAGCCACTGATTTATTGTGTCCCTCTTGCACATTTTCAGGTCATTAAAGTGATACCTACACTGTTCTCCAGTGCATGCAATGTCAGTCACACTGGAAACAGCCCTGGCCAGACTATTCCAAGCCTCAGACTTGTATAGGGAGAGAGTAGAGTATGCCTGCAAGAGTCTTCAGTTGTAGCAGTTTATAAAGAGTCCAGTAAAGATTCTGGACTGCTCAACACCCACCTCTACATCCTAAATTGGGCACCATCCCTTCTACCACCAGACATGCCCAACCAGGGAAAACAGAAATAGTTAAGAATGATTTCAGACCAATGCTTGCTATTGCATTTACTGGTATTGTGCAATACCGAACAATTATGCCAACATTGTTTGTGTGATGTTGAGTGAAGAGCAACAGTGCTAAACAGAGATGAAAGCAATTTTTGAAATTGGAAGGTTAATCTAAAATTGGCATTAGTTTGAGGGTTTTTTTGCTGCTGTAACTGACAAGTGATTTAACTTTGCAGACATGAACTTGGGGCATACATTTTATGACCTAAAACATTTTTGTCTGGCTTTACCACACTGATAAAATCATTTTTACAATGCAGGATTCAAACTTATACATAAGGGTCAAAACATTTATTTCTTTAGTGGTGATTTTTCATTCTTGCTACAAAAAAAAAGAAATGCTTCTCAGACATACTCATTATTTACATATAAATACACATGACAGACTGAGGGTTAACCATGTACGTGTGTGACCTGGCAAGGTCCTGGTTATACATCCCTATGTGTATAATTTTTATTGAAGTCTGAAGACCATCAAAGGCCAGAGAAAACAATTATGATTACAGAAACATATTAGTCAATATACCCTCACTCACACAAGGAATTCATATGAGTTTATTAAAATTGGGTGTAGAACCCTTAATAAAATTGTGAATGTGTAATAATTTCTTTCATGTGAATTTTAATATAAATTAAAATAAGACAACAGGAAAAATATTTTAATTTGCTGTATTAGAACTAAGAATTGTCTGTATTGCAGCCCTACATTTACACCTGGTGCCACAGGAATAGTTAAAAAAAGCAGTTGGCTAGTTTCATATTCATTATTAAGTTATGTGAGTTACCTGCCACACAATGCCACTTAGTGGTGCCCAACATAGTTGACAGAATGCATCTATTTTGAAATTGTTTACTGTCTGCACCCTCTCTGCAGGTGTTCTCTTCTATACCTGCAGGTGTTGGGGAAGGTTGCTAACCGACGTGCAACGCCGCTTAGCAGATTTGTGTGATGGAATATAAGAGATGCAAACAATGTATCCTTTTTAAAATTGAGAATGTCTGCATCCTGTCTGCTCCATGTGTGGGCCATTACTCCAGTTTGCTCAATGCTAAGTGATGCACAAATATAAGAAGCAAAGCTAAACTTACTTTAGCTGTCAGCACTGTTTCTTAGGTTTCATCCTTAAAGGACAAACGTGGGACTTGAACCATCATCTACTGATAGTATATACGTGGGGATCACCATGTATAACAGATGTGCTGCACACACATGTGATCCACAAGTATAGTTTATGCATTGGTTATTAGAGAATTACATTACATGACATTTAGTGTATTTATCCTTTTCATGTGTTTCTGCAAATCTGTGCACCAGACAAATACTGGTATATTAAAAAAATGAAATAAACAACAGTACAAAATAAATGTTAGAAGACATGAAAGATTTTTACACAAGTCTGGATTTGAACTCTTAAATCAATGAACCTACAAAACACAGTATGGTTGTTTTATCCCTCTTTGTTACAGAAAGCTTAGTAGCAGGAATCAACATCACTGTACATACAATCAAGTCCAAAATCATCCACAGTATTATCCAGACATATGTTACTTGTATACTTCTGAGTTGTTTGTACATGTGTTATTTTCCGATGTAGTGCAGTGAATGATAACACAACTATTTATGACTATTGCTTGCAGTAATGCAGCTCTGACTTATCTTTGTATGTTGTTCATTATTCTCTTATATTAGCAGTAATCTGAGACATGCAGTCTGTAAGGCATTTTGTATCATTGTCCTTAAAATGTGTGAGAATATTAAATCATAATAATGTACAGTTTTTAACAAATCTCAGGGGAGGTTAGTTATTATTGAACAGAAACTGTGAAATGTGTGCTGCTTACTAACATTAAAAACCTTGAAACAATTACTTCTGCACTTTGTAAGTCTAACTTGGAGGTAAGGGAGTCTGAACTTCTGTTGAGTTTTCATCCTCCCTACTAGTAATCATGCATAGTTCAATCCTTTAGGTTCATAGGTTCATTGATAGGTAGTAGACTATCGGCCCAAGGGCCTAAGTAAGCCTAGCCAACAAGGTTCCCTGGCTTGCGCCACCCAAGAAAGTTAATTTCCTGTGCCTCTATTGAGCAGAACCACATAAGTGATCCCCGGGGTGTAGTTCATATTTCCCATCCACTCATCAAGATTTTTCTTAAAGAGTGCTAAGGAGGAACTTTGCTTGACATAGATGAGTAGCTTGTTGCAGAGTATAGAAAGTCTCTGGGACAGGAATCTATCCCTCCAGCATGTCCTGTTTATAGTGGTGACGAGGTTTATGTCCCTAGAGCATGTAGCTGGGAGGGTTTGGGATTTCTTTAGATGTAGCATGTCCAATAGCTCTGGGTTTAACATAGTTTTATATGTTAGGCAGAGATCTCCTCAGAGTAGGTAATATGCTACAGTGTAAAGCTGGAGATTTTTGAGACGGTCAGTGTAGGGCATCTGTTTGAGGCCAGTAATCCTCTTTGTGAGGTACTTCTATGGCCTTTACAGCTGCTGCAGATGTCTAGTGAGGTACATTCCAAAAGGGGCTTTGTACTCTATAATGGGTCTAATGAGTCCTGAGTAGAGGAAAACAATACCTCTTTTTTTCCTGGATGAGAACCCTTCTGTGATGAGGTGGCCACATAGAAGGATTTCCTGACTACTGTGGCAATGTGATTATCAAAGGAGAGACAACTGTCTACCTGGGTCCCAAGGTCTCTTATCACACATTCGGCGTTAAGTAGACTGCAGTTTATGTGGTAGTCATGGGTACAGAGTTTTTACCAAAGGGGATGACAATGCACTTTTTGTCATTGAGTTTGAGGCCATGCTTCTGACACCAGGCATCTATCTCAGTGAGGCCCTTCTGTAGGATGTCCACATCATTTGGGGACTCGACTATGGCTCCTAGTTTGCAGTCATATATGAACTTCATTAGCCAGAGGCCTTCTGTGTTAGCCTGTACTTCAGAGAAGTAGATACCAAACAGGAGAGGTCCCAGGACTGAACCCTGTAGTACTCCACTTGTCACTGGTTTGAAGTCAGATTTGGAGTCTGAAACTTTTACAGTGTGGGTTCTGTCAGTCAGCCAGTTGGCAACCCATTTTGTGATATAGGGATTTATACCTAGTTTAGTGAGTTAAGCTATAATTCCAGAATGGGAGATGGTGTCAAAATCCTTGGTGAGGTCAAGATAGGCTGTGTGAACCACCTTACTCTTGTCTATGGCTTTGGTGACTGCCTCAAAGAAGTCAATCAGGTTCAGAAGGCATGATCTGCCTTTCACAAAACTGAACTGGGTGGGGTCCAGAGTTTGGAGGTTACCACTGTCTTTATGAGTTCCATTATGATACATTCCATGGTCTTGTAGATCAGGCTCATCAGACTAATAGAGCAATAGTTCCCAGGATCAGTGGTGGCTCCCCCTTTGTGGAGTGGGATAACTGTTGCTGTGTGCCATTCAGTGGGCACAAAGCCTGACGTGAGACTATGATTGAACATGGTGCTTAGGTGGGGAGCCAGTTTGTTCTGAAGTTCATGTAAAATGCAGCCTGGGATGTTGTCCAGTCTCATGGATGCTGTGTTTTTGGTTTTAGAGAGTGCAGCTTTTTCCTGCATAGATGTGATTACAGGGACTCTGCATTCTTCCTGTATAAGGGGGTGAGAGGGGGATAAAGTTAGCAATGAACCTATCTGCCAGGATGTTTGCAATATCAGTAGGTTCTGTACTTTTCATGCCATTGTGCTGTAACTCAGAGCAGATCTGGGTGTTGCCATTGAGATTATTGACATAGCTATAGAATGCTTTGTGGTTGCCCTTAGAATCAGTGGAGATTTTGTTTTTGTAGCTAGCGTTGGAGGATCTTATACAGGATTTCAGCTTCTTACTGAAGCTGACCAGGGAGCTCCTCCACTCATGTGATTTTACTATTTTTTGCAACAGTTTCTTCCTTTTGTTGTAGAGTTTGTTTATGGCAGGGGACCACCAGATTGTCTTCCATTTTTTGGAGGATAGCGTCTTGGTTCTGTTTGGGATAGCATGATCCATGCACTCGTGTAAGTGCTTATAGAGTGCATTTGTGTAGGGTTCAGAAGTCGTAACTGTATTGTCCATCTGCATGGGTGCCATGAAGTTCACCACTTCTGTCTTAAGAGGCATGAAGTTGGCTTTGGAGAAATTATTTGCCATGGCTTCCTTAATGTGGGTGGGGGCAGGATGCAGATATCTAGAGTGATTAGCTTATGGTTGGATCTGACCAACGAGGAGTTGACTTCAGGTGTGGAACACCAGTCACTCATGTTGGTAATGGGTAGGTCTAGGATATTGTTGCCCCTGGTGGGAGTGTGGATAAGTTGATCCAGGGCATTGGAATTTATGAATTCCAGAAAGTGTTGAGCAAAGGAGTTGGTACATGAGTAGTTTTCCCAGTTAGTGGTGGGGTAGTTGAAATCATCAATTATTAGGGTGTTTGATTGAAGCCTAATATTTTCCAGGTTATCAAGAAAAGAGGAGTGGGAATCCTGTGGCATGGTGGGGGATGTGTAGCAAGCTACACTTTGGATGGCAGTTTTGCCCAGAGTTAGTTGCACTTGGATAACCTCAGATGCATTATGCTGCGCAACTAGACTGTAGGTGTGGACATCCTTAATGAATACGGACACACACATCTCCACCTTTGGTGTTCTGATTCAGGGAAGATGGCCAAAAAGTGTGGTATGAGTTATAGCCTGGTAATGCAGGGGTGCTCTCTAGAGCCTTGAACCAGGTCTCAGTTACTGCATAGATATCACTGTTCTCCATTTTAAGGAGTGCCTCAAGTGAGTGCATTTTGAGATTTAGAATTCTAGCATTGAGTAGCATTACCCTCAGTTTTTGCTTGCCTGTTCCTGTTATGGTGGTGAATTTGTCATTTGAACCTTGCCTAAAAAAGGCACTATAGTGGTGGCAAGAGCCTTAGACAGTATCTGGAATCCCGGGGGCGACAGGTGCAGGTCATCTCTGGCAAAGCATCGTGGTGTGTCGACCATGTCGTCCCAGGCAGACAGATACTGGATCCCCTTAGAATGACACCAGAAGCTTAGCCAATTGTTGAAGTCAATCATTTTTCCTAGTACTGCGGTATCATTCTGGGTGATGGCAGGATGCTACTCAGGGCTAGGGTCATACCTGCCTGAGCTACAAGATCAAAGAGCTCTTACATGTCTCTTTTCATGTAGTCCAGGGAGGTACATCGCAAGTCATTCACACCAACATGGACAATGACAGAGTCATATTAGTACTTGTTGTGGAGTGACCTGAGTGTGTGGGTTATGTGGTGGATCCTGGCACCCGACAGGCAGCTGACAGTAACCTTCTCCTTGTTTAGCCTGGTGAGTGGGACATCAGTGTGTCTGACTATAAAGTCACCTATGACAAATGTGTTAGGTATGTTGGTTTGCCTTATGGGCTGTGGTTTATTGGCACACTGAGTCTGTGGGCTAATTGTCATTTGGGTTTTGTTGGGGGGTGTGAAGGTTGCTTGCGTTTCTACTTTGGAGGTCTCTGTTGCTTGAGCAGATTATTATTGAGAGCCTCTGCAAATGTTTTTTTGTTTCTATGTGTGGATTTTGGTGGTGTAGGTTTAGTGGGACTATGTGATGAGTGTCAAGTTCAGTCTTAGTCGGAGAGAGCTTTATCTCCAGTTTGGCTAGATAAGTGCATCTCTCACAGGTATTTGTGTTGGGTGGTATGAGGAGAGGGTTGTCTGTATACATGAGGCAATTGCAACATTTCCTCAAGATGCCCAGATTCTTCAGATAGACAGGAGAGAACACTGGAAGCTGACCCTTGGACATGCCTGAATAAAAAACTACTTTCCTCTAGACAAGTGAGAGAAGTAAGTATAAGAGCTGTTTTTCTCTAAACAAGAGAGGAAAGTACAAAAACTGTTTCCCTCTAGGTAAAAAGGAAGGTTGAGTGCTGTAGTAATTTGTAGCTTATTTAGTGCTAACAACAAGTTCTGAGCACAAATAAGCAAATTCAAGTGATAAAACTAAGAATCTGTACCTGGATCTTGTGGTAGATAGCCTACCTAGTGCTTACCATTCCCACTGATAAGCTAGAATGCTTCCCTCCAACACAGAAAGGCTTGGGGGGGGGCTCAGAAGCTTACAAACAGTCCTGGATACAGCAAATCTTTATCTGGACTAGACAAGTTACAGGAAAGGTGGGAAACAAGCGCAAACATGGGCTTTAAACCAGAAAGTTGAAAGAGATGGAAAAACTGCCCAAACGGCCAATAAACTACACTTTCTGGGCCAGAAACCACTCTTGTGGTAGATAGGCTACTAGTGCTTACCCCTCCCATTGATAAGTTAGAAGGCTTCCCTCCAACACAGAAAGGCTTGAGGGGCTCAGAGGCTTATGAGCAGTCCTGGATACAGCAAATCTGTATCTGAACTAGACTAGTTACAAAAAAGGTGGGAAACGAGTGCAGACACAGGCTTTTAAAGCAGAAGGTTGAAAGAGATGGAAGAACTGCTCAAACGGCCAATAAACTACAATTTCTGGGCCAGAAACACTCTTGTTGTAGATAGGCTACCTAGTGCTAACCATTCCCACTGATAAGCTAGAATGCTTCCCTCCAATACAGAAAAGCTTGGGAGGCTCAGAAGCATACAAACAGTCCTAGATACAGCAAATCTGTATCTGGACTAGTCTAGTTACAGGAAAGGTGGGAACAAGTGCAAACACGGGCTTTTAAACCAGAAAGTTGAAAGAGATGGAAAAACTGCCAAACGGCCAATAGACTACAATTTCTGGGCCAGAAACCACTCTTGTGGTAGATAGGCTACCTAGTGCTTTCCACTCCCACTGATAAGCTAGAAGGCTTTCCTCCAACATAGAAAGGCTTGGGGGGCTCAGAAGCTAACAAACAGTCCTAGATACAGCAAATCTGTATCTGGACTAGACTAGTTACAGGAATGGTGGAAACAAGCACAAACGCAGTCTTTTAAACCAGAAAGTTGAAAGAGATGGAAAAACTGCCAAACGGCCAATAAACTACAATTTCTGGGCCAGAAACCACTCTTGTAGTAGATAGGTACTTAGTGCTTACCACTCCCACTGATAAGCTAGAAGGCTTCCCTCCAACACAGAAAGGCTTTGGGGGCTCAAAATCTTACAGTCCTGGTTAAAGCAAATCTGTATCTGGACTAGACTAGTTACAGGAAAGGCAGTAAATAAGCTTAGAAATTTTTTTATTGGAAAGTGGAAAGGGAGAAAGGAGAAACAGAAGATAATTCAAAATTATGGACCTAAGTGGCTTGTCCTTCACAAATGTTCTCTCTGTATTAGGTAGAACGAGCTAGTGACACTAGACTGGAATAGAGCAACAAACACTGAGGGAGTAGCTACACTATGTTAACATCTGCTACACAGAGCCAATAACTTGGGATTCAGCTATTCAAATGAGTTCACACCTCATTTGCCTCTTCACCATGCTCACAGGCCTGAATCTACACAGTAAAAAGGGAACCATATAGCTAGGAAACTTGAAGGTGAGGTGACCTGTTTATGTGGATAGCTCAGAAGAAGATTGCTATTACTTTGGATTTCCAAACCAACAGCAGAAAGTATACCAAACAGATAAACAAAAAATAGCTGCTGAAGGCACAAACCCCAAATGATCATCAGATCTAATGAAGTCCTGAAGTTCTGGCACTATCTGGAAGAAAAGTGCTTAATAAAGGCATTCTTAAACAACAGAGCATCATTTGGGGTTTGTGCCTTCAAAAGCTATTTTTTTTATTACTTTGGATTTATCTGCACAGAAGACTACTGATCTTGATAAGGTACAATTGCATTTTTCAATTATATATTGGCTTTGCTCACATCACTAGGAAAAATATGTACATCTCTCTCTCTCTCTCTCTCTCTCTCTCTCTCTCTCTCTCTCTATATATATATATATATATATATATATATATATATATATATAGGTTTACTACTGCTATTTTTAATCTGCTTTGGTCGACTGTTTAAAATGTTGATTCAAATTTGTGGAATTCAAAATGCAGAAAAGTAAATCAATGTAAAAATGAATATATCAAGAACCATGGTTCAATGTTTTCGACATAGTAGGAGGTGACGTCACTCACCTCCTGCTATGCACATTAACATAATGTTAAACTGTACGGTCAATGGTATGTTAATTCTACTGTTTTGCAAGGGGGGTATGCCCCCTGGACACACACACACACACACACACACACACACACACACACACACACACACACACACACACACCACCTGCACAGTTACTGTACCAACTCTGGGATCGCACTTCACTGAGGAAATGGGCTAATTCTCTCTTCCTCACTGAACCTCGATTCCCCTGCACAATGTCGAACCTAAATGCTTAAATTACACTACCCATTTGCTGTAGTGTAGTCAATTGATTTGTGTACAACTTTCTGTCAACATGAAAACTGTTAGTCGACCATATGCTGGTTGACCGATGCAGTTTCATGGTTTTCAGTGCAAACCATATACATACATATATATATATATATATATATATATATATATATATATATATATATATAGAAAAACAGTCACTAAGCCCAGTCCACGTAATGTATGCTTAATCATTCCAACATAGTTTTTTACAGGAGATTTGTGGACAATCTCTTCTTTTTGTGGAAGGGAACGGACAATGTGCCTATTTCTTTTTTCAATCAATTGAATATTGTGAGTTCTTTTTTGAAGTTTACTTTAGAATTTTCGGTAGATACCATTAGTTATTTGGATGTAACCATATACCGGGAGAATAATTATTTTAAGACCAAGGTATATCGCAAACCTTGTTATAGGCCAGCCTATTTATATAGGTCCAGTATGCATAATCCGATGGTATTTAACAATATTATTAAAGGGCAGGCGATGAGGACATCGAGGCTGTGTTGTGAGGAATCACTTTTGAGTGAAGAACTCCACAATCTCAAGCTAGGCCTTATGGGAAGGGGGTATAGCCAGCAGAAGGTCACAAAGGTATACTCTCAAGTGAGTAAGTTGAGGCACACCAAGGCGAAACCCTATAACTCAAGTAGAGGGGAGCAGTTTGATGCAGTGGCTTCTAGATCTAGGAAAGAATCAGTAAATCTTCCTTATTGTAACAACATTGATAAAGTTAGGAATGCAATACATCTAATTGGAACATACTTATGGTGGATGACAAGATTAGAGACATAGTAGGGAATTATCCAACTTTCACGTATAAGAACATGAAAAACCTTAAGCAACAACTTTTTTACAATGACTCATTTGTCCCTAATTCTGTAGTATCTAGATGTTTTAGGGGAACTAAGACGTGTGGGAAGTGTCTGCAGTGTGGGTCCATAGATGAGTCACGTATCTTTAAACATCCAGACACAGGCCATCTATGGGAACTACGTAATGACAGTACCTGTAACTCTAAAAATGTGGTTTATGTGGCACACTGTTTGGTCTGTTTTAATTTCTACATTGGGAAAACCAACAGGACCCTCAGGGAGCGTATAAGAGATCATGCATATTGTCTTTCAAGGAAGCAGGAATACAGCGCTTTAGCTAGACACACTTTGCAAAAGGGCGCCAACCACGTCTTTTGATTTCAAGTATTGCATATACAATTGGAGAATATTAGATTGGGCGATATAATACATTTGACTTAGCAGGCTGAGGTTAAATGGATACTAAGGCTTGCTGCACATAGAGGCAGAGGACTCAATGAGAGTGTTTCTCTAAAGCCTCATCTCAGAGCTAGAACACTCAGGTAGGTCATTGTTTATAAATTGTATATATTTTGTAGTTTTTAGATACAGTTCTGTTAGGGTAGCTAATTGTTTAGCCTGTTGGCTTTTCAGTATTTGTTTTAATATATATATTTTGTATATGTATTATTTCCAGTAATATAGTAGTTTTAGTAATATTTGGTATGTCATATGAGAGTTTGCATTACATCTTAGTCTTATTGGATGCCCATTATTAGTGATTGTTAATTGATTTATTGAACCAGTTAGGTAACAGGATGTATATAAAGATTTGAAAGCACTTGTATGAGTATGTCTGAAAAAGCAGATGTAGTGTCCGCGAAAGCACTCACATTTTATTAATAAATTTGTTTTTTATTTATTTGGACTTTGGAATTCTTCATATTGTGGAAGTCTAAGCTGATATAAGGTGGTCGTGCTCCTTCTAACTTGTTTTTTTGCATATATATATATATATATATATATATATATATATATATATATATATATATAGATAGATAGATAGATATATGTATAATATATATAGCTAGATATAGATAGATATGTGTATATATATATATATATATATATATATATATATATATATATATATATATATATGTATACCTAGATATAGATAGATAGATAGATAGATAGATAGATAGATAGATAGATAGCTAGATAGATAGGTACACATAAATGATTAGCACCTTCCCTAAAATAAGTGCTCCTTCCTAAACTGCTTTTTAGTAATCTACACATGCCATATTACATATATATGACTGTACATACTGGCAGATGTCATCTGTTTGTATCCTGTTTTTAAAATTTTTGGTATGTTTCCTGTATTATAAAATTTGATATGTATTAACTGTCTCTGTTTTGTTATGTGGAGCTTTTCTCCCCGGGCCTCAGCTGAAAATGAACATGTATCCAGATGACTATCCTGGTCAACAAATGTAAACTAAAATAAAATAAAATAAATATATAGATAGATACACACACACACACACACACACACATGCACACACATATATATATATGTGTGTGTGTGTGTGTGTGTGTGTGTATATATATATATATATATATATATATATATATACATATTAGTAAATGCTACTTTAATCTCTATGCTCTTCTTAAAAGTTTACTGATGGCATAGGCATTTTAAGTCAGGGCATTTTTGTTTTTCAAATGCACAGCCTTATTAACTTTCAGCACGTGTTATGTTACAGTTTTTTTTGCAATCTTCCATTGCAGTTTCAGTGAAATACAAATGTCCTAAATTGTCCATGACACATGACCATAGACACCTCTAGGGGAGTGCTGAATACAGGTAGAGGTGACTGACAATTGCATTAAAATCAATGTTCTGTGGTAAATGTGTACATATGGTTTTTGGAATAGTTTGCTTGATAGCACTTATAACAATTCATTGATGCTTTATTTGTTTTTTTGGTACAAAATTGTCATTTGCCTGTTGGTTTGGGGGTGGGATACTCAAGTTCCATTTCTGTGTTTACAGAAATCCAAATTGTTTTCACACAGGTTTGCTATGCTATTGTTACTCCTTGTTTTGGATCAAACCTTGGTTTGTGTGTGACTGTTATATGTTGCACCCACATAACCATTCTTCTATATTTGAATAACTTGAAATTTTTGGTTTCTCTAGTAGGTAGCATTGAAAAATTAATAATATGTGTTCTATCTAAGCAGGATTTTTATTTATGTGATATTTATGTGTAATATGCTTCTTTTGTGTTTGTCACCCAGGACTTTTGCACATAAGTATCCCAATCCTTGCAAATCCCCCTTCAATGACTCAGAACATTATGTGATTGTTGAAGCATTTTGGCAACATGGTACCTTTCTGCTTGATAGAGGATGATGTGATATGTCTGGAATAATTCATATTTGAAACCAGATAGTGAATGATGTGAATGCTGTTGGTGGATGCAGCAGAACATATGATCACTGAGCCACTGACATGATTTCATTGCTCTGGAGGAGAGCAGCTGTAGTGGCCAGTGGACAGCTGGCTACTTGGGGGGGATGCTACAGAGTCACCACTGACACCAAATGAAGAGTTCCTGTCCACTGTCAGGGATCCAGAGAGCTTAGTGGAAAGTGTTGCTGTTTCCGGGAAGACAAGTATGTCCCAGAAGGAGCATCCGGGCATGTTTACCTATGTCAATTTTTAAATATTTCTTGTATAGTAAAATAGGGAAAGCAGTACTTAAGTTGATTTAATATATTTTTTTGGGGGGTGCACTAGTTATAGACAGATCAGGACTGGGGCCATCCTCCTTATCAAGTGTGGAGTCATCTGCACATGGTAAGCCAAACATTTTTATTTCAGTACTGATGAGCATTTCACAGAAATATTCATTTATCAGTATGTGTGAGGTGCATGTCAGGACTATGTGTGTACTGCTGTACTGTCTGTGACAGTGGCCCTAGTTTTAGCTTGTTAGCATATATTGAACTTTAGTAGTGTAGCTATTAATTTCTTTCCCGTGCTTGTTACTTATTATCACATGTGTTCCTGACAGTGGAAGTGTAGTGATGTCAGAGTATCAGCAGACTCTGATGATGATGGTGATCAAACAGAAGCACAGTTGGGGGGTGCAGAGGTTAAATATAACACTGAGGTTAACATTCAACCATCCCCTGTAATTCCATCGGACACAGCCAGTAGGCCTATGCCAATTCATTCCAGAGAGCCCTCAGATATTGGAACTGTGGAGGGTGAGGCACTTGATCATAATAGTGTGGATATTGTGACTTCAGTGCCTGTTGACTCCAACCATAACCAAAGTGTGAGCAAGGTGCTACATAGGAGGGTTGCTAGGGTTGCTCAGTGGAGGCCTGCTGTCCATCCTCCACCTGATCTAGATGTGTCTTTCTTTGGCACTTGATATATGTTTATGGCTGTCATGGTTCACGGGCACATTCTAATAGGGCCTCAAAGGAAGTGCTGAGGATTGTAGATGTGGAACAGGCTGACATGCATTACTACCTCCACCATGATGATGATTCAGTGGTTCAGATGAATGACACATTGGTATGGGCCCTGTCTGTAAAGGAATATGTGTTGGGAGAGGTATGGTGTAGGTCAACCACATCATCTGATGTTTGCCAATATGGCCTTGCCTGAATCATGCTACTGTAGTGGCACTACGTCCACTGCTCCATCAGTAGTTGAGTTGTCCAGACCCAGACATGGCAGGCCATGGGGTCATGTTCCTGGGCCTACTAGTGAGGAGAGCTCATTCAGCAGATTTCAGCCATGTTCAGGTAGCAGCAGTGCATCTGACTTTGGGAGTGGACATGCCTGTGCCATTCCTGGCAGATACAGTTCTCAGAGGTGGGGATGATGACGATAAACTGTCACCACTAACGTGCACGGCTCACACCTGTCTGACATACCAGGATGTAGAACTGGTATAGTGCTTGCCCCCCACACACACACACACACACACACAACAGTTACATGGTTCATTCATGAGTCTTAATGTTCACTCTATTTCAGTGGACATTTGATACTCAAATATCTGCTTGTTTCTCTTACTGATTTATACATGTTCACTACCTTTTAAGTCAGCCTAGGCCTTCTGCCCCTCCCCCCAACACACACATATGCAACACCCTTGACAAATGATGATAACTGTGCAATATCCTTGTTCTCTATCTTTTGGATTCAGGGATACATAAGTCTTTTGTCTGATGCTCAGGATGCATAGCAGACATAGTGCTTAGTATATCTGTTTTTGCAATGCTGTTTTGCAAATTGTACTGCTTTCTTGGGTTTTTGTAATGTGTACATCCCTCCTAAAACCTTACTAACAAAGCTGGGCCAAGCCATAAATAAGTGTGACAAAGGTCCAGCAACAGAGAGAGTTTTTAAACATTGTGGTCTTACAAACTTAGACATTTGATAGAATAACAGGGTTTGCAATACTATTTTTATATTTGTTCTTAGGGATATGAAGTCTTAAACTGAAATGCGTGTCGTTATTTTCTAACTTCACTATTTAATGATTTTCCATTACAAATATATGAGGCCAAAATGTGGACATTCAGTGAAAATCTGTCTATTTTAGATGTAAGGCCTATTAGTTGATAGAGGACTCATGTATTCACATAGGTCAGTGCTGTCACATCTTGATGCAATTGCTGTAAAAATCACCTACATTATACTTACTTACATTACCAAGTAACAGTATGCAAAGATATGCCATTCATTTGTATTATTAAATATTTATTTTTCTATTCCACGTTCAACACTTACCTTGGAAATTCAACAGTTGCAGGAGTTTTACTTCAGGGATGACTCTGTCTTATGCTAGCAGTACACAGCCATTACATGGGTAAGCAAAGGTTGTGAGTGTTGCCTGGCATCAATGTTACTGTACGAATGTGTGTAGGATGAAGGTTTTAGCCACTCAGGTGGTGAGCAGGCATGCTATCTGTTGCCTATTGACCAACGGGAGGCCATATTGTGCACATCTACATCTGCCTACAACTACAGTGACTGCTGGCTCCCCCTCTGACTCCTCACCTGTATATGGCTGTGGTGATCTTACCAGTGGTGGTGGGACATGTGGCCCTTCTCCTTGCAGTTCCTGCTGAAGCTGTTTTCTCAGGATAATGCTGCAGAACATGGCACAGATGGTGAATATTTCAGCACATATACAGGAATTGTACTGCCTACAGGGCTCCCCAAGATGTATATAGGCACTGGAACTCATGACTTCAGCAGCTCAAACACACACTCTATGATATTTTGTTGTACCATTCTTCAGCTGGTGTGTGTGCATTTCTGATAGGTGTCATCAGTCACGGTTCCAGTGCATAACCTGCATCCCCAGTAAATCACCCTCTGGGATATCTTCCCTAGTAAACATCTCATATAATTGACTGTTGTGCGAGATATGTGAGTTGTGATGACTGCATGGGTTGCCAGCACACACATTCAGATGATTCCCTTAGCATTACACATAACCTGGCAGTTAATAGTGTGGTTAATATTGTGGTAGCCCTATCTATTTATGTACACCCTTCCCTTTTCCCCAGGTGGTGCTTTGATTTCTACATGTGTACAGTCTATGCCACTATGGACTTCAGGGTAGTTTGCTACAGGGCAGAGCTCCTGCATAGCTCTAGCTTTGTCCTCAGCTGCACAGAGAAAATATATGTACTCACCGGCATGTTGCAGCATAACATTCAGGAACTGATGGAGTATCCCATACGATGATGCCTGTGACACCCTCAGCATGTCTCCTTTTGGTCTCTGGAAGGCTCCTGTAGCTAAAATTCTAAATGCTACATATACCTTAGTGTCTGCTGGGATTAGTTCCCTTCTGTTTTCCCTTGCTCTCAGTTGAGGAGGACAGGAGTTGCACAGTCCTTGTAGTGCTGAATAATTTCCACCTCATGCAGATTATAAAAAGTGAAATGGGGACTAAAAACCCTTCTCCTTTTTGGCCATGGTCTATTAGCAGCAGCAACAGTACTGACATGGGCCTGCTTCACATACACCTGAATAAGAGCAACAGCAGCTCCTAACATTCTTTCCATGTAACCTAGTTTCCATGGCTGTATTGCAATAAGTTTTGGAATTTGTACGGAAAACCACCACCACGGTTGCGTAATAGCTTGTTGAATAGCTCTTACATCCAGGATCAGTTGATTGGCATACAGTTCAGCTGCTTGTGCTGTAATTAGCATGCCATAATGTTGACTGTGTTTGTGCAGCTCTACATGGTGTGTAGAGCCACTTACTGAATACAAAATGGTCCGCTATCGTGTGTGCATCATGCCATGACACGCACATGCTTTTTGTGGCCCATGTAGATTTTATTGAGTCTGCACTTTATAAGTATTAACACTATAAACAACATTATAAGTTATAAACTTAACTGACATCAATACAACCAAGGACCTTTTATCAGGTTGTGTGACATAAAGCCCTCCCAATTGCTTTTAAATGGATTTAATTATAAAATCCATAAACCAACAAATCCTGCTACTGTATGTTAATTGTCATTATGAACTTGACTTCTTTCATTACCAAATAGCAAGTAGAGTAAAATAGAAGGATAAATGTAAAAAAAAAAAAAAAAAAAAAAATGGGGGAGGCTCACACCATAAAGAGCTGCCCCCAAGGGAATGTTGAGGTGGAGGGAGCAGTTGTAATGCTACCTGCTAAAGTGACTGTTGATGTCAGGGAAAGCAAAATATGTTGAGGGCTCAAGCCATCCATTGCCAGAAAAATGGAGCAAGGACAAACTGACTTGCTCAAAGAGCACAAGATCTTCATTGCCTCTAAGCTTTGCTTTCAGTAAATACACACATGACAAGGTTGTTGCATCAGTGACCATAAGTTTATTAATAAACAAAACAGATTACATTTTGTCTGTATAGACTGTAAATATTAACACTATAGGCAACATTGCAACCTAGAAAATTAACTTACACCAATATAACTGTGGGCCTTTTATCAGATGATATGATATAAAGCCATCCTGATGGCCTTTAAATTGATTTAATTACAAAACCCATAAACCACCAAATCCTACCACTGCTTGTGCAGTACAGCTATGAATTGATTTCTTAAATTATCAAATACCAAGCAAGACAAAAATGGAGAAGTATAAATAGAAGGGGGACTGAGACCATAAACAGCTTCCCATCAAGTTGGCACCAGCCTGCCCCACCCCTTTTTTTACATACATTAAAATGAATGAACCTAATGTATACTATAAATAACTAAGTAGCAAAATAATGAATGTTATTTACAACTGATTTGTATGAGCAGTATGTACGTGGCAATTGTTTTTGATTTGGCTGGTTTAATGCCAACTTGATCATTCAAAAACAAAGATAAGTTTAAATTGAATAAATCCAGACCAGTATCCAATGCGAGATGTAGTATATAAGTTGTCTCTTGGGTATAAATCCTTGATCATTTCCCCCAACAAGAAGAATGATTATGCAAAGAGATCTTCTTTGTTGCATGTTCTGAAGAAGATGAAGGAGTAGTTACCTCCATTTTTATCCAGGCATTCTAGTCCAAATTATTTCAAAACTTGCACACTAATCTAAGATTTGCGCAGTTGGGTGAGAATGAAGCTCTGGCCTCAGGTTTAGAAATGAAGGAGTGCGCAAAGATGAAAATGGCTTTTATTCCTGGAAACAAATAAAAATTCTTATGGAATTAGGTGTGGTTGAGCTGGTGCATATATCTTAAGTAAGCATTAGAGGACCACCCATCTAGCCTTTTGAGAACTTCAGTGGATTGGCCTGAGGCAGCTTAGTTAGAGACTCGGCCAATTATGAATAAGTGGGAGGTATATGCATTATAGCAAATACCTGTGGGGGTTAGGACTTGCTTGAGTTAGTTGGAAAGGACAATGTTGGTAATATTTTATATTTTATTTATTTATTTATTTATTTTACATTTATTAACCAGGATAGTCCACCTGGGCAAAAGCCCTTTTTCAGTGGAGGCCTGGGGAGAAAAGCTCCACAGTACAAGTAAGCAATACAATCTTCAAAACTGAAGATGAATACAGTGAAAAAATTTGCAGTAAAACAGTTAAGCACATACAAATCACTTGGCCACCATGGTGAACTTTGTCCTTTTCCCCACTATAGTGTGATCTTGTAGTTGGTATAGTTAGTTAGGGGGGATGTGGAGTTGCACAGTCACCCACCTGGGTGGGTTTGATTTGCTTCTATCCATTTTTTTTTGTTGTCGCCAAGTGGTCAGTTTTCTGGAGAAAAACTCAAGTGATTCGGAGGTGGGATTAGCTTGGCAGCATTGTGAAATTACTGACTTGCTGTTTGTGGTGTTGGTTACACACTTAGGGTATAGCCTGATTGTGTGAATAAGGATTATTGCCCATATTTGTTTTGTCTGTGGTTGGTTGATCAGGCTCTTTTGAGATGAAAACAAACTTAAGTGGCAAATGGACTGGTGGTGTGATAGTGCTGATATTAAAATATGTCTTTTATTGTGTGTATATATAAATGTGTATGTGTGTGTGTGTGTGTGTGTGTGTATGTATATATATATATATATATATATATATATATATATATATATATATATATATATATATACATACATACATACAATAAATAGCCTGTCAAGTTCATATGATTGACCCTGTCACCTAAGTTTTGAATGCCATTGCCCCATTTGGTCATTCCTCTTTTATAATAATAATAATAATAATAATAATAATAATAATAATAATGATAATAATAAAAATAATAATAATAATTATTATTATTATTTACTTATGTTTTTGCTTTTAATTATTTTTTTAATTAATTATATGTATTTTTGTTATTACATTTATTTATTTATTTTTTTGAAAGGGCGAGAGATGACAGGAGTAACAGGTGCTGTTTCTATGTTACCAGCTGCTGCATTTAAAAACTGCAGTACTTCTGTTATGGAGGAAGTCATCCTGTCTGATTCCATCATTTAATTAAGACTGTTCATATGCAAAAAAGTCATCACTCCAGAACTTTGCTAAGGAGTTGGACGACCTTTGCTTGAACCCTTCAAGATCCTCAAATTTTATTTATTTATTTTTTTTTGCAAATAACCATGAGTCAATTATTGCATTTTTTTTAAATAATTGTGAGTGGTATGGTGGGAGTCCAGTAACAAAAGGCACTTAGCATGACCAGGCCATGATAGCAGCCCATGAAAGTGGAAAGTGGGGATTCAAAACTGGCAGAAAAACACTGTAAAATTGCAGGAGAGCACCATCAACAGGATGGGGTTTCCTGCAAGGCATTTAACTGGATGTGTGGCATAAAAGGAACACTGACAAGTGAGGAAAATGGTGAGGACCTTACAAGGCCAACTGTCTTCAACAAAACATGTAAGGAACCAAACAGTATATAAAATGAAACACAGCATATGTAAATTAAAGAAAAAACAGTCTAAATGAATGATCAACTTCAAAAAAGGCTCACCCAGGCTGGTAGATTCCCATAAGGTGATATAATGGGCTGGATGCCAGAAATAGGTGATGCAAGAAAGCTATATTAGCGAAGGATTAAAATAAGACTATATGGGTGGTTGCGGTGGCACAGCGGTTAGCGTTACTGCCTCACATCAAGAGGTTCTCTAGTTCAATCCTTGGCTGGGGTGCCTTCTGTGTGGAGTCTGCATGTCCTCCTTGTGGTTGTGTGGGTTTCCTCTGGATGCTCCAGTTTCTTCCCACATCCCAAAGACATGCTGTAGGTGGATTGGACACTCTAAATTGGCTGTAGGTGTGAGTGCGTGCATGTGTATGCCTTCTGTGGAAGGTTGGGTGCTGGGCTGGCAGCTCAACACTGTAAAACTCCACTGCCAATCATGAGCAGACAGGTGATCTGCTTTGGCAAACCCTAACCGGGAAAAGTTGAAAGAAGATTAAAATAAGACTATTTGTTCTAATCACCTATACATTTACCTTCTCTAATATTTTAAACAGGTGATTTTAGAAACAGGCAGAGATCTATCTATCTATCTATCTATCTATCTATCTATCTATCTATCTATCTATATGGATCTACTTCATGAACCCAAAATCCCACTTACCGGACTTTCATATAACCAAGACGACAAAGCTGACAACTCAGAAAACTGACTGCCCCGAACATTAACTTTTAACTCCAGTTAAGTAACTTCTTGGCCAAAAAAAAAAATAATAATAAAAAATAAAAATAAAAAAAATTAAACCCACACCTCCCTATGTGGGGGGCTGTGCCCCCACACCCCCCTAACTAAATATACCAACTCTGAGATTGCAGTACCATGGGAGTAAGGGACAAAGTTCACCATGGTGACCAAGCAGTTACTTACTTGGAGTGAAATATCAGTGTTCCTGACATTGGTATTATCGATTTTCGGCTTTGTCATTTTGGTTATATGAAAGTCAGATAAGTGGGATTTCAGGTTTTTGAAGTAGACCGCAGATACATTGATATATATATATATATATATATATCTATATATATATATATATATATATATATATATATATATATATATGTATTTAGAGAGAGAGAGAGAGAAAGTAATCTTTTGTTGTTGTTAATGGAAGTCTTAGTAAAATGGTAGTTATTGAGCTTGCTTATTTGTAACAGAACCAAAGAAGTTAAACCTTTGAATAATGAATGTTAATGCGATTGAGATACAAATAAATCTATACTGTACCATTGGTTTTACTTGATTATTGTCTCTCATGACTTGTGATGTACAAAAGGCCAAACAGACAATACAGCAGTACATTACTTATTTATTTGTTTGTATGTCTGTTTTTATTAAAGTAAAAGCAGTTTAATAAGTGTAGCAAGCTATATTAATTTTAAGATAAAGGATCGAATGCTGCATTCACATTGAATGTGACTCTAATATTATATAGTACTTTGTAAGAAGTGAGTTTTATATATCTTGGCAATAAATTTATTCCATGAACCTTTATTGTGCCTTTTAGGTAGAACACAAACAACACAAACTCATTAGACATTGTTTAATTTTTAAATATAAAGCTTTACAAATGCCTGCATCCTTTTGCAATGTAGGCACACAGAACTATCTTATATGCCTAGAATATAAATAAAGATTCCGTGATTACTAGAACTCCAACAAGGAGAAGATACTAGATAACACTGTGTTGCTGTTGTTAAGAGAAGAAGGAAACCTTTTATCTAGAGTAAAGCTTTAATTGTGCAGGAAAGGCTTACAATTGCTGCGTGCTTTTTATTACTAGGTGATTTGCCATCCAATAGAGTGCTGTTATTATCTCTCCAGAGTACAGTCAGTGCCTGAGAATAAACAAATCCATAACAGAAAACTGCTTTTTACTTGAGGAAGTGTTAAGTCTATATTTTTCTAGCCATAATATTTAATTGTAATGATATAGTTGTGATAGAACTTGAAATTTAAACCCCAATACTTCTTGCTTCACATAAAACCTGCATGTATACAAATACACAAACATGTACACTTACATAATTACAATGAGACAGCAATTTTTTTTCTTTTAAAATTAGCTTTAATCTAAGTACATAAACAATCATGATTAAGTTCAAACTCAGCATATTAGGATATCTTTTAGCCATTTACAGAAGCTTTAATGTTGATTTCAAAATGTTTTCATCAGTAAAGTGCGTAGGATTTTGGTTTATACATTTTCCTGCCCTTAGAGATCATACCAAGCTGTTTGTGCTTTTTTTTTGGTCCCTGTTTTTAACTCTCTGCCCATACAAAGTTTTTTGTACTTTTTTTGCCCTTATGTTTTAAATGGTTAGCCACGCAGCAGTGCAAGCATAGGCTCCAGGTGATTTGGCCACATTGAATAATGATGATATGACACTCCCATCCCAGATAAAAAATGGGAAAAGGAAGTTGAGGATAATGATGACTTAACTTTTGGGTCACAAAAAGCTTACAATTAATTTGTGTAATGCTTTGTCACACCTCCATGCATGACTACCTCAGTGATGGAGGCTTTATGAAATGCCTATTATTTCCAATTTTTATACAGACTCAATCAGTGAGACAACTACTTTTCAGCACTTTGAGAAATGTTGCTATATATCATTTCTTTTGTAATTATTAGACCTATTACATTTCAGAAAAAAAAGAATGTTAAGGCACTTTGTAGCAGTTTCCTCATTTTTAAAGATTTCAATTATGCAATGACAGGGAAAGAAATGTGCACTGGTGGCTGAGGGCCAAGGGCAGCAAAAACTCAAGGAAATGTTAAACATCTTTTACCACTGTGTAACCATACTTTTGTCTTGCATTGATCGCAAGAAATTTATTTTGTCAAGTGCCCCTCCTTTTGAACACTTCATAATTTACACCACAGGTACTCTTTTCATTAACGTTTTTTTTTTCCTTGAGAAGGCATCTTTTTTTTTTTTTGTCTGTTACAGTTCATATTTATGCTCCAATTAAACTATATACTTCTCAGGGGTAATTTGTCTCAGTGTAGTACAGGCCTATGGATTTAAGTCATTATTCATTTATCCCAACAACAGTGAACCAAAATATGCTAGGTTCATTCATAGATGGATTTGCTGAACAGTTGCTTTTGTATTTATAGATCTATATTTCACTGTTTAAGCAATTTAAACTACTTATGTTTTGTATTTATTTATTTTGATTTTTTTAAATATCCAGTGTTTTACTTGTACCATTTATAGTGGATTATAAAAGGAAAAAAATCCCATCCCTTTGACATGCATAAAAAGGGCGATTTGCAGGTAAAATATGGTAAGCTATATGCAAATGAAAATAAATCAGTGACTAGCATTTGTCAAAACTCCAGTTTTTTGTTATAAAGGTCTGTTGCCAGTTTCTTGGCAATAATGTTTTGACAGCAGGCCATTTAAATTTGTCTTTTGTTGGCAGCATTCTGACTCCGGTATGGAGCACCAAAATGTGGATGAAGCAATGAAACTTAAGTCTGAATCTATAAAGAATAGCTACAAGCATGCTTGTTACTGAAATGTAACATAAAAATACTTTAATAACAATTATCAAATTTAAGACTGATATAATGATCCCCAGCCAATCTACTATACACTGTCTGACTATTCCAAGTATTTAATTTTTAATCTTTATTTTTATAGTTGTGCTGAAAACATTGCCCGTTTGGAATTACAAATTTACCAGAATATTGTTTAGCTGCAGACATAAAAGTATCGGGTATGAAAGTTTGAGGCAGAAATGAAGCAATGTTGTGGCAGTCCACGTTTAAACTGCCTTGTTTTGATTTTGTTTCCTAATTATTTTCTCTTTCTAGATTAAATTGGAGAACTCCGAGGTTTTATGATCTAGGCTTTTTTGAGTGTTACACTGATAGATGTACTCTTTATTATTTTAGTTTATTGCAGTCAAAAATGTTTAGTTTATGGAAACTAAACTTGTATAAATATTTGCAGAAATGTAATGCCCTTGATTATTCTTTGTTTTATTTTACTTATTTTTGTACTACTTAGCCCCATTTTCAGTGGAGTCCTGAGGTGGTAATCATGCTGACTACAGGAAATTTAACAAGGGCATAGGGAAATTCCGCCCCTCTTTTGAGTCAAGTGTGCACTTATGGCACAAAAGCTTATAGGAGGCAAATGCAGTTTTGAAGGAGGATGGGGTTTCTAGTTTTACAACGTTTCATTCTAGGGAGTTAATAGTCATAAAAGAAAAATGTTATTGCAATGGAATTTGCAGAAGCTTTAAAGGATACCCTGCTTATTAACGTACTAGACAAAAGCAAACTGTGAGATAATGCCATCAGACCTTAAAATGACAGACCTTACAATTTATTTCTAATTCTATCCAAATAACAAGCTCCATAAACAAGACCAAACAACAACAAACAAAAACTGCCATAACTATATACAGTCTATATAATAATAACTATATGCATTATTAATTTATAACCACAAAATTCACTATGGGTTAATTTTCCAGTCATAAAGTTAACATACTTTCTTTCATACATGTGTTTGTTACTTAAAAGCAGCAAAAGATAACTTTATTTCTAAAGAGATATAAAAACCTTATTACTAATGTCTAAAAGGGTCCATATCATATATTTGAATTGACCCTAAAAAGCTGAAACCACTAAATATCAAAAACACGGAACAGTGATTTTTTTCCAAGGGAAAAAAAAATCACTGGGTCGTTTTCGGGACTTTGCCATTTGCTGCACTGTGATGTGATCTTGTAGTTCATATATTTAAGTAGGGGAGGTATGGGGTCACAGCCCCCCACATCAGGGGTGGGGGTTGAAGCCCCCCCCCCCCACACACACACACTTTATTTTGTGTTCGTTTTTTTTTTTTTTTTTTTTTTTTTGCAGAGCAGTGACTTTTTCCCCTGGGGAAAAAAAATCACTGTTCCATGTTTTCAAAGTTTAGTGGTTTCGGCTTTTTGGGGTCGATAAAAGAGCATTCGCTCTTTTCAGCTTTCAAATATATGATATAGACCTGTCTAAAAACCTTATTACTAATGTTAACCCTCCCAGAATTAAAATGATGCAAATCAAATCATAGCTGTATAATAATTATTTTCCTTCCTTGTTATCTAATGTATTATTGTAACCAGATTTAGACAGCCTTGTAACATTTTACCAAACTGAAGTAATAAATAATCTAAGCACAACCAAATAAGTCATGATAAACTTCTTATAAAGAACTTGAAATTCTTTGGACTCCATCATTAACCAAATCTGTGCAGAGAGTGGGAATTGTAGTCTTGTAAACTGCTCATATGTTTGCACAGCATACTGCCAAATGGAAAATCCTACAGCCCAAAAGTTATGACACTTATCAGTCCTCGAGTACTGACATTTTGCACACTTTGCACACATTGCAGTGCCAATATAACCTACCTCTCTACTTTTAAGAGGTGTCCATTATCCATCAACAAGGAATTTGAGTTGCTGTTCAAACAAAAAGGGGAATTGTGATAGAAATTTCAGAGAAAAAAAAATGAAAACTGAAAGGTCCAGTGAATCAGCCCCTTCAGAATATAAACTAGCACACGAAAGTAGAAGTTTTGATGATGCTACTAACTCTGTTTGAATAAGACTTAGATACAACTTGGATGCCTTAATTAACTTGGTACTCTTATGACTCATTGTTTCTGTCAAACCTAGTACAGCAATATTGGAAGATGGTTTTGATTCTAATAATGCTTTAATTTGTGTTGTAGATAGAATTTGAAGTCTAAATTGACAATATTTCCATTTGGTTTTCAGATGAGAGAGCATAAGTATATAACACAAGTAATAAAAAGCAGCTAAAGAAAGCCCCGTAGCAGATTCTTGAAGTAATTAAGACAATGAGTAATTCTTTTTGTTCACCACTTGGACAAATCATTTGTATCTGTGTGTTCTCTTATCCTAAACAATGAAGTCTTTCACATCAGTGCATCAGTTATACATATGGAAGGGGAAGAGTCTAAGTATGGCATGTATAGACTACAAAAAACATTTTACAGTATCCCACATTCATGGATAAAAGAGTGTAAAAATGTATAAGATACACCATACACTGATTACATTATAGTGATCACGAAACAGTGACAAACCTCTCTACAGTTAAGCCAAAGGACAAATTATTATTCCAGGGATAAAAATTCAAAGGGGGATATTCCAGTGTGATTCTCTTTCACCACTGCTCTTTTGTCTTGCCCATAACCCATTAAGATGTCCACTTTACAGATTAGGTCATGGCTACAATTTGGCTTCCAGAAAACAGTAACATGTAAAGACTTCTATTCTTCTTTTTGTAAATTATTTAAAACTGTATAGTTCATCAGATAAGGAACTGAAAGAACAACTGCAAGTAGTCAAAACTTATTCAGAGGATGTAAGAATGTCATTTGGTCTTGATAAATGTGCAAAAATAACTTTTAAAACAGGAAAGATGCAGCACCAAGAAAACATCAGTTTGCGACACGAATGTAACATAAAAGAACTTGAACAAGATGGAGTATTTGAATATTTGGGAATTGATGAAATATCAACAATAAGACATGAATAAATGTGAATAAAACTTAGTAAGGACTATTTTAGAAGGCTTAAATTAATACTAAAAACAGCATTGAACAAAGTCCAAGCCATAAACCAATTTGTTCTTCCTGTCCTAACTTAGGTTTGGAGTGACTGACAGGCCCCAAAAGGTGTTGGATAGTTGGGGCTTCATGCTCTTCAAATGATTTATAAAAATTAGTGCATACCAAGATTATATATATTCCCCTTTCTGAAGCAGGTATGGGCCTCCTCAAATTTGATTACATGTATAGATCTGCCATAGTGGGACCGCATACGTATCTGCTGACCTCACAACACCCTAATGTAGTGAAAATTTTGAAACATGAGGAGAACAAGTCTTAGATGACTTCCCTCCTTAGTTTAGCAGACAAATATCAGTGTCAAGTGGGAATGGAAATCAAACCAGAAGTAGATAAAAATCAGGTAGCAACGGAATGTGCCAAAAAACAAAAGAAAGCATATAAGGTGAAGGATAAGATGAGAAGGCAAGAAATGTGGAAAATGCATAACTATAGTTGGAAGCATAGGACACTCTTGGAACAACCTCATGTTCATCAGGATCAAACTCTGGAATGGTTAAGAAGAGGTGAATTTAAACCAAAAGACCAAAATTGGCAGCTCAAGATTTTGGACTACGGACATGATAGTTTACAAAGTCCACTGAACATGTGGGAGAAACAGACAAATGTAGGTTTTGTAAAACAGAATTGGAAACAGTTGCACATCTTTTTTCTGATTTTGATATACTAATGGCAGAAGGACTGTATATCGAAAGGCATAGTAATGTAGCAAGATTGTTGCAATGGGGATTGTACAAACATCATAATATTGAAGCAGCTGAAAAGCACTGGAAACATGAGCCACAAAGCATCATAGAAAATGATGAATTTTATACCACATGGCATAATCCATTACCAAGAGTTCAGAAAATAGATGCAAGAAAACTAGATATAGTAATCAATAAAAAGAATATGAAAGTAGCATTGATTATTGAAATTGCTGCACCCAGTGACTACAGCGTCTTATGTACAGAGAGACACTAAGTCATAAAGTACCATACCAGGATTTGCAGGCAGAAATGAGGACAATGTGGAAGAAAGATACCCAGGTAGTTCCAGTAGCAGTAGGTGCAACAGGTCTTATAAAAAAGAATTTACAATCATACTTAGGTATGTTACCAATACATGTAACTCCATACGATCTGCAGGAGTCATTAATGGGCACATTGTGGGCATTGCGAAAAGCACTTCTGGCTAACATCAAAGATTGAAACAATACTAATTTCATGAACTTTAATTATATCTTGACTTAGGAATCGGGTCCATTCCCGTCATGGTATTAGAAACCCAAAAGACTTGGAGAAATTAAAAAAAAATGGAAAGGTTTTTACAAACTTTCTATATCAACAAAATGACATTATAGGTAACAACCAGACTGTGATGATAATTTATTCTCTTTGACAATGATCTTTGATATCATAACAGAATTAGAGGTGAGTAGGTATCAAGATTGAAAGTCACAGTATGCACCCATAAGAACAAAGTCCTGCCAAATGTGGCATATACTTTTGCAAAGTAACTGTGTGTCTCTTAATATCTGGAAGATGTAGACCATCACCCAATTATTTGAAGACTACAACACATTAGACAGTAGTAACTCATGCATACCTGATTGCCATATAAATGTTAGCTTTCATCTTTGTGCTTTAAATAACAAAGAATTTGATAATAAAGTTGGGATATGTGTTAAAAATAAAGCTTGGAACAAGACATCATTTTGAGAGGACTTATCCTACCTATAAAGGAAAAGTGCAGCTTAGTCCATGAGTGCACCAAATATATAACTCTGACCATAGTTTACCCATGTTTACCACAACAGTAGTCTTTATACTGAGGTATAGTTCTATGCTGAAGTATTTAGGAAACCTAACACATTTTTGTGAGGTAATTGTTGTTCTTGTTTGTTAAAGGTGATGTTAGTTTTGGATATATTAATGCCAGACTAGCTATAGTATAAAACTAGAAAATAGTTGAGTTAACAAGGGATGCATCATTTCTAGGGTCTCCTGTTAGTATGATGCAATTGTCTGCAAATGCTAATTTTAACTTTTTCTGACTCAGTTTTTCAGTCCTGTAGGTCAGGATACTGAGCTATTTTCTTTACCAGAGGATCAATGGCCCAAAAAATCAAAACTGGAGAAAGTGGTCTTTTCAAATTCAGTAAATATTATAGCAGAAGAACCAAGATGCCGATGCTGATTCTGTCAAAGACAATAAAGTACATGCGTGATCCATGCTCTACCTTTCTTTTATGAAGCCAGCTTGAGCTTCATCAGTTAATGATGGTGGTAAAGGATGCAATCTGTTTGCATTTATGTTTCCATATAGTTTTGATTCAGTATTAATAAATTAAATGTATTGATAGTCTTTGTCTTTAGCTGGATCGTTGCTTGGCTTCAGAAATACCAATAGTTTTGACCCTTGTAAGGAGGGAGATGTAGTTCATCTCTTAAATATATGACTAAACAGTATGCCATATACCCATGGCACATCTGTAAATAAGCT
>NC_056736.1:237354030-237369030 GCF_019279795.1 Protopterus annectens | reverse complement strand
AAATCTCTGCAAAGTCAATAATAATGGGAGAGCCCTAATTTAGGGACATATGTTTAGCTATTGCTCTTATAAACTTAGTGAGTTACTAGAATAACTCATTTTATGTTGGTATGCATTTTTTGAAGGATGTGAAGTCTAAAACTCAATTGAGCAACATTATTTAGTGACTTCAATCCTCAATGATTTACCAGAAAACCATAGATGTTGTAGGAGATCCACTGAAAATATGACACAAAATCTGGATATTCTGTAAAAATGTTTGGACACTTGAGAAGTATGGTCAGCACTAAAATAAATAAGGAAAAAAAAGCAAAGGGAAAGGTGACACAGTTAATGTAGGTGGGTATTTTACAGAGAAGGAGATGAAACATTAGGAACTTTTTTCTGTAAAATGTGGAGAAAGAGTTTGATTCAATCATTAAAAAACTCAAAAAAAAGTTTGCATTAAACTTTTAAATTGACTTATGTGTATAGATGTGAGTATGTGTATACATATATATATATATATATATATATATATATATATATATATATATATATATATATATAATATATATATATATATATATATATATGGGTCTACTTGAAAACACTGACACCAAAACACCGACGACGAGAACACCGAGACCAGAAGATCGACAACTTAGATGACCGACAGTTTAAAAGCCCGATGCTGAGAACACCGACATGTTAAGGTAAGTGTGCGATAGTGACAGACTTTAGGGGTGGGGCAGGTTAAGTGATTTAGGGTTAGGGTGTGGGTAAGGTAAGTGTGCAATAGTGACAGACGTTAGGGTTATGGGCTGGTTAAATGAGTTAGGAATAGGTCGTGGGTTAGGTGAGTGTGCGATAGTGACGGACCTTAGGGTTAGGGTTTGGGTTAAGGTTAGTGCATAGATAGTTGTGTATTTAAGGTTTAGTGTAGTTTTGTAAGGTTTTTGGTGTGCTTGTGTTGTGTGTGTGTTTTTCGGAAAAGGTATTTGTTTTGTTTTGTTGATTGTCAAGATTGTGGTTTGTCGGGCAAAACTGTTGGTCATCTCAGTTGTCGATCTTCCGGTGTCGGTGTTGTTGTGGTGTTTTCAAGTAGATCCATACATATATATATATATATATATATATATATATATATATATATAAAGAGAGAGAGAGATGGAAGGATAATATATATATATATATATATATATATATATATATATATATATATATATATCAATATATATATATATATATATATATATATATATATATATATATATAGTTGCAGATCTATATAGATGGATGCACACACACATACACACACACACATTTAAGAGGAAAATTATGGATATTATTTTAGCTGATTTTGAACATCAAGATTAAATTGTGTTAAAAGGACAATGCTTCAATGCTTATAAATGAGAAATATAATGAACAGAGGAAATTAAGAAAATAAAGTTGTTTCCTGAGATAATTATGTTGGATTCTTGATTTATTTGAAATGGGAGATAACATGATTTTTTTTATAATAATTAATTGAATTTGAAAGAATGTTTTGTTTTGGCAGAAGGACTGGATGGTTGAAAAGGCATTTTCCTTTTAAAAAATATTTACTAAATACATAATGCTTTAGGATATTATGCTGGTACACAAAAAAGAATCTCTAATCCTTTTGATGGATACGGTGTGCTATTTTTTATATCCATCTGAGATACCTCATACTCAGGCAGATGGGACCTCAGTTTGACATCTCATCCAAAAGGTGTCATAATCTGGAGTACATGTCCTATTTATGATAAAGTGCGGTTTCACTGTTAGAAAATAAATCAAAGCACATGATGTGGGAATAAAACCCATTAATTTCTAATCATCCATTATTAAAGGAGTATGCATTACCTGCTGAGCCACTGATATTTGTTAAATATTTGCTGTAAAATAGGAGTACAATTATTGCTATCTGAGCTCTTATATAACTAATATTCTTTATCCACCATATAGATATTACATACTGAACCATGGTCTTGACATAAAATGATGGACTTATTTCTTAGCACCTGATTATAGTTGTTTGCAGAACATGCTGGCCATGTTGCAAATACCTAACTACATGTTTATGCCATCTAACTTAGGGTTCTATTTTTAGAGACATCTTTTCTAACTCCTAATGATCATGCTTGCATTTTTTGTTGATAATTGAAGCATTTCTGTATGCTGATGCATGCCGATATTAGCACTGGAAAATGACTAACATATTTGAAATAGACATTTCATTCCCATGGAGCACATAAAGCTTCTTTCATTTTGCATTCATGTGTCATTGTGAGAGTTTGTCCTTCATAGAAGAGATATATTTTATTTTACTGCGCATGGGAATGCTAAGAATTACAGCAGCAAGCTTTATAATTAACAAAGAATAAATGGCAGCCTCTTGCCTTCCGAGGCTGCACGTTATTTCCCAGTCTTCACATTGTTTTGCATTATTTTCATGTCACTATCACTGATATCACTGATATAGTTTCACTCAAAGCAGCAGGCTTGATCTCAAACTGAACCTTTACATAATGTCATCCCAAACAATAACAGTGTAACATTTTCTGGTATCGAAGACACACGCAAATACAATTTCCACTACAAACAGATATTACTCTTTATTAAGCACACATGTCTCATGCAAACTGTGAGGCCTACTTGTGTTTTTTTTTCTCCAGCTTCTTGCATAGAAAAAAAGGAAGTCTGAATATGTTTGCAGACAAGGGAGCAGGAGAACGACTGATAATATTTTATGTAGACAGTTAATTGCCCAGCGTTGGTTGAGGATGAGGTCATCAGTTTGTAATGACATGTAAGGGAAGATTGATAGCAAAAGAAAAGGGAAAAGGTAGGAATACTGCCAGACAGAGAAAAGGAAAATCCTTTTACTTTTTACATTCATAACATGGCAAAACGTTTACTACATACCAGGTACTAAAAGATATTAAAAAGCAACAAAATATGTCTTCTTGCTGTACAAAAAATAAGATTCCTGAATTTCCTGGAACATTTCTTAAGGAAATCATCAGTAGATTCCAGAAAGGAGCATAGTCAAAATCTCATATGTCAGTTAACATCATATAATAAGCTTTGTGCATACATTACAAGACATATTTTGTGATCGGACTCTCCTGATTCATTGATCTTTGACAGGTTGTCTTATCCTTTCACTTTCCTCCATTAGTAGCTGTGTGACAATACTTTCTGATTTTTTTACCTTTTTTATGGAGACATAGGTTTCCTTCTCAATACAGACATTTCAAAAGATTAACATTCAATGAAAGCGCTAGTAGTCCCAAACTATGTTTTTTGTTCTACAGTGAAAACATATTTTCAAATTAAACAATGGATCTTATTGATCTAAAGTTTATAAATGTATAGATAGATATATAGGTGTGTGTGTGTGTGTGTGTGTGTGTGTATATATATATATACGTATACATATATATATATATATATATATATATATATATATATATATATATATATACATTTTTGTGTGTGTGTGTGTGTGTGAGTGTATGTATATGTATGCATGTGTTCACACACACATACATATACATACACACACACACACACACACACACACACACACACACACACACACACACACACACACACACACATATATATATATATTTGTTTTTTTTTTTTTTTCTCTAACTCCACAGTCACATATCCATGGAGAAAAACACCACATACAGTAAATCAGTACTGGTTCACAAACTCAACCATATACCAGTTTGGCTGAAAAATGTGATGGTGGGCATTGCTAATCCACATAAAATCTTATTTGTTTTGCGAGTAATAACTCCCACAATCAAAGCTGACACCAGAAATACTACCTATAGACTTATCCAGTTTTTAGTGGAACGGTATTACAGTCAAAAGTACATTCTTACAAAAGTATATGCATTCATGTTAACATACTAAAGAAAATAGAAAATTTGAAGTGGATACCACGAAAACTAAGAAACAAACTGGAAAAACCTGGAAGCAGCAGAAGCTAGCACAACAATCAAATTGTGGTTACAGTGACAAAACCACTGCCAATTTAAAGCTGAGCACTTCCTTTCTTTTATTTGAATCAAAGAGAACTTCTTCAGAACTTTTTTTTTGTCAATAAAACTGCAGTTTGATTGTTTTTTCGAGCTTCTGCTGCTTTCAAGTTTTTCCAGTTTGTTTCTTAGTTTTTCCATGTTAACATACTGTTTTCTGTTTCTGTCAAAGCTACATTTACTGATTTTAACACACAAATCTCTCTCTCTCTCTCTCTCTCTCTCTCTCTCTCTCTCTATGTACAAATATATATATATATATATATATATATATATATATATATATATATAACCATAAGGCATTCTTTAGCTATGTCAGAAACCTAGGAGGAAACTCCCAGATATGCTCAGAATTAGTTCAAAATGATGTGAAGATTACTGATCCTACAGACATTGCCAACATACTGGCTGACAGGTTCAGTGCAAACTCCCCCTCCCCTAAAGGAGAGATATCTATACCAAATGATTGTAGCCCCCCAAACATCTCTAACGCCCAGGTGAGAACTGCTCTCTCCAAGGCAAAGAACACAGCATCCATGGGACCTGATGGTGTCCCCGGCTGTGTGCTCCATGAACTCAACGAGGAATTAAACCCACAGTTAGGACAGCTGTTTAATCTTAGTCTCACCTCCGGATACGCACTCCAGGAGTGGCGCACAGCGACTGTGGTCCCACTCCACAAAGGCGGTGCCTCCACCGACCCTGGAAATTACCGTCCCATTAGCTTGACAAGCCTTATCTGCAAAGCCATGGAGAGGATCATAATGGATCTCATAAATAAAGACATAGGGAACTTGCAGACTTTGGATCCAACCCAGTCTGGCTTTGTCAAAGGCAGATCATGCCTTCTAAACTTGGTTGACTTTTTCGAAACAGTCACCAAGGCCATTGACGAGGGAAAGGCAGTCCATACAGCCTACCTAGACCTGGCGAAGGCTTTTGATACAATACCTCACTCGGGTATCATTGAAAAACTCATCAACTTAAATGTAAACCCATACATTACAAGATGGGTTGCAAACTGGCTGAGTGACAGAACCCACAGGGTCAGAGTTGCTGGCGCCATGTCAGACTCAAAGCCTGTCACAAGTGGTGTCCCACAGGGCTCAGTCCTGGGCCCACTCTTGTTTGGCATCTACTTTTCTGAAGTACAAGCAAACACAGGAGGGTTATGGCTGACAAAGTCTGCAGATGACTGCAAACTGGGCGCGTAGTTGAAAACACATCCGACACAGATATCCTTCAGAAGGGTCTCACAGAAATGGATAACTGGTGCCAGAGCCATGGCCTAAAGTTAAATGCCAAGAAATGCATAGTCATACCCTTCGGGAAAAATAAGGTTACCCCTAGCTACCATATAGGTGGCAATCCCTGAACACAGAAGAAGTTATTAGGGACCTGGGAACCCAGGTTGACAGTAGCCTTTCATTCGACACTCATATTGCTAAAGTAGTTAGGAAGACCTTCTACATTGCCCACCTTATCATGAAGGGATTCACATCTAGATCAAGGGAAGTCATAGCCTCCCTATACTCATCACTCATCAGACCAATGATCGAGTACAATGCCCCATTCGGAATGTATCTGACCCGACACTTGCAGCAGCTGGAGAGGCCACAAAAGTTCCTCACCAAAAGGATAAAGGTTCTCAAAAATCTGTCTTATGCTGCCCGACTGAAAGAACTCCAGTTATATTCAGTTGCTTACCGCTTGCTCAGAGGTGACCTATGCCTGACATACAAGGCCATGTCAAACCCAGATTTGATGAACATGCTTCATCTCAATAAATCTAGATCCCTCAGAGCCACAAGGGCGGGAGACTTAAACCTCGACACGGTTATTAATAGGACGTGCTGGAGGGATATATTCATCACCCAAAGACTCCCTATGCTGTGGAACAAAATCCCGGTTTATGTGAGGCAGAGCACCTCGCTGGCCTTGTTCAAGAGGAATCTTGACCAATGGATGGGAGATCGCAGATACACCCCTGGGGTTACCTCAGTGTCACTGCTTGACAGAGGCACAGCAAAATAATGGGCATAGTTTCTCCAAACTAAAGGGGTGGCGTAAGCCACAAAACTATGGGCTAGGCTTATAAATGCCCTCGGGCAGATAGCCTAGTACGAATCTATGAACCTATATATAGACATGTATAAATGAAAACCTTAGCTAGTATAACAGATGGAATATCAAGCAGCTTTTTATGCTGGTACAAGCAGTCAACTATTCAGATGATTGCTTTGTGCCAGTATCACTTTTTTGTGAGACCGGAATTTGCTCTTTTATATGAGTATGGCACTCATATATTTCTCTTGCTCTCTAGATGTGTGTGTGTGTGTATGTGTGTGTGTGTGTGTGTGTGTGTGTGTGTGTGTGTGTGTGTGTGTGTGTGTGTGTGTGTGTGTGTGTGTGTGTGTGTGTGTGTGTGTGTGTGTGTGTGTGTGTGTGTGTGCACGTGCATGCGTGTGTATGTATATGTGTATATATGGGTCTACCTGAAAACGACGAAAGTGCAGAATGCCGATGACGAGAACACCGACACCAGAAGATCGACAATGGAGAAGACCGACAGTTGAGAATCCTGATGCTGAGAACACTGACATGTTAAGGTAAGTGTGCGACAGGGATGGATGTTAGGGTTAGGGTGTGGGTAAGGTAAGTGTATGATAGTGACGTACGTTAGGGTAGGGTGCGGGTCAGGTAAGTGTGCGATAATGACAGACTTTAGGTTTAGGGGCAGGTTAAGTGAGTTAGGGTTAGAGTGCAGGTAAGGTAAGTGTGCAATAGTGACAGACTTGAGGGTTAGGGGCGGATTAAGTGAGTTAGGGTTAGGGTGTGGGTAAGGTAAGTGTGTAATAGTGACAAAGTTATGGGTTAGGGGGCAGATTAAGTGAGTTACGGTTAGGGTGCGGGTAAGGTAAGCATGCAATAGTGACGGATCTTAGGGTTAGGGTTTGGGTTAAGGTTAGTGCACAGATAGTTGTGTATGTAAGATTTTGTGTAGGTTTGTAAGGTTTTTGGTGTGCTTGAGTTTTGTGTGTGTTTTTCGGGAAAGGTATTTGTTTTATTGATTGTCGGGATTTTGGTTTGTCAGGCATGTGAAGTTTCGTGTTTTTGAACTTTCTTTTTTTGTCGTTTTTTTCATGTCGGTTATTTCGTTGTCAGTGTTTTGGCATGTCGGCGTTATCAGGTAGACCCGTATATAAATATATATATATATATATATATATATATATATATATATATGTGTGTGTGTGTGTGTGTGTGTATATAATTTATATATCAATAAATACATGTATCAAAATGGACACAGATATAGATATAGCCAAGAAGATACATATATCTGTATTTAGATCTATCTACCTATCTATCTATCCATATCAATAGGTGTATAACTGTATATATATCCTTAAGGAAGAGCAAACCAAAAAAAGGGAAAACTAGTTAAGGAATAATATCAACATGCAAACTGCTAAAATAGACTCTTGCTATAAATTCTCATGTAAGATCCATGTTAACAATCACTTTGCATTTTTTAAACAAGAAAACAGGATTCAAGCTGGCATTACTTGTTCATACCATAGTTTATTAAATAAAAATAAAAATGAATGCCCTTGTCAGAGCTTGTCAGATCAAATTATACATATAAGTAAGAAGTAATATATAACAAGTAATATATATTTTTCTATTTTCCATAAAAAAGCCATGCAAATTTCAATGAAGGCATTCATCCAAGAGCACTTAAAAAGATCACATTCAGTGACAGTGACTGCAACAGCAGTACATATACAATTTGTATTTTTGATGTGATTGGTGTTTAGTCTTTACCTAAGAAAGTCAAAGTCAGTGTGTTTCTGGCTTTTAATCAGTATGCTAGGTCTAGTGTCAAATAACAATGTAAATTTCTAGCTCTGCATTTTTGGTATATTAATACTGTAAATACTAAAATAGATGGCAGTGAGTTTCACCTCTGTAATATAGACAAATGGATTGTATAGATTATATATATTTATATAGCTACATACATTGAAGCATAACTTTCCATCAAAAGGAAACTAGTTGATCTAACACTGATCAACTACTTTCCATTGAAAATATAAAACATTGATCCACAAAGAATTGAAAGTCCCCTGCGCCAACACACCCCCTGCTAATTATATATGCCAACTCTAAGCTTGAACTACAGTGGGGAAAGGCCATATCCCCACATCCCCATTGTACTGTGATATATCAGTGAAAATGTTGTTACTTAAGTCGATGTTAAAGACAATTCAACATAAAGTTCAGCATATATATATATATATATATATATATATATATATATATATATATATATAGATAGATAGCTACATGGATGCATTTTCCTTAAAAAACACATTTATATTTCACTTATAAAAGGTCCTGTAATAAACATTTTTAGTACTGTTTCAGATTGCAGATGAACAAACATATTAAAATATGAAAGCTTTAGCTGCTGTCTTTGACAGTCTAGGCACTAACATATATTATCATTCAACATGCAAGTGGTATCTGCAATTGTTGCCAAAGCAACAGAACATGATTCATACAAATATTCATTTTCTTCAGTGCTACAGCTGCTGAAACAGTTTCAAAAAGAGCAACGTTTGATGGAAAAATGTCTTCTATGAGTGAATGTGATCTCTTAGTAACATTTTCTGACAAGTAGTGATCTGAATGGCAAGTTGCTTTTCTGTTGTTTATCATATTTTACCAGTAAGGGCCATTCTTTACAGAAAATCTGTTGCTTCATTTTTCACAAAACATCCATATAGTTCTTCATCTTATCTTTTCCTCTACAGTAACTTCTCTTGCCATCCTCAAGTGATATCCCAGTGGTTTCTCTCAATCTATATATTTTTTTTCCATAAGGGTATACATAAGCAATAATCATACAGGCATTGCTTCAACAACACAGTGGTGTGACACTCTGTAGACTGTTAAAACACTCAGACGGATTTACTAATCTTCCATGTAGGACAAGTCTAGCCCTGCACGGAAGTGGCCACTTAGGAGGAGGACGGCAGCGCACTATGCCTATTAATGAAGTTGCGCTGCATGAGCTCCAAATCCTACACAGAGCATGGATGAGTGCAGGGGGCATGTCTGAGTGCAGAGCTCTCACAATATACATGCCCCTGCAATGAAGGACTGCAGAATGATCGTGAACAATGAACGAGACCACTCATAGATATATGTATATCCCCAGTGACATCCCCCCACATGTATAAACTCAATACTGAAGATGAAAAATAAAAAGTAATCATTTTTTTTTAAATAAAATGGATGAGGTTTAACCATAGGTTTGCAGGTTTGCCCATCGCTTAGCTACAGTTAATACAGGTGAAATAACAGAAAGTGGATAAAAAGTAAGATATATGCAAATGAAGAAATACAGGTATAGTTTAGTGGGCAGAGCATTCACCTTACAAACAGTCATGCTCGGTTCAAGTTCCCCTGCAGTACATTCCATTTTCCCTTCCAAATCATGGTCTATGATACATATTTTTATTGCATAACTTAATAAATGACATACATTTCTGAGCTGCAATACTGCATTTAATGTAGATTTGTGGAGTCAGTGTCATAATGTTGCAAAGTCCACAGATAATCACATACCCATACAGTATGACAGATACAAATGGAAGGTAAACTGCATAATGAATGATAAGTCCATACATGTCTTCAAATTTCCCACCTCCCTAAGAACCATTACACTATTACTGTCTACAATGTAGCACTAGTAAGCACTAATACGTGGCAATAAGCACACCTAAGCACTAGTAAGTGGGTTTAAGGCCGTTTGCCCTGGGGTAAGCAATGCGCACACAGGTGAAGCAAGATCGAAGCTAACTCTCTGTAAGCATATGTAACCATAGGTTAGCATTGCTTACCCTCGAGCAAAGCCAGGCAAACCTTCTTACAAGGGCTCAAAACTGCCTTGACCAGTCAGTATGCATCAGCCGCCATTCTGGGCAGGAAAAAATAACTAGTCTTTGCAGGCTGTGAACCATGGATCCTGCACTCTGTAGTCACAGTACTTAACCACTAAGCCAACACAGCAGCATATAAAAAGTGAGGTTTTAAGAAACAAACCTCTCCATAGGAAAACAAGCTGAACATGTGTAAGGACTTTCTATACAGCCTTATGTTGTATACCCAGCTACATCACATAACTATGTAAACTGGAATACTGCAGTAAGCACAGATGTGAGGTGTTATTGTAATAAATTGTAGAAGTCCCCAGGGCCGCATGCAGTGTATGTACACATTGATCATGGCTACCAGACACATATATAACCTGTAATGAATATTAAATCACTGCCAAAAAGCAAATATAATGCTAAGTAACTGTTAAGCAATGCTAACCACTGCACAGCTTAGCTTGTTAAGTGAAAGCAATGTGTAGGGCAGCCGATTCAATATGCCTGTTGGTATACCTCCTTAAGCACTGCCAACCTTAGGTAAGGAGGTAAAGCACTGCCAACCTTAGGTAAGCATGTGTGCCTGTAGCTTAGCCTTTTCAAAACTGGCCAATCATGGAAAGTGCAGGAATTTGGCGGTATTTAAACCCCACAGGTGGGAATACTTCCCATAACTGGTTGTAGCGTCATACTACAGGCACAATGGCTGTTGTGGGTGAATGCACTCGATTTAAATTGAAGCGCTGGGGCATCCAGGAGTCAATAATCATGGTATGACTCCTGGTAAAACACCATTTGCAGAGACTACTGGAGGGCCAGTACCAGGGCTTGCAGTATAAAATGGAGGCCTGAGACAGTCTGGCCAGTGACCTCACCAGTGCCACAGGTATCCCCCAGATTGGTGAGAATGACAGGCACCACCATGCTGACCTGAAGCGGTGGAGGGGGGATGTACTGGAACAGTGGATCCAGGAGTCTTGGCAGATGGCTAATGCCCCAGTACTGAGTAAGTACTCATTCTACTAAGTAGTTAATAATTGCCTAGCTTGTGTATACTATGGATTGGTATGGCTAAATATCACTGTATTTCTCTGACAGCTGCAGATGAGCGGGCTGCGAAAAAGCAAGCCCATTATGCTAGGTTACAAAGCCTGCGTCGTGAGGCAGGTTAGTAATTATTCAGCATGTACTGTCATAACAAATAAATATAAGAGCCTTAGAAAGTGTCATACCATTAGAAATGAATTTGTAATATTCTGTGAATAAAGGTATAACCCCTGGAGCGCTTGTGTTTACTCTTCTTTCATATGTTGTTGAACTGTTGCATACTATAAATAGTACTGTTGTATTAAGCAGTGTTACCCACACTGTGGTATGCAGATAAAATGTGTATGAAGTCCTGCGTCACAATGTTGGAAGTGCCAAGAGGTCAGTCATATTGTACAAGTGAGGGAGACTTACACAGAAAACAGTAGAAAGCTTCACATCAATTCCCTGATAGCACAGTGTACTGTGATGTTAACTGTAATTGTTTTGTCACACACAGCAGGGATTTGAATCCGGGGAGTGCTAGTAAGTTGTATACATAATCATATCCCACAACTGTACAGATTTTGTTACAATGTTCAGATAGAAAGCTGTATGCATAATTATACCCAACAACTGTACAGAATTTGCTAGAATGTTCATATAGAATGTTGTATGCATATTCATACCCCACAACTGTTCCAATCTGTCCAGCATGTCCAGATAAATGGCCCACATCACCAGCCTGGTACCCTGTTCCCCTGAAAAATCAGTGTGATGATCCAAGAAATGAAGGCAGCCATTAATGACATATAACTGATAGTCAGATGTGTACATACTCAGAGAGTGTATATGAAAACAAATCTGTCATTCTAGTACCTCACCCAAAGTGTATGAGAGCAATTCTCAACATATGTTGCATTAAAACCTGCATCTTGTCACGCCTGTATGTAGGACACAGGTCACGTATACAATAATCTATAAACATACCAGTGTACAATATAAGGCCATTGGGTAGTGTAATAAGACATGTAAGGGACAGATCACTGCAGTGACTAAGAATGTTGTGAAAACTACAAGGATATATTAGTTGTTAATTGAACTCTCTCTCTCAACCCTACCATATGTGCAAAAATAACCCAATGACACACCTCAATTGGTATGTGTACACTCCAAACTTATGTTGGGACATATGTTCTAATGGTTTATAAATATTCACATTTGTTTCTATGCATGTGCTATGTTAAAATACACCCATATTGGTGGCCTGTTGCCATCAATGAAACCTGCATGCTGTTGTAATGGCCACTGTTGTTCCATATATGCATGTGTTCTGCTTGCTCTGCAATTGTTTTAAATCTGGTGTTTTGGGTTAATGGGAATACCTATGCATGCTGTTATAATTAATCCTGCATGTTGTTGACCATTACTAACCCATCATCCATGTCAATTGCCAAGAGAATGAGGTACAGGCCAAAATATGAGCTGAACATGTATGGACATATGGACAGATATATATGTAAATGTAGACAAGATAGACAGCTATATATGAAATTGGTGTGGTTTGTTGCTGTAGCATAGACCAGATTCAGGCCTTCTGAATCTAGCTTTGTTTGTATAACTTGAGCACTGATTCAGGCCATCTTTTTTGGAGAAGGTTCCCCTGCACCTTAGTAAGCAGGGGTGTGCAGTTAAAACTTATCTGATTGAAGACTGCTGGAACAGGGCTCAGTTTTGAGCCTTTTTCTGGATAATTGGGTAACTTGTTTAAATCAGTTTGTTCATTTTCTATTGTACTTTATTCATCTGCTTTTACTGTATTTGTGTTTCTTTCTACTTTATTACTAGGGGCATTGTCTACAACTCTGATCTGCGATATATAACAATAAGTATCCTTTTCTGTACATTTAAAGTGTTTTTTGAGTGTATCTGCTTTATTTTTTAATATATATATATATATATATATATATGTATATACATATATATATATATATATATATATATATATATATATATATATATATATACTTGTTTCCTGCCTTTCTAAGCTAGTATAGTCCAGTTTTCAGGTTAGTGCTGAATTCAGGGCTGTGTTACAAATCTGTGTTTGCCCATACCTTACTTGGATAGAAGGAAGTTCTCTGTTCAACTGTGAGAGAGGGGAGCTTTGAGCAGCCTGTCTGTCCCTGGAGGAGTGGTTTCAGCCCAGAAATTAGTAGTTTATTGGCCATTTTTGAGCTAATTTCTATCTCATTTCCCTGCTATAAATACCGTATTTGTCCAGTTTTGCATGCTGGGCAGCACCGGTTAGCTAGGGTAAAACTATTCCCAGCTCCACAAAGTCTCCTCTTCAATTTTTCCCTTGGAACTAGACATACTTTCAACTTAAGCACTCAAGCCACTTTTTTTCTCAGCCTGGCACTTCCTCAAAACTTATAGCAAGCACTAATAAACCCTAGCACTAGACCCTCCTGTATGGTACAGAAGAACAAGGCTCTCTATTCGACCTTACCAGCCATCCAGTAAAACAGTTCACTGTACCTATCCAGGCATGTCCAAAGGGCAGTGTCAGGTGTACTCTCCAGTCCAACTGGTGAATCTGGGCATTTTGAGGCAATGTTACAACTGCCTCATGTACACAGACAACCCCCTCCTCCTACCACCAAACACTAATACATGCGAGAGATGCAATTATACGGCCAAACTGGAGGCTAAGCTCTCTCAACCCAAGACTGGATCAGACAGTCAAGAGGAGAAGGGAAATACTTGCATCACACCACCAGTCTCACATAAACCAATTAAAGCAGCACTGGAAAAAACACACATAAATACATGAAAAGATACTCGGAGGCACTAAATAAAAATCTGCAAAAGCAACAGAGACCTCCAAAGCAAACATCCAAGCAACCTCTACCTCCCAACACAAACCATGAAACACATACTTCACAAAACCAGTGTGCCATGCAATCACAGCCCTTAAGGCAAAATAACATACCCAACATACTAGTAATAGGTGACTCTATATTCAGGCACACTGATGTCCCACTCACTAAGCTGAATAAGGAGAAGATTACTGTTAGCTGCCTGTTGGGCGCCAGGATCCGCCACATAACACAAGCACTCAGTTCACTACAGAACAAGTACAAATATGACTCTGTCATTGTCCACGTTGGTGTGAATGACCTGAGCCGTACCTGTCTGGACTACATGAAAAGAGACATGGAAGAGCTCTCTGATCACATAGCCCAGGCCGGTATGACCCTGACCCTGAGTAGCATCCTGCCCTCACCAAGAATGATACCACGGTATAAAGAAACAATTCTCAATTTCAACAATTGGCTAAGTTTCTGGTGTCATTCAAAGGGGATCCAGTGTCTGTCCACCTGGGATGACATGCTCGACAAGCCACGCTGCTTCTCTAGAGATGGCTTGCACCTGTCACCCTTAGGCTTTCGAATACTGGCCAAGGCTCTTGCCACCCCCATAGTGCCTTTTTTAGGCAAGGCTCAAAAGTCAAACCCACCACTGTAAATAGCACAAGTAACAAAAAACTGAGGGTAATGCTACTCAATTCCAGAAGTCTGAACCTCAAAATGCACACACTTGAGGCACTCCTCAGTATGGAGAAAATCGATATATGTGCAGTAGCAGAAACCTGATTTAAGGCTCCAGAGAGCACCCCAGCACTACCAGGCTACAACTCATACCATACATTTTGGCCACAGAACCCAAACTGAAATACAAAAGGTGGGGGCATATCCATATTCATCAAGGATACCCACACCTCCAGGTTAGTGGCACAGCACGATGCTTCAGAGATCATCCATGTGCAACTAACAATGGGCAAAACTGCAAATCAAATTGTAGCTTGCTACAGATCACCCACCATGTCCCAGGACCCCCATTCCACATTTCTGGAAACACTGAGAAACATAAAGGCCCTACCAAACATCCTAATATTGGGTGAT
>NC_056736.1:237341530-237349030 GCF_019279795.1 Protopterus annectens | reverse complement strand
TTCGAACAACAGATGTTCGAATACTTCATATTTCGGCAGGTGATGTGAGCAAACGTTACCATTGTGAATGAACTGTGCATTCGCAATTCTAACATTCGCTCATGTGAGGGGATCGTGGTACAGTGCGGTTAGGGAAATACATCCCTTTTCTCACTGTAGTGCTATCTCGGAGTTGGAATATTAAGTTGGGTGGGTGGGGGCACAGCCCCCCACGGGGGGGGGGTGCAGGGGGGTGCAGCCTCCCTGAATAACTGTGTGTTTAGGCTAGTTAGGTAGGTAGTTACGGGACAGGTGGGAGTGCTGTGTATTGCCGAAAATGTTGCGAGCGACATTTTTGACAATACACAGCTGTTTTCGACATTAGGACAAATCGGAAATGTTCATTTCCGATGTATAAATTCGAACATTGAGACACATTTTATTTTGCGTTTCGATTTTATGATAGTAAACCTAAATATATATATATATATATATATATATATATATATATATGTCAATACATGTCCTCTGCCATGACATGTGTGAGAGAACATCACATATCAATACACAACATATCTACACACCAGTACATGGCTACAAAATGGAGTGTGGTGTGTAACCCATGTTGGGTACACATCGTAACTGTTTGAGAAGGTGGAATATCTATGTTGGTGAAGGGTAGTAGGCACATATTGGTATATAGGTTTGGTTGGGTGAGAAACAAGACAGAATACAGGGCTGGTATATGACACATGGTGGGTAAACACCGTGTATGGGTAGTTTCATTTGGAATGTGGAGGCTATTGTGCCCCCATATGGGAACAAAGGTAACATGGTGCCCACCCATGGACAGACATGACAGCATCTACCTGGTCATACAGGTGCCTGGGCTGTGGGCTGAGCAGGAGGAGCATGCATGTCTAACTTTCTGTATATGTACTGCATGCCTCCAGGTGATGTAGCCCATACCCCATGTCTCTGTGGAGCTCCCTATGTACCAGACCATGGACCTAACTGTGGGTGACAGAGATATATCTGTGTGTGCTCCTTGGGGGGGCACCATCCCCTGAGGTGGTTCCACATGAAGGTAGTGCCGGCACAGTCAATAATGAGGTTCCATGGTGGGCCGTGGATGTGATGTGACCTGGTAACATGTCCACATTAGGTGGTAGAGGTGTTCCTGCTGGCAAATATCCCTTACACATACCGTTGTGTCACTGTCATGGAACATATGTGGGTTGTAATCATCCACACAATCCCAGAACATGTCCAACAGCATGCACAGATATCCCCAATAACACAGAATGGCAGATGTATAGCAATCACATAGCAAGCATACCACATGCATATGCGAAAACATAGTGGCAGTGCAATGACATGCAGGTGAAATATTCTTTAACAACCCAGCAACTCTAGTGTCTCCACAGGGAGCATGTCTATAAACACATAGAAGAAAGTGTTGTACAATAGAATATATGTCTCAATGGTAGATAAACCAGAGACATACCACTTGCTTTGTGTGAACATTAAGTTGGAGCTGATAAGGTGGTGGGAAACTGATATGTGTATTGTATTATGGTAACCATGCCATATGGTTTGCTCAGACATATTTCCATCTTTATGTCTTTCAGGGACAATGGCACATCCAAGGAATCCAGCCTACAGTGCCACTCAGGATGACATCATACTCACCAGCCTCATCCAGCACTATCAGCTGCTGTTCTCCAGGACAAGCCATGATCAGCATGAATGCACCGCCATGTGGAATGATGTTGTCCACAGGGTAAATGAGGTGGGCATGCACAGCCATACATATGAGCAGGTCCACCATCATTGTAGTGACCTGCTCCGCCATGTACATCTCCATGCTGCTGCCGTGCAGTGTGACCACCTTGCAACAGAGGGGAGCCATAAAATCCATCCCCTTTCACCAGAGTTAAGAAGCTGCTCATGAGCCTGGTGGCATCTGCCCACCCACAAGAGCTACAGACTTATACAGTCATGGAGGTGGGTGTTATCCACACACCAGACATGGAGCATACAGGTAAGGTTCCAGGGCATATCAGTAGGCCACTGTTGTGTATGCATCTGTAAAGGTAGATCATGTATATGTGAGATGTGGAGTTGGTTGCTGTGTAGTACTGATAATCAGTTGTGCATAATCTGTAGTACTGTGGACTTCAGCTGTTGTTTTACTGTAATATTGCACCCACCCTGTAGCAATGTCACAGCTGTGGCCACTGACATCAACTCTATCTCATCCTGATGTAGCTATTTCTGGGATACCAGCAAGGCAGCAGCCGGATACTGGTGAGTATGGTTTAAAGTCATGCTTGGCAATACACTGTGCATGTCATAGCTAAGGTGTAGGCCGTGTACACATCTAACACACCTACCCATAATGAATGCTGTACATGTCCACTGACGGACCACGCACCTCACTAATGGGATCAAACACATGCAATACACAGACCATCTCAGACAACTGTGGCTACACTCCAGTGCACATTGCCCAAGCACAGCTGACATCTGCCTGATATACACAGCTATGTCATACACAGAGCAGTTGAACATGCTACATATAAGGAAATCCATCTGCAAACACACGCTCCAGGGTCCTAACCTCATCAACACATTAAACAGAACATACTGGAAGGATAGGGCCCTGTTCTGGGGAATTCCCACACTCTGGAACAGACTACCCATTCACGTCCGGCAATGCTACTCATTTGCCCTCTTTACAAAAACACTTGACAACTGGATGGGAAATGGGGAATTCACCATGGGTAGTACATCTGTGCCACAGCCTGACAGGGCTACAGGGGGAATAACATTATTGGGTGGTGCATGCCTGGGAACTTCTGTGGCTAGGCTTATGTAGGCCCAATGACCAATAGATTAGTACTCACCTATGAACCTATGTGTACCACAGGCAACATCAGATAGGGCTCACTACAGATATGATCTGCATAATGGTGGGACATTGCCAAAGCCATGTGTTGCAATGTATTCTGATGTACCAGCACCATGTTGGGGAAGTCCAGGAAGTTGCAGTTATGATACATGTGCTGCACAATCCACACCTCACCCCAACCCAGGGATGACATCCCCATCTGTACAATGCTGGTGCCACTGTACACCTGCATGTTTGCCCTGCATTGGCAGGGAATATGCCAGTACACATGGTGTTCATAGTTTGGGATCCTGCAATATGACGTGTGTAGGCCACATATGTCAAGCATTTGCAATGTAGCAGGAGATGGTGAGGGTGTGTCATCCTGAAACACAACAGTGCACTGGAGGGGAGAGACAAACCCACTGAGAATGGCTGTATCTGCACACAGTCAAGGTCATGAAGTGTGGCAGACATAACCCTGACTCCACGGCACTAGTGATGGTACTGTGTGACCTCCAAGGTCTGTGCACATGTTTAACATGCAATCATGCAGGTTTGGGGAACATTTGCAGGCCTGACAGACCAACTACTGCCTCATGATGATGGCCTATGCTACTATACCCTGCCAGGTATTGTGAACACAGTAGTACACATAGCAGTTATTGCTACACAATATCATGATATGTGTGTGCACATATCTGCACCCACAAACAGTATGCATGCCGATCAACATCTGCACAACTGACACATATGGCTCATAATGCAACTGACTGCCTAGGTCATGTGCCACATATCAGGTATGTGTAGTGTTGCCATATGCAGTAGTGTTGCGCCATGGCATGTCATGGAAGAGGGTGCCATGTCAATAATGGTCTGTACACTCACCATAAGTACAGTACATTACATCTGTTGTTGGTCTAATGGTATTCTATCACTCATACATGCACCATTGATGATGACATCTGTGAATACACATCAAGCATTCACAAAACACATGTCCACATATAATCCAGAAACACACGGAGGCTGTGAGCAGCAGAGGAAACATAACTGACTCACAGATACACATTCTGCAATGATGTGTACACCTGTGAGGTATGGCGCACAGTATATGCCAGGGTGCTGAACAGATGCACAGCAATGTTGTGGACATGGGTGCAGTGTGTTCCAGGGGGAGGGCCATCACCTACTAATAGAAGCCATGAATGACAGCCATGTATAATGTAGGTAATGCTGTTGAGCACCACATGTCCTGCATGCTGATGTCTGTAATTACAGGTCTGTGTGTGATAATGTACTGCACCATCACCTGCTGCTGTGTGTGTGTTATGGGGGTGCTGGAGCTGTCTGTAGGTGCTGTCTGGTAGAGTGTATGGGTTGTCATGTATGTCGACTGCTTGTGTGTATGTCTGTGTTTCTGGCCATGTCTGCACACACACGTGTGTGTGTGTGTGTGTGTGTGTGTGTGTGTGTGTGTGTGTGTGTGTGTGTGTGAGTGCGTGTGTGTGTGTGGGTGTGTGTGTATGTACTGTTTAGTGGTGATGTACAGGTCTTACAGTCTGTTCCCTGTTTTCCCCTCACAGGTAGGGAGGTGGGGCTGGTTCCCTCCCACAGGGAATCTTATGTCACTGATACAGATAGTGACCATGAGGATAGGTGTGTTGAGGCACAGGCAGGGTCATCAGGGGCTGCCGCTGGGCCACCAATTGACATCCCACAAGTATCCACCCCATCCACACACACAGTCACACTGCCTCTACATACCTCATCACCGTTGGCCTTAGCTGAGGGACAATCTATGGATGGCATTGGCCAGAACAGTGTGGTATCCATCACATGTGTGTCAGGACACAGCAGCAATAACCGGATGTCCAGTGGGGTACCACATAGGCAGATGTTCAGGGGTGTTCATCAGAGCACTGCTGGTCATTAAGCCCCTGGCAGACGTGCCACATGTATATCTACAACATGCATGTTCCAGGCTGTCATGGAGGCAGAGGCACAAATGGAACAGTACACCAGACAGGGTCTAAGGGTGCAGAGGGCTCATCACACCTCTGTAAATGACAGCATCCGTGACCTAGCAGGTGCCATTCGTAATTACACCGAGGTCATAGATCGACGGTGCGGTGAGATATTGGATCTTATCAACAATGTTATGTCCATGCATCAGGACAGGGTGGGACGGATGCGACAGCCATGTGGATGTATGCCAGCAACATCAGCAGCTGGAGGTTGCTATGGACATCCCACCAGTCACAGCCACTCCCGTAGTGGGAGTACCAGCCCCAGCACTGTGGGGGGGTGTTGTCCACAGACCGTCATAGCAGACCACATGCACGTGGCCCTGGCCAGTCCCAGGAGGGACCTGGATCCAGTGGATGTTTGCCAACCTTGGGGGACAGTACCCTATCTGGCTTTGTACCTGATACTGCCTGTGGCATTCCTGCAAGGCACAAGTCCCATGTCCATGGCCGGAGATGGTGAACTGCAAACCCTGCCACATACAGTCTGCAGCTGTCTCACAAATCCCCATATAGAGCAGAAACATGGTGGAACTGTGTGCATGCAGACACACACACATAAACAACAAACCTAGGGAAACCACATATCTGCACACATGACATTACCATTGGCCCATAACACAATGCAGCACCCTCACACACACACACACACACACACACACACACACACACACACACACACACACACACACACACACACACACACACACACGCACATTGTCAATTGCATGGCTCAGCCTAGGCCTCTGGCAAACCAACAACACACCCTGTGCATATGATGATAGCTGTGCCACATCCTGTCATGGGTAACATCGATGCAGGACAGGTTAACATGGTGCTGATGCACAGGGTGACTGTACAGCAGTGTAGCAATTGAATGCTATGTAGCTTGTTGTCAGCAGTAAAGTGAAATGCTAACATCCTGGAAGGTGTAGCTGTGCAGCCATGATGCATTATAGCTGTAGTTAACAATGTTGAATTTTTTCATCATTATCTATTCTGATTGTGTTGTGGTTGTCCATGTGCCACAAGGCTGATGGGTGTAGTGGTGTCAGCAGGCCTTCTACAGTGGACAGCAGACCAGTAAGTGTAGTGGATGGTACATATGTCATGGCTAGGTACAACACACAGAGCCTTTGGTTTGGGTACAGTACAGATACAAGACTGTACACATAGAGGTATGTCCCCATACAGGTAACACATCTGTTGACCATATAATCCCACCAAGACAGGATAGGCACAACCACACATTGGTATATATGCAGTCTGCTATTTGAATGACATTGAATATGCTAACAGCAGGGTTTATGTCCCTTTCCCCACTCTACTGCAATCCTCACCTCAGTAACATGGGTGTGCCAATGCCAGTGGCATAGCCCTACCCTTAGGAGGGTGTGACGTGCTCTTCTACTGTGAATGATGTAAACATCAACTAACCAACCTGATAACATACACTGTAAAGTATTTCAGACAGCTATGCGGGGGGGGGTAGACACAACAGTAACTGCAATGATGGTGGATGTGTCCACAACAGCCACACCGAGTGAGTTATAGCAACGCCAGTATTACTGCACACCTCTAAAGTTTGGAGGATGGCATTAACACATCTACGACCTGTGAAGTATTGTATGTCCACGGGATGGCACATGTGGAATGTTGGCAATTGACAATCAGTCCTGGGGGAAACATATTCTGTGAATGGAGGTAGATCCCTTATCATCTTCACATATTCCTACATGTGGGATGGTGTACAAAAGACTGCTATGATCTACATAGGCTATGTGCACCTCCTAACCCTCATCTATGCCTGTCATGATTGCGTCAAGGAGGTATACCAGGTTCATGTGGTATTCTCTGTCTTTGATAAGTCCAACATTGGTGGGGTCCAGGGTTTTAAGATTACCAGTGACATTGGCCACTGGGTGGTAGTTCCCAGCTGACATGGTGGATTTGCGGTTCTCCTTGGCAACAGTGATGAATCCAATGTCAGGTGTAGGCCTGTTGAATTGTATGAGGGATCCCAGCTACTTACTGAACCTGCCCAGGGGGTTCCCCCAAGCATGACACTTCACTTGACTGTACTGCATGATATGTTACTGATGCCAGCCTGACATCATACAGGTGAGATGGAGTACTGTTAACATGTACTGCCATTGTCATGTCAGGTCCTGGTTATGGGATCTGCTAAGGCTGGTAGTATGTTACAGGCCAGACGTGTTTGGCTGTGGGGGGGGGGCGTAGCTATCCGTGCCAGACGTATGTTGTTTGGGTCTCTCAAACCCATTAATGGTGCATGTGGACATATATGTTTTGGTTATGTTCCCAATTTCATCTACAGATGTATGTTCATATATACCCATATAGCTATATATGGGTTTACCTTTGAAAGGGAGAAAATCATTTCTCTGATCATCCCTTTCTGCAATCTGAAAGGACGAATCCGAAGTTAAAAACACAGCAAACTGAAAAGCAGATTCGCTGATTTGTGAACTACAAGTTAGAATACATATCATAATGCAGGGGGCAAGCCCCCCTGCACCCCCCATCTGGGCATCTGCACCCCCCACAAACACCCCCACTTTAATATTCTAACTCCGAGAT
>NC_056736.1:237300697-237338530 GCF_019279795.1 Protopterus annectens | reverse complement strand
GCAGGGTGGCATGGCCTCTGTAGACCACTGCTATCACTTCATAGTCACTATCGGTGGCCAATATGCAGTGCACTACCCACATATTGGATGTTGCCTAGGCATATGTGTGTATGAGACATGGGTAGAGAGTGTGAACTGGGTAATACCGGGGTTGCTAACTGTGATCGCCTGGCCTTGATGTCACATGTATGGATATGGCTTTGCACCCCAGCCTCTCAGCTATTTTACATCTGTATCCCAGTACGGTGGACATTGTGATATATAGTAGGGTCACCATATAAGAAATATGCAAAACCCGCTCCACATTGGCCACGGGTGTCATGCACTCACAACCACCTCTACAAAGGATATGACTTACAAACACACGCACACACACACACACACACACACACACACACACACACACACACACACACACACACACACACACACACACACACACACAAACAGACCTGTCATGTCTCGGAGTAGAACCCCTACCTAACTAGTTTATTACAACCACAGACATTACTTGAGTACTCCTTCCCCAAAGGTGTATTTCACAATGGATGACATCAGCAGGATTACCAAACTAGGGCATGTCAACTGTACTGCAAGTGAGTAGCCTAAAATGCATTACTCCCTTCACAGACAGTGAGACACACACAAAACATCCACAACAGACGTGTGGGTATAGAACCCCTGACTAAGGTTTACACCACACTACAGTATGGAGCTGTTATAGGACACACCACAGGGATTACTAGTGAATTCTTTCCCCAAAGGTGTATTTCACAATGAATGACATCAGCAGGATTAACAAAGTAGGGCATTTGGAATGTATTGCATGTGACTAGCCTATAATGCATTGCTCCATACACAGACATTGGAACACACACAAAACATCCACAACTGCCACACTCCATCAGTACGCAGTCACTGGATGCGCTACAGAGATTACTGGGCTCCAACCTTCCCAGAGGTGTATTTCTAGGTGGGTGACATCAGCAGCCTTGGCAAAGTTGAGTATATGAATTGTAAGGAGTGTTAGTACCCTAAAAACATTGTTCTTTACACAGTCAGAGACACACACACCACTGCCAAGTCTGGGATTAGAACACCTACCTAACTGCTTTATCACACTACAGCAGCACACAGTTACAGGATGCGCTATGGAAACTACGGGGCTGCAACTTTCCCAGAGGTGTATTTCTAGGTTGGTGACATAAGCAGCCTTGCCAAAGTTGAGTATATGACTTGTAAGGTGTGTGAGTGCCCTAAAAAGCATTGCTCCCTACACAGTCAGACACACACACACACACACACACACACACACACACACACACACACACACACACACACAATTGCCATGTATAGGGTTAAAACACCTACCTAATTACTTTATCACACTACAGCACTACGCAGTTATAGGATGCGCTATGAAGATTACTGGGCTGCAACCTCCCCAGAGGTGTATTTCTAGGTGGGTGACATAAGCAGCCTTGCCAAAGTTGAGTATATGAATTGTAAAGAGTGTGAGTACTCTAAAAACATTGTTCTCTAGTCAGTCAGAGACAGACAAACACTCACACACAGACACACTGTTGCCAAGTTTGGGGTTAAAACACACATTTAACCACACTACAGATGTATTCAGTTACAGGACATGCTACGGAGATTACTGGACTACAATGCTCCAGGAGGTGTATTTATAGGTGGGTGACATCAGCAGCCATGCCAACGTTGAGTATATGAATTGTAAGGAGTGTGAGTAGTCTAAAAAGCATTGCTCTCTACACAGTCAGACATGCACACACACACACACGCACACACGCACACACGCACACACGCACACACGCACACACACACACACACACACACACACACACACACACACACACACACACACACACACACACACACACACACACACATACACACACACACACACACACACACACACACACACACACACACACACACACACACACACACACACTTGCCAAGTCTGGGGTTTGACGTCGTACATAACTAGTTTATCACACTACAGCAGTACACAGTTATGAGACGTGCCACAGAGATTACTGGGCTACAGCTCTCCCAAGGGTGTATTTCACATTGGATAACCTCAGCAGGCTTGTCATAGTAGGGCTATGGGAAGGGCAGTGTGTGCATGGGCCAGAACCCATTCATCTAGGGGTTGACACACCACATGTGGGCACACTCGCGGTCATATGTCACAGGTACGTGTATACAGCTACTACATGATTACTTCCTTATACAGTAATGTTGAACCGCTGGCATGCGCACCACATAGCTTGTAATGCTGACAGATACTGGTGGCTATTATTTGCAGTGGGTGACATCTGTACCTCATCTGTTTGAAGCCCTTTGGCTGTGTGCTGGGTGGTACAGGGCTGGATGGCTCCTTGCCACGGTCACCCTCTTCCATACATCTATGTCCGTCTGCCTCTGGCTTATTATAGTGTGCTGTCCTTACATATATGTCTGTATTCCTATCCACTGTGTGTGCAAGGCAGGAGTGGTGCATGCTGACATGTGTCTGCACTAAGAACTGCAACTGATAGACTTGTCTGGTCCACTGGTGTTTGCAGACATGGCCTTAAGTGTGTGAGCATGCCCAGTATGACCTTTCAGTATGTTGTTGACTGACATTGCCTTCATTTCACTAAGTGTGTGAGCATGCCCAGTATGGCCATCTGTATTGCATGTGTGGCTCAAGTCTAGGTAGTTTGTACTGTGGTGCTGACCTTTGTGTTGTACATCAACAGGTAGCATAATGTGTCTGCAAGGTATCCATCAGTCAGTTGACATTGACTGTTGCTACATTTCTGCATAGTGGGGGGGGGGCAACTGACTGTTTCTACATTTCTATACAGGTTTGGGGGGACTCACATGACAGTTACAATATTTGCATGTAGGATGGTGGGGCACACCTGACTATTTCTACATTTCTATACAGGTTTGGGGGGGGGGGCACACCTGACTGTTACTATATTTCTATGTCAGATGGGGAGGGCACACCTGACTATTTCTAAATTTCTACACAGGAGTGGGGGGCCACACCTAATTGTTACTGTAAGTCTACGTAGGATGGGGGTGCCACACCAGACACTTATACACATCTGCTCAGACTGTACTGGTATATTGGGTACTCCATTTCAGTCTGTAGTCTTACCTATCGTGCTGGCTAGAGGCATACCACTGTGCTACAGATCTTAGCTTTTAATTATCTACATATTAGTTTCTGACTTCCTAGCCTTCACAACTGGCATCTGACTGCCTGGTTTGCTGTAGTCTGTCTGTGTAGGCCTGGGGGGTTACCCATAGGCTTCATTCAGAGGCCATAGTACAACATTTGTTTGTGTTTGTCTACACCTGTCCTGCTAGCTGTGACTGTTGTTGAGTATGTGACTCCCCCCAACTGGCATGTGTGAGTCACTTACTTTGTGGGTGTCTGAATATTGAGGGTGGTGCTGCAGAGCTGCCTATGTTAGATGCACATAGTATACTCCCTATACATGGTTGAGCACAGGTAATGCCATGTTTGGCATCCCTTTTACTGTATGTGCGAGTCAGAGTGAGGTGTCATTCCCTGGGACCCTACTTTGTCAGTGCATTCTGGGCATGCCTCCTTCTGTCTACTGGAGCAGGTACAGGTTGTTCCTCCTCCGAGTCACTCTGTGCCTGTGCAGGCCTTAGCAATGGTGGGGGGCTGTGTGGCCCTGCCCTGTGCTGTTCCTGCTGCAGCTGTTACCACAGGATCATATTGTGTAGCATGGCTCATACAAGGACAATTTGGGTACATGTAGTTTGTGAGTACTGCAAGACTCCACCAGATGTGTCCAGGCACTGGAACCATGACTTTAGCATACCAAACACATGCTCTATTATGATTCTTGTTTGTGTGTGTGCCTCATTATGGAGTTCTTGTTCAGGTGTGTGTGTGTGTGTGTGTGCATTTCCGATGGGTGTCATCAGCCATGGCTCCAGTGGTATCCAGCATCCCCCACTAGGTGACCATATGAGATGTCCCCACTGGCAAATCTCTGGTACAGCTGATTAAAATACCAGATGTGGGAATCATGATAGCTTCCAGGGCAGCCAGCACACACATTCATAATTATGCCCTGGGCATTGCACATGAACTGGCAGTTGATGTAGGGGAAGCCCTTATGGTTGATGTAGACCCTACCCCATTCACCAGGTGGTGCTTTGATGCATATGTGCGTGCAGTCTATTGCTCCCACTACCTCAGGGTATTCTGCTATTTGGTGGAAGAGACGCATATTGCTGGCCAATGCCTCACGGGTGTTGGGGATATATACGTGCTCACTGGCGTGCTGAAAAGGCATCCAGGAACTGGTGGAGTACCCTGGATGCTGATGCCTGTGAAAGACAAGCTCACCAGCCTGAACATAAACCCCTACGTTACAAGATGGGTGGCTCAGTCCTAGGACCCCTCCTGTCCGGCATATTCTTCTCAAAGGTACAGGCAAGCAAAGGAGAACTATGGCTGACAAAGTTTGCAGACAACTGAAAACTAGGGCTATAATTGACTCTCCGGCTGACACAGACATCCTCCAAAAGATTCTCACTGAGATGGATACCTGGTGTCAAAATCATGGCCTCAAGCTAAATACCAAAAAGTGCATAGTCATCCCCTTTGGAAAAAAAACAAAGTACCCACAAGCTACCACATAGGTGGTAGTCCCCTAAATACGGAAGACATAATAAGGGATCTGGGGATCCAAGTAGATAGTAATCTTACCTTTGATAATCACATTGCCAAAGTGGTTAGAAAATCCTTTTACGTGGCCCACCTAATCACAAAAGGGTTCGCATCCAGCTCAAAAGAGGTCATTGTGCCCCTCTACTCATCACTCATCAGACCCATCTTAGAGCACAACGCCCCTTTTGGGATGTACCTTACAAGACACCTGCAACAGCTGGAAAGACCACAGAAGTACCTCACCAAGAGGATCAATGGCCTCAAACAGATGCCCTATGCAGCTCGAATGAAGAAACTCCAGTTGTACTCGGTTGCATACTGCCTACTCAAAGGTGATCTCTGCCTGACATACAAGGCCATGTCCAACCCAGAACTGATGGACATGCTCCACCTAAAGAAAACCTTATCCCCTCGAGCCACATGCTCTAGGGATGTAAACCTCACCACAACAATAAATAGAACATGCTGGAAGGATAGATTCCTGTCTCAGAGACTTCCCATGCTTTGGAACCAGATCCCAATCTACATGGGCAGAGCTCCTCACTAACACTCTTCAAAAGAAACCTTGACGAGTGGATGGGAAACAGAAAGTTTACCTCAAGGATTGCTTCAGTGGCTCTGCTAGTTAGAGGCACAGGGAACTAATCTAAGGGGGGCGGCGAAAGCCAGCACATTCTAGCTAGGCTTATAAATGCCTTCAGGCAGATAGCCTAGTACCTACTTATGAACCTATAAACCTATGAACCTATATCCCCAGTTGGCCTTTGGAAGGTACCTGTAGCTAGTATTCTTTGGCCTACACATACCTTGGTATCCACTGGGATGGATTCTCCTCTGTTCTGTGTGTGAAGCATAGCTGGCACAGCTCAACAATTTGCTGTAGGAGGTCCCTGTCCCCCTGTCCACCCTATAGTGCTCCACTATCTCCAGCTCAGGTAGCCCTTGGTAGGTTACCCTGGGTCAGTACACTCTTCTCCGTCTCTTCACTGTAGGTTGATTGGCAGCATTCACATCCTCACCACCCTCAGTCTCTTGCACATGCTGGTTTATGATAGCAAAAGCAGCCCCTAACATTTTTTGTCTTGCTTTAGTTTTGTAAAATTTCCCCATTTGTATACACCAGTGGTGCAGAGTTTTTGGGAAAAAACAAGGGGGAAAGGTGTTTGCATAGTTTATAGTGGTGTGCTGTGCTGTGCTGGTCTGCTGCCTGTGTAATTGGCTGATTCTGATATATTTCACCTGCTAGCTAAGTTAGTTCTCCTTGATTACCTTCCTACTGCTGTTTTCCCTTCCCATTGCCTTCCTGTTTAAGGGCAGGGGTGCACTGTGCAAGCAGAGTGTTCAAATGTGCACAGAGCTGCTATTTCCTGGTTTACTTTTTTTTTCTTTAAAACCTGGTGCATGGCACACACGCCCGCTTAGGCTTTGTAAAGAGTGCTAGGCAGGTTTAGACACACCCTCTAGCTTAGCTGTGCTAAGCTAGGAGCAATCCTGAGCCACAGGGCTCCAATCTGCTTGCAGTATGCCTGACACACACACCCATGATGTCACCTGTATCCTAGTCTTGCACCCAGCTATTCATACTCTTACACTGTTGTGACCTGCCTCACATGCTGGGGAAAACTGGGATTCACTATCCTTCCCCTCATTTGCATAAGATTGTCTGCTAAAGCATTGTTACATGTCTCACACTGAGCCTCCCCCTTAGCAACCATTGCTCACTGGCCAGGTTGTCTTCTGCTTGCCATTGACTTGCACGGCAGAATACTGATTTTAGTTAGAATGCTTATTTTAGGTTTATTTTATTATTTTAACCCTGATCCCATTTGCGCGCCACTGCCCTATGCTTAAACAGCCAAGATTGGTGAAAAAAATAAAGGTTATTTATTTATTTTTTTATTGTTTGCAATGCCAATGATCTTATACTTGGCCATTAGCATGCTTCCTCAATGATATGCAGCCTATATTTGGAGCTGTCATAGCTCCGTTTCGGATTTTGCAGAAATGTACTCAGTTGCTAACCGAGTACATTTCTGCAGATACCATTTGTCTCGCACGGACTATTGCAAGCTTCCTGGACTGCAAAATCACCTCATTTGCATGAATTTATCTTGCAAATGAGGTGATTTGTATACCAGGGCTTAGTCCATGCCTGATTAGTGCAAGAGCTCCCATGCAACCCCCTGCAGGCTGTTCCTGGATCGCACTGCAGACGTATTGTCTCCTGCACTAATCATGCACGCCATGCAGGGCATAGAGAATCTGAGGTCCTGAGTTTTTGTTTCCAATCATTTTTTCTCCTGGGAAGTCTTTTTTTTTTTTGTTTGTTTTGTTTTCTGAAATTTTGCATTATGTTAGTCTACAACAACAGTGTAGTCGCAATTCCAATTTTCACATATTGCCCTTTATATAAATTATTAAACAAGTGACTTTTGAATGTTAGAATATTAAGAATTCTTAGTGTATCTTGCAAATAGAATGCTACAAAATATTTAATAAAGACTGAGATAACTTTCCCCAAAATTTATTAAGCTGTTTTATCTGTGCAGGAACAGTGTAGCCGTTCCTGCATGAAATATGGCTGCCGAGCAATCCAGCAAACAGCTGATCTGACGTGCACGAGCATGCTTACACTGTTCCTGCATGGATACAGCTGCAAAATGCTAATTACTTTATTTGCTGGTGAAAACCACGCAAATTAGGTGAATTAGCGATTCTCCAAGCAGCCAGATATCCATGCAGGAGAAGTGTTATTTGCAGAAATGTATTCGGTTACTCACCGAATACATTTCAGCAAATAACAAAATGGAGGCATGACAGCTCTCAAAAAAGCATGTATTACAGCAGTTAGGCATGCCAATGGCCATTGGCATGGAAAACCATTTATGTGTTATAAAAATCACACTTTTTTTGGCCAATCTCAGATGTTTAAGCATAGGGCAGTGGAGCGCAAATGGAATCAGGAGGAAAATTTTAAAAAAAGGTGAAAACTTAATTTTAAGGGAAATCTGCATTTTTCCATTATGTCACTGAAAAAATCAAAGGTACTTCTCAGAAATAAGCCCACACAATAGCTACTAGAAAGGCTGTATAAGAGCTTTCATTCCTTTATTCATTCATAAAAAACGGAACTTCATCAGATACAAATTATACATCATTTCTTACTCCTTTTATATACCATAACAAAATAATGTGGTTAAGCATTTCATTTGATTTAAAAACTTTCATTTAAAAAGGGTATGTGCGTTTTTTAGAATTTTTTTAGAATGTCATATATGGAATGAATAATGTACTAATTTTTAAATGAAAGTTTTTAAATCAAATGAAATGCTTAATCACATGATTATTTATGGTATATAAAAGGAGTAGGAATTGATGTATGATTTGTAACTGATGAAGTTCCATTTTTTATGAATGAATAAAGGAAGGAAAGCACTTATACAGCCTTTCTAGGAGCTATTTTGTGGGCTTATTTCTGAGAAGAACCTTGCACTATTTGATTTTTTCAGTGACTTTTGTGGATTATTGATTCTTTATTCTGTATTGGAGATATATGTGATGTGCAGGATTCAGACCGGTTAAGTTAGTTTACAAAGAAAACGTATTCAGTTTTCCCGCTGTATACCGTGCAGTACAGGTGTTGGATTTAAGATGGATAGTACACAAAGTGATGAACCAGTGACTTTAACTCAACTATTAGCATTGATTAATGAAACAAATGCTAATGTGGATGTGATCTTCTCTAATATGAAGGAAATAACTAGTTTTAAAGGTGATTCTATGGTGACAAGTGAAAAAGCTGGCTTAGTGGTTAATAGGGCCAGTGGAAGTGATGCGTCCTATTCATCGGCATTGGTTGAGGAGGAGGGGACCATTGGCACTAAAGAGATGTGTAGGATGAGTTGAGTGGTCCTGAATAACCCCCCTGTAGCCCCCCCAATGAACAATGGAAACTTTATGAATTGGTTAAATAGAGAGCCGAAACCAATGAGTAGTCTCCAAGGGGAAGCGACGAAGGCAGAAACTTTATAAACTCGAGAAAACCCTTAAAAAGTTTAGGGGTTTACAACTGGACATTGTCTTTTCTGAAGACTGTTTAAAAGTACGATGAGTACCAAAAGGTCTACAAAAGTGGAATTTTCCAAAAAACTTGGAGAGTGGGTCGGTTTTACACCACAAGCTTCTGGAACTTTTTGACCACATGGGGATGGAGTATATGTGGTTGTTGATTCGAGAAAATCAACGTCAGCTGAAAAATCTGAAAGAGGAAATCATTAAGTTACAGCAGGATGTAATTGAACATGAAGTGTTTGCAATAAACGGAGTGTATCGCAGTATTTTACCATAGGTGGAACAGCATGAGAAGGTGGTTAAGACAAGGAAAGATAAAAATTTAAAAAGAGATGAAGATAAATATATGCAGAAGAGGGCGTACCCAGCTCCAAGGGTTAACACTCAACCGAGGGTTTCATTTGTGTAATCGGAGGAGTTACCAATTGTTGAAATCTGCAATCGGGAGGAGGAAGAAAGGGAAGTGTTTAGAAACCCTAAGACCCATTCTAATAATGGACAGGATTTTCAACAACTTCCGAGACGTTCAGCGAGGCTAAAAAGCAAAAACAGACAATGGATCCCAACGAACAAATGAAAAAACCATGGGGGGGGGGATTGAGGTCAACAGGTGGGTCAAGGCAGATGGACAAGTAGACCTCCACGATACCACCAGCGGTAAGTGAATTGTATATGTGTGGATTCCTTGGGGTCGAAAAAGTGTTTAAAAATGTTTATGAAATTGATGGTTCTGAAAATAGTATAAATGGTTTGAATAGTCAGAACCAATTACTATATCATGAAAATTGCTTTGACATATTAAATAACATTGAGAATATCTGTGAAGTAGATGGTATACAACATGGGATTATTGATGAATGTGAGGGAAGTCATGAAATGTGTGTTTTAATGGGTATATACAAATGTGATTTTCCTGAGCAGGTGCAGTTAAACACAAATCCGTTTGAAGCTGAATGGACTAACATGACTGTTAGTGAATACAAGGGTTTAAGTATTTACAACTACACTAAAGAAATATTAGATGAACATCATGGGGAATTATTGTCAAAAGGGTTTACCTTTGTTCCTAAAGGGCAGAACCATGGGGTTGACACACTTTTGGATGTGAAACTATTTGCTAGGACAGTTAATTTGAAATTGTTAATGGAGAAAAGTGTTGAGGGTGAAACTATAAAAACACCATTGCATAGAAAATGTATGTACAACCCCCCTTTGTTACCTCCGGTGGCCATTTTTGAAAAATTATCTGAAATGGAAATCAGAAATTTGCTGAGTGGATGAACCAAACAGGTTTGTGATACTTTAACCAAGGATGAAAATCTGGTTCTGAGGGAGATAAAGAAAAACCAGCAGGTTCGGATTATGAAACCTGATAAGGGGGGAGGGGTAGTGATCATGATTCAATATGATTACACTAATAGAATGTTAACATATTTGAATGATAGCACATACTTTAGTATAGCTTCTCTGAATGAGTTTAACATTTTTAATAGTAAACTCGATATGGTTTTGGAGGAGCTATTTCAGGAGTATAGTTTTACTGAGGATGAAGTAAGATTTTTGAAGGTTAAATATCCTAAGACCATTTGTTTTTTTGGGATCCTGAAGATCCACAAATCCCTGGAGGACCCATCAATGAGGCCAATAGTGGCAGGGAGAGGGAGTAAAACTGAGCCATTGGCAAAAATGGTGGATTTTCATTTGAAAAAAAAAATTTGATGAGAAAGATCATGCACTTAAAGACTCATGGCACCTGTTAAAAAGCCTGGCAAAGACGGACTATAGGGAACATGTGTTATTTTTGAGTATTGATGTGAAGGATTTATATTTGAGTATCTCCCATGAGGAAGGGATGGAAATGTTTTTGTGTGTGCTCAGGGAAGGGACTAATTTCTCTAGTGATATGGTTTACATATTGTCCACCTTAATGGATTTAGTGTTTAAATAATAACTTTGTGTGGTTTCAGGGTGAATACTTTAAACAGACCCGAGGAGTGACGATGGGTGCAATTGTGGTGCCCATATTTGCAAACACGGTGCTTTGTTTTTGGGAAACCAACTTTGTGCTGAATTCTAGGTACAAGAAAAATATTTATAAATATTTTAGATTTCTTGATGATATCCTAATATTATGGGAAGGTACTGAGGACGAGGTGATTGAATTTGCTGACTATATTAACAAGACAACCAAGTTCCTAACTTTTACAAGCACAGTAGGAGATAAAATGGTTAATTATTTGGATGTTCATTTGTATAAAAATGTTAGTGAAGGGTGCTTTGAGTCATGTATATAAAGGAAACCTACATATTCAAACAGCCTACTACACTTTCAAAGTGATCACCCATTTTGGCAAAAGAAAAATCTTGTGAAAAGGCAGATGATTAGGACCTCGGGACTTACTAGTGACAACAATAAGTTCTTGGAGGAACTGAGTGTGTTGAAAGGTACATTGATAGAGGATACCCCAAAAATCTTCTTGATGGGCAGGAACAATATGTGATTGATAGAAGGGTGGAATGTTATCCACCATTGATAAAGAATGCTGATGTAGTGATGGGTGACAGAGAACCTATTGTGAATTATTTTTGTTGTGTTATGACCTATGACAGTTATTCATTAGAGATAAGGAATATTTTGGAGAAGAACTGGTGTGGGGTATTTGGGGTCTTTGGCTTACTTGAGAAGGTGGGTCCCAATACTAAGACTGTCTACAGGAAAGGATGTAACATTAAATCCATATTCAAAAGAAATCAGGGTCAGGATAATAGGTTAGTTTTAGGGAAAATGAGTAAGTGTGGAAATTGTAGGGAATGTAGGTTTATGTATGAGACTAAGAACATAGTTACTGAAGGATATCAAAAAGTTATCCCTATAAAAGGGGCATATAATTGTCAGACAAAGGGGGTGATTTATGTAGCCCTGTGTCAGACATGTGCCACCTATTACTTAGGAAAAACGGAGAATGAACTAAGAAAGAGGGTTTACCAACACAACTATGCTATTAGGAGACATGATGGGACCAATGCCCTTTATAGGCATAGTATGGTTTGTAAAGAATTCAAAAAATTTAGGTTTTGCATGCTAGAAAAAGTTACAAAGCAGGAAACGATGAGGTAATTGGTCTAACCTACTGGAATATAGGGAACTGTTTTGGCAGGTTTTATTGAATGCTTTTACCTTACCGGGTTTAAATGATAGGATATCAGTTAGTAGTTTACTAAATTTTAGGGCAGAAAAGATTTAAAATATTATACAAATATGGAAACAAATAGATAAATGTATAGAGTTAGTCCTTTTAACAATAAAAATGTAGAATTGTATACATTGGGGAGTTGTTATTGTTAATATGAAGATGGCAGCAGGGATTGTGAGAATACATTTAAGTATAAAAGTGGGTTTTTTGCTCCAAATGAAAGGGTATGTGTGTATTTAAAACTTTTTTTTTTAGAATGTCGTATATATGGAATGAATAATGTACTAATTTTTAAATGAAAGTTTTTAAATCAAATGAAATGCTTAATCACATGATTTTTTTATGGTATATAAAAGGAGTAGGAAATGATGTATGATTTGTATTTGATGAAGTTCTGTTTTTTATGAATGAATAAAGGAATGAAAATGCTAATACAGCCTTTCTAGGAGCCATTGTGTGGGCTTATTTCTGAGAAGTACCTTGCACTATTTGATTATTTCAGTGACTTTGTGGATTATTGATTCTTTATTCTGTGTTGGACATTTTTCCATTATAGTAAATGGCATGCAGAATGAAAACAATACTAGGGAACAGTGGTTGTCAAGGGGAAAGGCTCTGTGTAAGTGCAGTAGCTATGAACTAAGGCAGTGGGTTATGCAAATGAGGGGAAATTTACTGAATCACGTCCCAAACTGCACCTAACTGTATAGGTCCTCTAGCATGATGGTGTAACTAGGAGGAGCAACAGACATGAAAAGGAGGTGTGTAAGGCATGTGGTAAGCACACTGGAGCCCTAAAGCGCAAATATAAGCTTAGCTAAGCACAGCTAAGCAAGGGTGTGTGTCTGAAGCTGTATTGTCTTATTGCATGAACTGAAGAGCATGTTCGTGCCCAGGGGAGGGCCATTTCTTAGTGTTCACATAAGCTAAATGTGTTTCTGCAGTATGCGCTAGGTGTAAAACAAAAAACATAAAACAAAAAAAAAAAAGAAAAAAACAGGAAATAGCAGGACTGTTCACATTTGGTCACTGTCTTTGCATGGCTCACCTCGGGGCTTAAAAGGGGAGAAATTGGGAAGGGGAAAAAGAAAAAGAAAAAAGGAAAAAATATCAGAATTAAAGCACACAAGTACAAATAATATAGCTGGCAGGTGGAATGCATCATAGTCAGCCAATCACACAGGCAGCATCTGCAGCAGAACAGTATAAAGTATGGAAACACCTTACAGTCTGTTTTTTCCCACAAACTCTGCACCATTGGTGTATACATGTGGGGGAATTTTATCTGGAAAAGTGTTAGGGGCTGCCATTGCTTTGGTCCATCAGCATGTGCTAGACGCTGAGGGTGGAGAGGAGGATAATGCTGAAAACAACCACAGACCGAGGAGGAGGAGAAGAGTGTGCAAACCCAGGGTAACTTATCAAGGGCTACATGATCTGGAGATAATAGAGCACTACAAAGTGGACAGAGACATATTTCAGCAAATCACTGAGCTTTGCCAGCCTCAACTCAGACCTAGAACCAATAGAGGGGAATTCATCCCAGTGGATACCAAGGTATCTGTAGCTTTAAGAATTCTAGTTACTGGTACTTTCCAAAGACCTATTGGGGACATTATGGGGGTCTCACAGGCATATGCATCCAGGTTACTCCACCAGTTCTTGGATGCCATTTTACCACATGCCGGTGACCAGATTTACTTCCCCAACACCCGTGAGGAGAGGACCAGCAATACGCATCATTTCCACCGTGTAGCAGAATACCCAGAGGTACTGGGTGTTATAAACTACACATGCATCCACATCAAATTACCACCTGGTGAACAGGGTAGGGTCTACATAAACCGCAAGTGATTCCCCTCCATCAACTGTCAGGTCATGTGCAATGCCCAGGGCATTATCATGAATGCGTGTGTTGGCAGCCCCGGAAGCTATCATGTCTCCCACATCTGGCATTCATACAGCTTTACCAGGCATTTGCCAGTGGGGACATCCTGTATGGCCATCTTGTGGAGGATGCTGGCTATGCACTGGAGCCGTGGATGATGACACCCATCAGAAATGCACACGCATCCACACAAGAATGCCATAGTGAAGCACACACACAAACCAGGATCATTATAGAGCATGTATTTGGGATGCTCAAGTCATGGTTCTGCTGCCTTGACATATCTGGTGGAGCCTTGCAGTACTCTCCCAAAGGTGCACACATGTTCAAAGCATGTGCATGCTGCACAATATGATCCTGCGGAAAGAGCTGCAGCAGGAACGGCATGAGGAAGGGCCACACAACCCACCAGCATTGTCAAGGTCCCCACAGGCACAGAGAGACTCACAGGAAAATGCCCCTGAGCCTGCTCCTGTAGGCAGATGGAGACATGCCCAGTATGCTCAGGCCTTGGCAAAGAGGCAATGCATAGCACACACACTGACACTATAGAGACCTCATTGACTGACATCTCTCACTGACTTTCACACACAGTAAAATGGATGACACACACATCACATTACCAGTAACTTACCATGTATAGGCAGTGTACTGTGTGCATCCAACACAGTTGGCCCTCAAGCACCATCCTCACAACTAAAGGCCTAAAGGCACACAAATGGCAGCAATGTTGAATTAACCCCCTACAGACTCACACAGTGATAGCACAGCAGGACCTGCAGTTGCAGTAAGGCTATGAAGGGTAAGAAGTCTGAAAACTCAAATGCATGCCAAGACAATCTGACTTGGGCTCTTTACTGATATGCCTCTAGTCCCTAAGACAGGGCACAATAGTATGGTAAATGGAACCAAAATGTAAAGCAAATTTAAGCACAGTCTGTGCAAATGTGTACAGTTGACAGGAGTGCTCCCCATATACCCACACAAATGCAGTAACATGTATGTTTACAGGGAAATAACAGTATAGCACACATTGGCAGGGCTGTACCAATACACATGAAAACATGTTGCCTGTGCACAATATGGAGGGGTCAATAAGCTATGTGTATGTGGCGTTACTATTGTCTGGATCTAGTCAGCACATTCTCCTGGCAGTCATCTTGTAGTACCCTAGGTACAGTGCTGCCTCTGACAGGGCCATGTGCAGATAACTGCAGTGCCAACTGTTATGCATGTCAGTGACACCCACTGCTCTGTCACTGACATACTTGGAAGTTACAGTGCTATGTGGAATATACTACACATATTACTGACATCTTGAAGGATGTGTAGCAGAGGTGCCAAGGCTTTTGTGAATATAAGTGCTTTGTGTTATTGTTGCCAGTGGTCATTCTCAATAATCCTTTTTTTCTTATGTTTGCTTTTTCATTAATGGACATGCCTGCACAGTTGAATGTACTCTGTACCCACACCCATAACTCCCAACCTCTGACAGCAAGATGTCTGGACAAGGGCAGAAATAAAAGGGGAGCAAAGGCACAATGATAGGCATGTGTTGTAAATATCGCCATTACATACTGAGAAAGGTAGTAGGGTGAGGGGTTTGCAGTAGCGGGAATTGTCTAAAAGTTATGTATTCTGAAGCAGTAATGTCTGTTTTGTAACATCACACTTCAATTATATGTAACTAACTTGCCATAAAAACACAAGTTTACATAGAAAGGATGAAACGTCTAGCCAAACACCTGGACAACCTGCCAAAAATGTACAGGTGAGAGATTTGCCCACACGAGGATATGACATCTCAGTTTAGAAAATACCACACAAGCAGGAGAACCCCAGCCAGTATATCACCAGGTTGCTGGACTGTTTACACAGCCTTTTGTTATTACTAAACTGGCTGCAGTCACACCTCACAAATGGCCTTGTTGGGCAAGAATTTACATAGCTGCCCTGATAATATTGGTGTATGCATCATACAACTAGTATTCCTCTGGAAACGCACTGTGATGATCTGAGGATGTCTGGCACTAGGTAATGACACAATACATTACAGTTTCAGATTACAGTTATGTCAGAAAATGTCTGCTAAAAAAATAAGTACCCTGAGGAAAGTCCTGTGTACTCCTGAGACATATGGCTGTATAACACAAAACCCTGTACTGGAGTACACCTCTGTTTAGAATGGCATCTCACTCTAACTGTAGAAGATCACACTGGGCATGCTCCTGCATTTAGAGAATCACAGGACATGCTGGAACCCATATTGGAATATATGACTGTATTGTATATATATGCCCATGCATATATACAACTATGTACACCTCAACTGTCCCCACATACACACATCAGACAAGATTATTCTCAGCTAGGTGTAGGTGGACCATATGTGACATATCTGCATCTGTTGAGTGAGATACACACACATATATATGGGCAATAGATAACATATGTCAAGCATGCACACACATAGATGTGTGGAACTGAGAGACAGACAGTGATACAGCGAGAGACACAGGGGGACACAGACAGAGTGAGTCACACACATGGATACCCTGAATGACATGCAGTGATGTCCTGCTGTGGACAGTGGCATACCAGCTGTAAACAGTTGCATGTGCCAGCATAAACTGTGAGCCCCTTTGTGTAACAGTACAGAGGTTGTGTTTATAATAACACATCATCTGCCTGTGTGTGTTTGTGTGTGTCCATAGGTCTAAGTATCAGGAGACTCTTCCCACTCAGTACACTTCACATTGCCCTACTTCACAAGATCTGCTGCTTTCATTCACCTTAGAAGTACCATCGGCCAGCAATTACCAATATAAGCTCTGTAGCATGTGTGATAACTGTGTAACACTATACTACAAATATAGTTCACAGACTCAACACCACAAAAGCTCTGAATAATTCGCAATACTTTATTCAAAACAACAATCCTGTGAAGCGCTTTTCATCTGGTAGCTTTACCGGACTTCTTCAGGCAAGTTTTTGAAAAAGTTCCACAGTATAAAAACACTCCTGTGCAGGTAATTAATCAATTAAACACCCTATGTGGAACTTTTTCAAAAACTTGTCTGCAAAAGTCCGGTGATGCTACCGGATGAAAAGAGCTTCACTGGATTGTTGTTTTGAATAAAGTATTGCAAAGTATTCAGAACCTTTGGGGTGTCGAGCCGGTGAGCTAAGTTTGTTGTTTATGTTTTCGTGTGGTTACTATAGTACAAATAACTAGATAGGTAGGCATTCTTATCTCAATACTGGCAACTGTGATGTCATGCTGATGTCACTCCCCTTATAGGTTCATAGATGTGTACTAGGCTAATGGCCCCTTTCTTTATAAGCCTAGCCCATAGAAGTGCCTTGCCATTATGCCACCTGACATTAGTTGTCAGTTGTGTATGTGAAAGTATGTTTGTATGTTTGTTTGTTTGTTTGTAGATGAAACTGTTTTAGGCCTTTCCTACCAACAACACTTCCCAGAGCCCCACTTTATCAGTCCTGCTGATGTGATGCCCCTTATAGGCACCTTTGGCCAGTTCTCAGCCCAGTCAGCTCTGTAGCTTGTGTGATAACTGTATAATGGTATAGTACAACTCACTAGCTAGACAGGGGTTCTAATCTCAGATCTGGCAAATGACTGTGTGTGTATGTTTGGAAGAAGAAGTATTTTGATAAGTCTACCATCCTCTGCTCTACTTTATCGCTCCTGCTGATGTCATTCCCCTTATCAGCACTTTTGGCCAGTCAGACCAGTAAGCTCTGTAATGTATGCAATAACTGTGTAACACTATAGTAAAAATAACTAAATAGGCAGGGGTTATACTATCAGATCTGGCAAATGTGTGTGTGGGTGTATAAGTGTGTATGCTTGTAGGAAGAAGTATTTTGATAATTTTCCCACCCACTGGCCTACTTTATTAGTCATGCTGATGTCACTCCCCTTATAGGTTCATATATGTGTACTAGGGTAATGGCCCCTTTCTTTATAAGCCTAGCCTATAGAAGTGCCCTGCCATTATGCCATCTGACATTAGTTCCTAGTGCCTCCATCAAGTAGAGCCACTGGAGTGATCCCTGGGGTAAACTTTCTATTACATATCCACTCATCAAGATTTCACTGGCACAGGGTTATCTAGGTGCTTTGCTTGATATGTATGGGAAGTCTATTCCAGGGCATGTGCAATCTCTGGGTAAGGAACCTGTCCCTCCAGCATGTTGCGTTGATTGTGGTAATGAGGTAGAGGTCCCTGTAGTGCGTGGTGCACAGGGATTGAGATGTCTTTAGATGTAGCATTTCTAAAAGAGCTGGGTCAGACATGGGTTGCAAGTGAAGCAGAAGTCTCCTCTAAGTCGGTGATATGAGACAGAGAATAGCTGGAGTCTTTTGAGTCTGTCTGTGTATGACATTTGTTTAATGCATAGGATCATCTTTGTGAGGTACCTTTGTGGCCTCTCCAGCTGTTGCAGGTGTCTAGTGAGGTACATGCCAAATGGACCATTATACTTGATGATTGGTATAATGAGGGAAGAGTACACAGACATGATGACCTCTTTCTTCCTGGATGCAAAACCCTTGGCAATAAGATGTGCCACATACAAGGATTCCTTAAACACGGTGGCAATGTGGCGGTTAAAGGAGAGGTTGCTGTCAACCTGTGTCTCCAGATCTCTTATAATACCTACAGTGTTCATTGGGCTTCCATTGATGTGGTTCTTACTGGGATGTGAGTTTTTACCAAAGGGGCTGATGATGTATTTTGTGATGTTAAGATTCAGGCCATGGTGTCCACACTAGTCAGTGGTCTCAGTGATGCTTTTTTGTAGGATGTCTGCATCACTTGTGGAGTTAATGATGGATCGCAGCTTGCAGTCATCCTGAGAAGTAGATGCTGAACAGGAGGGTACCCAGGAGTGATCCCTGTAGGACCCCACTTGTGACTGGTTGGCAGTCTGACTTGGAGCTCACTACTTTCACACTGTGTGTTCTATCTGTGATCCAATTTGCAACCGCCCTAAAAATATAAGGGGTTGAGGCCTAGTTTAGTGGGTTCATCAAAAATACCAGACTGAGGAATGGTATCAACAGCCTTGGCCAGATTGATGAAGGCTGTATGCAGTGTCTTACTGTCATACACAGCCTTGGTGACTAACTCAAAGAAGTCAACCAGGTTGAGCAGGCATGCTCTCCCTTTCACAAAGCCAAACTGTGTGGGGTCCAGAGTTAGGAGATTACCTATATGTTTGTTGATCATATCCCTAATGATGCGCTCCATAGCTGCACATATCAGACTCATCAGGCTAATGGGCTGTTAATTCACAGGGTCTGTGTTGCTACCCCTTTATGTAGAGGGAGGACTGTAGCAGTGCACCATTTGGGAGGGACAAAGCCTGAGGTGAGGCTGTGACTAAACAGGGCACACAGATGTGATGCCAGGTATCTTTGTAGTTCATGGAGAACACAGTCATGGATAATTTTGGGTCCCATGGAAGCCGTATTCTTGCCCATTGCCAATTCAGGTTTAACCTGGGTGGCAGTAATCCTGGATGTCTGGCATTCTGATTGTTCCCCTGGGGAGAGAGAGGGATAAAGCTGGCACTGAATGTGTTGGCAAGAATGTTGGCAATATCTGTTGGCTCAGTATAGGAGGTAGCATTGTGCAGCAACTCAGAGCACTTCTGGGTATTGCTATGGAGGTTCTGGATATAACTATCAAATGTCTTGTGATTGTAGTCAGTGTCTGCTGCAATTCAGCTGTCATGGCTGGCTTGAGAAGATTTCATGAAAGATCTCAAGTTGTTGCTGAGGCTAATAACAGAGTTTTACCATTCTTGGGACTCCACCTTTGTCTGCAACAGTATCATCCTTCTGTTGTACAGATTATTAATGGCAGGAGACCACCAGACTGGTCTCCAGTGTTTGAAGGAGAGTGTCATGGTTCTGTTGGGTATGGCTAGTCCCATGCATTGATGTACATGTTTGTACAGTGCATTTGTGTATGAATTGGCAGTCCTGCAGGTATTTTCCATTGACATGGGTGCTATGAAGTTTGCTACCTCTGTTTTTAGGAGTCCAAAGTCAGCTTTGGAGAAGTTTCTGAAGGTGGTTACCTTTGTGGGGGTGTGGGTGAGATGTGGATTTCCATGGTGATTATTCTATGTTGGATCTGACTGGGTAGGGATTGACTACTGTTGTCAAGCAATGGTCCCATATGTTAGTATCAGCACAGGTCAAGGATGTTGCTTCCTCTATTGGATATCAGAATAAGCTGGTCCAGAGCATTGGAACTGATAAATTCCAGGAAGTGTTGGGCCAGTGTATTGCTGCTTTAGTATCTTTCCTAGGTGATGGAGGGATAGTTGAAATCTCCTAGTATGAAAGTATTGTGTTTGACCTTGATAGATTCCAGGGTGTTGAGGAATGTAGATTGAGAGTCTATGGGCATGGATGGGGCCATATAGCAGGCTATCACCTGGATTTTACTATTACCCAATGTCAGTTGTACTTGAAGTATCTCAGATACATTATGCTGGGATACCAGTCTGGAGGCGTGCCTATCCTGTATGAATATAGAGACACCACCACCTTTGGAGCTGTGGTCCATGTTTTGCGGCTGACAGGTGTAGAATGAGTTATAGCCTTGTAGTGCAGTGGTGCTGTCTGCTGCTCTACAGCACAAATGCCAATATTCTCCATTTTGAGGAGTGCTTCAAGTTACTGCATCTTGAGATGTAGATATATAGTGTTGAGCAACATGTCCTTAAGATTGCATTTATGTATAGCTGTTACGGTGGTAATTTGATTTTGAACACTGCCTAAAAGGCACTATGGGGTGGCAAGACACTTAGCCAGTACCTGGAAACCCAGAGGTGACAGATGCAGGCCATATATGGCAAGCCTTCACAGTCTGTCGATCATGGCATCCCAAGCAGACAGATACTGGATCCCCTGATAATGACTCCAGACACTTAAGCCAGTTGTTGAAGTCAATCATTTGTTGTTTGTACTGTGGTATCCTTTTGGGTGACAGTAGTATACTGCTCAGGGCTACTGTCATACCTGCCTGGCCCACATAATCTGATTGCCCCACCATGTCTCTTTTCATGTAGTCCAGGGAGATGTGTCTTGGGTCATTCACACACACATGGACAATGACAGAGTGATACTTGTAGTTGTTGTGGAGTGAACTGACAGGGTGTGTTATGTGTTGGATTCTGGCACCTGATAGATAGCTGTTACCTTCTCCATTTTCAACCTAGTGAGTGGGATATCTGTGTACCTCACTATTGAGTCACCTATGATTGCTGTATTGGGCATGGTGGTTAGCTTTAGGGGCTTAAGTTGAGGGGCACACTGTGTTGTTGAGATATGTGTCGTGGTTTATGCTGTGTTTTGGTGGTTGAGTGGGTGTCTGTCTTGGTGATCTCTGCTGTTTGGGTAAATGTCTATTGATTGCCTCTGTGAAGGCATGTGTGTTTTTGTTTCTATGTCAGAGCTGTGATAGTGGGTGTTCTGGAGGGGTATGTGTTCCATATGGTGTGGTGCAGGTGTTGACCCTTCTCCTGTTGACCAGCTAGTCCAGTCCTCGATGGAGAGTGCATATATTCCAATTCAGTGATATAGGGGTATCTCTCACAAGTCTGAGTGTTGGGGGTTTAGAGGAGAGGGTTGTCTGTGTACATGAGGCAGTTGCAATAGTGCCTCAGAATGCCCAATTGCACCAGGTTAACAGGCAAAAGTACAGAGAGCTACACTTTAATCATGACAGGAGGGGTGGTCATAACTACTAAGTACTGGAGCTAATTATGTGATGAATGACTACTGGTGATGGCTCTCAGGTGTGCTAGAATAATTGATACAAAAACCTGTTGAAATGCCAAGTTATTAGTCTTTTGAAGTGCAAGAGAGAAAGTACTAGCAACATCCAAGTGAAAAACTGAAGGCAGACTTTCTGGCACCTGTAATAATTTACCTCTGCTGTGCAGTTATCAGTATCTTTGGAGAGTTGTCAGCCCAGAAGCTCTGTAGCATGTGTGGAACACTATAGTACAAATAACTAGATAGGCAAAGGTTCTAATCTCAATACTGGCAAGTAAATGTGTGTGATGTGTGTGTGTGATGTGTGTGTGTGTGTGTGTGTGTGTGTGTGTGTGTGTGTGTGTGTGTGTGTGTGTGTGTGTGTGTGTGTGTGTGTATGTGTCTGTGTGTGTGTAATGAGAAATATATATTGTGTGTGTTATACCATTTTGACTTGTGTACCACCCTGTAAACTTCCCATCACCCTACTTTACTAGGTCTGTTGATGTAATTCACCTTAGAAGTACCTTGGGAGTAGGTGAAATTATGTAATCTTTATGGTGCATCTGATTACTGCGTAACACTATAGTAGTAATAACTAGATAGGTAGAAATTCTAATCTCAATACTGGCAACTGTGTGTGTGTGTGTGTGTTTGGGTGAAAATCATATCCTGTTTGGATGATGCCATTTTGATGTGTGTACCATCCACACCTGTTTTCCACCTCCTGATGGCATTACTTTATATAGCATGGTAATAGCATCTGCCTTACATGCAGCATGGTAAACCATTTTGCAGGCCATAGCAGTCCTCCATACAGATGTGTATAGAATATCAATATGTTTGCAACCTATATGTGGTCTGTGCCCCTTAACAATGCCCATGTATGTGATATTGCTGTCAAATCAGCCACATTAAGTGTAGTGACAAACATGCCAGAATCAGGTATCATAACTGACTGAAACATCATGCTGATACAACGGCTGCTACACTATCACTTGTTCAGGCTTGTAGGAGCAATACATGTCTCCACATGCTATTTCTGGTGGGTTAACTCACCATTCATGGAGACATTCAGAACATTACGTGTTGTAAGAGGTAGTGTGTTATGTCCCAAGCATATAATCTATGTGGGGCATGTCATGTGTATGTAGTACTACCGTACATCAAAGTGGAAATATAGGTTTACTAATCTGTCTATTGCCAACTGTGTTTGTGTTATTGCATGCACATCCCCTGTGTCTGTCCTTACTGTGGGTCTGCACAGGATATACTATTTTGTCTCCCTGTTCCACCCGGTGAACTCAGGAATATATACCACAAACCTGTCATACACAGTATCATGCATGCCCTCATCAACTGCAGGGTTGATTGTATGGGAAAGAAATGGAAGGGCCAACAGGTGTCGACAGGTGAATCTGTTGCTGTTAATGTAATGGCTACACTTGTGAGGGACTTGCTGACAGTACTGCAGTAACATGTACTGTTTGTATGAGCCTGTGGTACTACACAATACTGAGGTGAAATGTCTAAAGGCTACCTGTCTGTAACAAGGGGTATGTCTGCAAGATCACAATGTCTGGCAACACCGCTCATCAGACACTGTTGTATGCATGCACACCTGTTACATGTACATATAAAGCTGTACCTTGCCTTTGACATGGTACATGTATTCTCACTCTGCCATACTCCATCTTGGGAATGTCTGCAGGGTCACAACCTCCAGACACATAGACACCTGGAACACAAACAGAATACAGCATGTCAGACTACAGTCAGTCAGTGGTACTAACAGCAATAATGTGTCCTGGCTAATAAGGTACATACACCTGTATGTGTACCCATAACAAATGCAAGCAGACAGCACCTTACATAGTATTACATAGCTACACTGTACTATATTCACCCTGTGCATCAGACCCATATTAGCATCTCCCTGCATCGATGTTATGGATGACAGGGATGTGGCACAGGTATCATCATATGCACAGGGTGTGGTGTGGGTTTGCCAGAGGCCTAGGCTGGGCCATAGGGTTGACATCATATGTGTGTGTTTGGAGGGGTATCCAATAGATGGGCTGTGCAGAGGTGCTGTGTATGTCTGGAGGTGACTTCCCTGTGATACAGATGTGTGTGTGTGTGTGTGTGTGTGTGTGTGTGTGTGTGTGTGTGTGTGTGTGTGTGTGTGTATGCACACAGGCATGCCGTGTGGCTGCCCTGTACAGGGGTATGTTGGACAGCTGTGGACCGTACATGGTAGGGTGTCCAGTTCACTGTCTCCAGCCACAGACATGGGAATTGGTCCTGCCAGGGGTATCACTGACACAACCAGGCACAAGGCCAGATGCAGTATTGCTTCCTGATGGTGAATGCTATCTGCTAGATCTGTGCCCCTGATGGAACCAGCCAGGACCACGTGCCGATGGCCTGCTCAGGTGTGATGTGGACAGTAACACCCCCTTCAGTAGCGCTGGTGTCACTGCCAGGATGGGAGTGTAAAGGTGCAATGCCACCTAGACTCTCAGCTGTTGTTAGTGCTGACCTACATCCATGTGGTCAATGCCCATCTCCCACCGCACTCTTTGTCACAGACATGTCATGGTCAAGGATTACCAAGGTCTCACCCCACCATCTATTCATGACCTCAGTATTTTTATGTGTGGCCTCAACAAGGTCATGTATGTCACCGCATAAATCAGGAAAAGTTGCATCCACCACCATGACTATTTGTCTGGTGTGGTGTTCACTACTTGCCTGTGCATCCATGACAGCCCAAAACATGCATCTGGTGACACCTACTGTGGCAGTTCTGTCATTGGCTTGATGAACAGTAGCCCTCCTGCGAGCACCCCTGTTCATCTACCTGTGTGGGACCTCACCTGCACTCTGGCTATGGACAGTGTCTATACTCATACGTGCCATAGTAACCACATTGGCCTGTTCCATGCCACCACTGGCCAACTGTCCATAATCTGTAGCCACTGGTGATGGGGTATGTGTGGGCATTGTCACTGTATGCTGAATGGTGTGGACAAGAGTGAGATGCCAACCAATGGCACAGATTTAGCCCTGACAACCCCACCTGTACCTCACTATTCCTATCATCACTGTCAGAGTCTACAGAGACAATGACATTAGTTTCCAAGCAGGAGGAGCCCCAAACCCCATCACCACCTGTGAGTGGAAGACAACATATGTACATTAATACCTGCACTTTGAGGTTGGCTGGTGCACACACACACACACACACACACACACACACACACACACACACACACACACACACACACACACACACACACACACACACACACACACACACACACACACACACACACACACACACACACACACACACACACACACACACACACACACACACACACACACACACACACACACACACACACACACACACACACACACACACACACACACACACACACACACACACAGACACACACACACACACACACACACTTACAGGTGAGGTGACACAAATTACGCAAATGGTGATATGCATGAAACACGGCCCTCAACATCATGCATTGCAGCCAGTTTTACTACATGTAACTAACAATATAGAACTTTGGAATACATGAGTAGTGTAATAGGTGATGTCCTTTCCCCAGCACAGACTGCACCCATGTGCACATAATTGCTGTTCACCTATATAGCAAAGTGGCAACTACTACAGAACATACCTCACAACTGTACAGATCCTCACAGGATGTGTAGATGACTGGTTCATATGCTATCTCTTTTCCTCATAACCCCTGTGTTTGTCTGATTCTTAACTGGGATGATCTGAGGAGTGACATCACTGATTAATGACATACATTTGAGTTTCAGACCTCCAAACCAGCAGTAAATGTGTGGTCACACAGCTCCTGTTACACCACTGACCTTCTAAGCTTACATTGGTATGATAAGTGTAGACAACCCTGTTAACATTCCATGTTCTTGTAATATATAAGATGAGACCGCAATAATACATTCCAATATATTACCCAGCTTTCATGTGACATATGACCTGTGCAATCCAATCGATAAAAAAATGTGTTACGTGTAAAATCGAATTAGTTAAATATGTACGATATGGTGGTTGCATAAGTGTGCAAACCCATAAAATGATACTTTGTTGAAGCACCTTGTAAGTGACTTACAGCATTCACTCTTCTTGTGAAGGTGTCTATCAGCATGGCACATCTTGACATGGCATTATTTGGCCACTCTTCCTTGCAAAGGTCCCCCAACTGTGTCAGATTGCAAGGGCAGCTCATGTTCACAGCCCTCATCAGCTCACACTGTGGTTTTGCTATCAGGTTTAGGTCTAGGCTCTGGCTGTGCCAATGAATAACCATGGGTGTGTTCAGGTGAAGCCATTCTTAGGTAGCTTTGGCTGTATGCTTTGGGCCTTTGACATGTTGAAGGCTGACACCTCTCCCTATCCTCAATGTTCTTGCAGATGCCTGATGGATGTGGACCAGATGGGAGTGTTATTTTGAACTGTTTCCTCCACTGTGACTACAGGCCCTGTTCCAGCTTTAGAACAGCATCCCCACAGCAGGCCAATGCCACCAGTATGATTCACCATGGGGATGGTGGTCTTCAGGTGAAGAGAGGTGTTGCTTGTGCACTACATGAACCTTTTGGTATTGTTGCTGTGAGGTCGATCCATAGTCTCATTGCACTGAGATTTTATGTGATGTATTGCAAGTTGTATCCACTCCTGGATGTTTTTTGGTGTGGGGAAATGCTTCATCTGCTGACCCTACTCAAGAGGTCAGACTTATGCAGAATATGTGAGATTGTTCTCACATGTAGTACCCAACACCAGTACTTGCAACAGATTCCTGCAGCACCCTCAGTGTTGCTGTATGTCTGCTGGCAGCCTCCCTGACCAGGTTTGGACATGTCTTTTCATCAGTTTTGGAGGGACATCAGGTTCTTTTCAACAGCACTGTTGTTCCATATCCAATCCACCTTTGGGTGACTGTCTCCACTGTGTTCCATGGTGTATGCAATGTTGTGGTAATGTTGTTGTATCCTACTCCTGAGTGGTCCCTTTAAAATAAGAGATCTCTTTGCTGCTTTGTAAGCTGTCTGCAAGCCATGGCTGTTGGTGATGAAGGCAACTGAGCAAATGTCATGAATATCCTACTTGAACAGCAGACTGTTGTTTGGTGTCAGTCTGAGTGCCTTTACTTGATGGCAGGTGTGTACCCAAGAAGACTGAATGTTGTCAGTAAATCACAAGCTGCTGCAATAAAATATTATCTGAAGGGTGTGCGCATATATGTATCCAGCTTATTATAAGGTTTGTATACTCCATATTCTGTGACCAACAGACTGGTTGGTTTTACAAGTGAATTGCTCATGTTATGGATCACATTAAAGGTTGGAAAAGGTGTAGACTGACATATTATGGCTCAGTTTGTATATATCATAAACACCTGGCATCTTAATAGGGGTGTGTACACTGTTTAAGTCCACTGTATAAAAGTAATGTTTCACACATGTCCTTACCTTAAGCCATCTGCTCCCGCATTTTGCTGGTTGCTTCCTGAAGTCTTTCACTGACAGGTTGTGAGGTATAATACAGGAATGTTACATTTTCTTCAGATAGGACCCCATGTTGACCACTGTGATGCAATGCAGTTAACCCCACCACATGTGAACATGCATATAAAGCAATACGGCTATGACTGACAGTTGTGTGCATGGTAAATTGCATGCTCTTCACATGTCTGGGGTATTGGAAAACCACAACAGAACAATTCCATACTCACCAGCTTCAAACTGCTGGCTCAAATGCAGACCAGAGGGACCTAGGTTGTTGTGGCAGAGAGGTATTGTCAGCAGACTCGCATGTGGCATTAGTACAGGATGGATGCAGCATGTCTGCACATTTACAGTACAACCCCCAATACTACACACTTTGCTGTCTTTCAATATAGATGTACAGTTCTCTGCATTAGAAAACCCAATCCACAGCTGCAATCTGACCTGACACATGCATGTAGATACTCTACAGATACAAGTATGTCTGCTACACTAGTCTAGTAATCTCCATTGTGGCCTTACCTGCATTGCTCCTCATCCATTGTGCCACCTCCAGCATGTGGGAGTCTGTACTCTGATGTAGTGGGATGGGTGTGCCAAGGTTGACGAGGAGCTCCTCCATGGGGGCTGCATGGCTGGGCCCTCCCCTGTGGCTGTGCAGTCCCTGGCTATGGCAGCAGCCCTTCACCAGGCATTGCATATGAGGCCGGTTGCATGATGCTGAACATGCTTGTATGTTTGTGCATGCAGCCCGGCATTGTTTAACCTGTGGACAAGGTCATTCCACAGGGCAGTCCTCTCCTGCAGATGTTGCTGTGTAAGGCCAAACATTATTCCATGGTTATCAGTGATGGTTGCGATAATCAAAGTTGTCTCTGCCTCTGTGAAAGGTGGATGCTTAGCATGCTTCATTTCACCTGAAAGACATAAACAGGGAAACACATCACAGGACCTTATATAGTTGGCAACATTATGTACAGAAATTGCACATCAACAGTGGATATTTGTAGCCACCACTCACAAGCCCACCATACCCCTGTAATTTATCAGCACAGTATCAGCTTGCATTGCACTCCTGGCCCTGATGTGTCATATTCCCCGCAATGAGGGACAGTTAACAACACAATCCTGTATTCCTCACTCATTTCTGTGTAGAGGCATGAAAGTGGCCCTCTTTCCATGTGTATGGGGTGTGGATGGTGCCAAGGCTATGTTTGACTACATTGTGTGATGGAGCTGAGACCACATGCCTGAGTTCATGTAGGATGCAGACAGGAATGTTATCAGGCCCCATGTAGACTTAGTGTTGTCGCCTTTCAATAGGCAATATGTACCTACTCACTGTTGATGAGAGGAGTGGTGCGGGTGATGTGTATATCTACCTATATGGATGGGGGGGCAGGAGGGGTGACATTATCACCTAACCTGTCTGATGCAGGTTGCCTATAGCCATGGCATGTGTGTATGAGATGTGACTGACCACCAGTACAGGGTGAATTATGTTGTTGCCTTTGAGAGTGACAACATATGTGGAGACAGCCATGTGATTGGCCTTGGTGGTGTGGATGTGTCTGATTTGTACTCATAGTTAGCCTTACAGTGATTCACCTGTGAACTTATACGCTTGTTCATATAAAGGTAGACATGCTTCCAAGTTGTTGCCTGCATCTATGTAGCCCTGTACAGCCACTATAGCAACCTATTATGTGGTTTGTGTATTGCTGCTGCTCACCAAAGGGAATTACTCTACCTTGGTGGAGGCGGGTTTTACAGGTCAGGTATTGCTGAGTCCATACAGCTGCATTGGATATATAAAGTGTACACACCCCTGTTACAATGTCTGGTCTTTGTGTTATACAAACATGGCACTACAATAACTTATTTGAAAACAGTTCCCACCTTTAATGTGACCTATAGCCTGTACAATTCAATTGAAAAACATAACAATCTGTTAAGGGAAAACATATGCAAATTAAAGTAAGTATAATAAGCTGGTTGCATGAGTATGCACACCCTTAAACTGATTCTTTCTTGAAGAACCTGTTGAAATAATTACAGCATTGAGTCTTCTTGGGTCAGAGTTTATCAGCATGGGACATCTTTACCTGGCAATAGTTGTCCACTCTTCCTTGCAACAGACCTCCAAATCTGTCAGTTTGTGTGGGCATCTCTTGTACACAGCACTAGTCAGGTCAACCCACAGATTTCATAGGGGACATTCCCAAACTGTAATTTTCATCTGATGAAGCCATTCTTTTGTTGATTTGGATGTATGCTTGGGGTCATTGCCATGTTGACAGGTAAAATCCCTCTTCACCTTCAGCTTTCTGACAGATGACTGAACATTTTGGGACAAGACTGATTGGTATTTTGAACTGTTCATAATTACCTCCACCTTGTCTAAAGCCCCATTTCCAGTTGAGGAAAAGCAACCCCAAAGCATGATACTGCCACTACCATGCTTCACCAGGGGGGTGGCATTCATTTGATGATGCAACGTGTTGTTTTGGGCCAAACATACCTTTTAGAATTGTGGGCCAAAGGTTCAACTTTGGTCTCATCAGACCATGACACATTTTCTAACATGCTTTTGGATGACTTGATGTAGTGTTTGGCAATGTTTATCTGGCTCTGGACATTTTTCTGTGTAAGAAAAGGCATCTGTCTTGCAACTCTACCCCATAGGCCAGACATATTGGTAATTCAGGATATTGTTGTCACATGTGGTACACAACCAGTACTTGCCAGACATTCCTGCATCTCCTTCAGTGTTACTGTAAGCCTCCTGGCAGCCTCCATGCCCAGTTGTCATCTTGTCCTTTCATCAATTTTGGATGGGCATCCAGGTGTTTGCAAGGTCACTATTGTCCCATATCTTCTCCACTGTTTGATTACTGTCTGCACTGTATTCCATGGTATATCCAATGTTGGGAACAGTTTTTTCTACTCTCTTCCTGACTGTTACCTTTCCACATTGAGATCCCTTTGATGCTTTGTAAGATCTCTGCAAAACATAGCTTTTGCTGTAGTAAACAACTGGGTAAATGTCACAAAAATCCTACTAGGACAGCTGCACATTATTTGGGGTTAATCAGAGTCTCTTTAATTGATGGCATGTGTGTACCCAAGAAGAATGAATGCTGTGATTACAGCAAGAGGTGCTTCAATAAACTATTATTGTAAGGGTGTGCACATTTATGCAAACAGATTATAGTAAGATGTTTATGTTTTATATTTTCTCCCCTAACAGATTTATTTGTTTTTCAATAGAATTGTACAGGTTATAGGTCATGTTCAAGGTGGGAAACATTTTGAAATGATTTTCTGTGGTCTCATTGTTGTATAGCACACAAACCTGGCATTTTAACAGGGGTGTGTACACTTTTGATATCCACTGGATGTAGGTGCTCATATAGCTGTTTGTGGTAGGCATGGACAGAGGGTCACAACACAGTTGGACACTTCTTCAATTACAACCTGATAATCATGCCTATTCTAGGACCCATGTCTGTGTCAGGGCAATGCAACAACCAGTAGCTGTAGACATATATGTCTGTTGTATGCACTGAAACTGATATTACACACATGTACAACATGCACAACTTATTTACCTGACTGCTTGCAACCCATGTCAGTCGTTTTGTGCCTTCTAGCTGAATATACGCTTACATACATGTGCTCAGGTGATACCTGGTATACATTTGTGTTCTATGTTAGTATGGCACATGGTATTTACAGTCTTGCTGCTCAGTCATACCTCTCAACCTGTTATAGCAGGACATCTGGACAATGGCACACATAAAGAGGTGGCAAATGTACATCAATATTGACACCGTATTAATATTGCTGTAACATACATAAGTAAGTTGATTGCACAGTAGGCTTTGGCATCACAGCAATACCTGGAGGATGTCCAACATTCATAACTAGGCTTTTATATTACAATGTCAGTGTTCACAGACTTGTCAATGGTTTGCCTGACATAACACAACTCTATGTCTAAGTGACTACAGATATCAGGTACACATGTGCTTATTGTCCAGCGGAACACTGGTATGACTTCACTATGTCACATGCAGTTCAACACACACTTCTGCAACAGTACTTTACTATGCACATGCTCTGTATAGGTCTCTTAGATTTACAAGACAAATGTGTATCATAGTTATATTCACAGCAAACATATGGATATGTACAACATCCCTGTAGTTGGCATAGCAGTGGCACAGGCAGCAGTGTTTGACAGATACTCCAGTAGTTGTCAGATGTGAGCTGTCCTTTCCTGGGGTGAGTCAGGGGCCTGAGCTGTGACCTTTGTCACTGCAAAGAGAGCCAGATGCTATGGCCATAGGTCCTGTTCAGCAGTATATCAGTACAGCAAGTCTTGCTGAGACAAATTCTTTCGACTTCCTATTTCCCATTATTACAGACTACCTAGTGCATTCAATTCCATGCTTACTTGTTTCACATACCTTTTTTTTAAGTAGATTGGGTAAGATATGATCTTCGGTTTTGACTGTTGATATACAGTTTTTCTCCCTGTTTTTTTTTCTCAGTTTGTCTGTGTTTCTCAGCTAGAGGTGTAGACCTGGTTTGAATAGGCAGCAGCTTGACTTTTGTAGGTATGTTCATGATCAGCTGATGGTCTGTGAACCAATTGGTGCTCCCCAGTTGCTAATTGAATGCAGAGCAGCTGTGTAGTTATTCCCATAGCCATTGTCATGGCAACACACTCCTATAATTGAGTAATTCAGTGGGTGTTGGCCCTTTACCTTGCCTGTGAGGAGGACATCCTGGAGATGTCTGAGATACAGCATTACAGACAGCAGGTGGGAATACCTCTTACAAAAAGACTTGCAGAGACAGGGCAAATAAACAGTGAAGAAGGTTCCAGACTTAGGGACAGAATGTGATTATTGCTATGATATGGTTTGAATGCTGCTAGTTTAACAGGGTTTGTCTGATCATGCTAGTTCTGCATGGATTTCAGTCTGACAACATTATGTGTCTGCATAGCTCTCAACTGTAGGGCTATCCACATAATGGCCAGATGTTTGCCTGTTATGTTTGGTCTGTTCCCCAGACAGTAGTTGTCCTTGGCAAATAAGTAGCATACGCTGGGGATTGCAGTCAGTAAATGCCAATATCCATTTGTGTTTCTAACTTTATATCCCTTAGAATATATATGTTACAACAAACCCTGTAACACCAGCAACTTTCTCAGTGTATAACAGAATATATCAAATATGTTCCTGTTTCTGGGCCTCTGTCCCCCAATTATTTCAGGCTTTGTCCAGATTTCATGCAGTAAGAGATTGATAGGTATGGTCTACCATTATTTAGTGCTGTCATTCCTGATATCATCCCAGTGATGTTGTGGAATCCCACACATGCTGTGGGGTAGGGGCCATAAATATGAGGGTAAAGGCTAGACAACATGTCAAGAGGTTGCTGTATAAAGAATGCTCTTACATGCCCCTGTAACACATTTTATGTGGGGGAGAGTAAGAAGTGTTTAAAAATTAGGCTGTTAGAACATGTGAGGGGGTATTATTAATAAGAAAGAAGACAGTTCTATAGCTGTACATTTTAATAAATCTCACCATGGGAACAGTAGTGAGTTACAAGGTACTGTTTTGGAAAAAGTCTGTTTCTCAGTCTGATAAAACAGTTATACAAGAACAATTGTTATGTAAAAAATCAGTTTATATTTTTAAATTTGATACTTTATCCCCTAGAGGTTAAATGAGGAATGTAATTGGAGTCTGTGTATTTAAATATGTAATTAAGTGTTAATTGGTTATTGTATTTAAGGCAAGTATTTTTTGTAATGTTTTACTCCTTGAAGGCTTTGGCCAAGATATCAGAGTATATTAAATTTGTGTGAATTATTGGCTAGTTGTTTTTCTGTTTACTATCTTCAGTCATTTTAGTTCTTTTGCTAAGAGGTCAGTGCCTGTCTGGCCATTGTGTTTGGTCTATCATGATTTTGTAGCAGCGTACTGTTTACTTATTAGTTGGACTGTGTAGAGGGGCAGATGTCAGTGTCATGAGTCCTTTTGTATCCAACGATGCATGCTGCTCCAGTTATGGGTGCTCTATCAGCAATATATGTTTGTATCGGCATTTTGAGACATGTCCCATACCACCCCACAATTCCGGCTACACTGTGACCTGGCACAGTATATATAGGGGTATGGTGTGACACTCATTGAGGATATATCTGTCTAAACAGCTAATATACTGTTGTATTTGGTAGCCTTACCGGTATGTAGCTGTGACTGTGGTGCAATTGGTTGTGAGTATGCACTTTCACACCGGTGTCTGTCTGTACAGTTCCATCCCTGTAGTGCATTATGTAGTAGCTAATGCATATGTAATTCCACAAAGCTGCCTTGGGGTAGTGATGTGTTGTCCTGACAATATTTTAGATGTTACTTGGTGACATGCTTGTCAGCTCAGTGTAGTTTCCCTAATATTACACAGCTGCCCCCATAGGTCTTGGGTCTATAAGACCAAAAGTTCATATGTGTGACTACATAAAAGTCGACACCTAATGCACAAAATCTGACAATAGCAAATGGCCACATAATAGAATTTTTCCCTAGGGAAAAAAACTTATGCGGCAGTTCACTAAATAAAAAAAATAATTTAACACCATAAACAGGCTCTGTCCCCCACACTCCCATAACTAAATATACCAACTCCGAGATGGCACTATAGGGAAGGAAAGGGCAACTCCATGAAGTTGGCCAACTATCTCCATGCCCTATGACATATTCATCAAATCACTTAAATGCAATTCGATGGATATGTGGCACTGTTTCTGTATTCGCTAAGAAGCCTTTTCATGCTTCTAATATAGACCCTAGGTCTCAACCCTCCAGGTGTTCATAGGATGTACAGTTGTCTGCTTTTTATATTTGGTCTGGTCCCCATGACATGTGTGTATTGCTGACAATTCATGGGGATGATGTGTGGAATGTACTCACTACATGATGACAAGCAATTGATTTCTCAGGCATCTGGTATTGCATTCAACATATGTTAGGATGGACAGTGTTACTGCAGTAACTTACGCAGTTTATCTACCCAATTATTTCCAATGTGTCCCTAATTCCATACCCTGGTCTCCCCACTTTGTCTGGCTTATTCCAGACTCCTTGTACTAAGGTGTTCTGAGGTATGACAATGCTGCATGTTATAGGAAAATTTTAACAATATAGCTGAGCTACCTGCTGCTTAACATTCACGTTTGAGCCATGCTTAAACCTGTTAAGTATAGCTGAGCATTGGTAACCACTGGTCACATTCCATTCTTAGAAAATAGCAGAGTAATGACTTCATTTAGTAAGTGTATATGATTTCCTTTACATAACATGTCTCTATGTGCTGTCATTACAGCAGCAAGAGGTGTCACAATACTGTATGTGACACTTGGGTAGACATGGGTGGTTTTACATGTCATATGCACTCACACTTCCATGTTAGACCAGCTACAGAACCCTGACTGACAAAAATCCTTTACCACATATTTCACTATTAAAATAGTATGTTTAACGCTGCTTTTCCATTTAAAATTGGATTGTCTGCCTGTTTTAGTACTCAAACCATGCAACCCTGCATGCAAAGCTGGGACTCTGGGCACTGCACTATCCTGTTCTGAGGATTAGAGCTATATATTTTTATGTAGCTCCTATTAGATATTAATATCATATTATTATATTAACTGTAGAATGTTGTGTTTTTTGGCCATGTCATTGAGGACTACTGTCATGTAATAATGGCATACATTTCAGTTTCAGACTTCTATCTTTCAGAACATTCATTCTAATGCATAACTTGTTTTCTTTCTACTTTCTGGCTGTCCTCTGTGCAGAAGGGATGACAGAAGGGTGCTCAGGCTGTGGTAGACTGCACTGCAGAATGTGTCTGAGAAGCCATGCCTGTGTTCATGTAGGATGCAGCCAGGAATGGCATTAGGCCTATAGAAACCTCTATATGTTGCCTTTATGAGGGCATTACAGACCTGCTTTGTGCTCATAAGGGAAGGGGAGTAGGTGCTGTACATGCACATCATGTATACCTATGGGGGGACAGGGGTGGTGATGTTTACACATCACCTGTCTGCAGCTGTTTGCCTATATCCTTCATGTGGGCCTTGCTCCTTTTCTTTTCCAGTGTGAGGGACATTTTTTATTTTTATTTTATTTTATTTCATTAACATTTGTTAACCAGGAAAGTCTGACTTGGAACAAAGCTAATTTTCAGCGTAGGCCTGGGGAGGAAGGCTCCAGATGCATGCCTTTGTAATGTGGGAGGAAACCGAGCACCCAGAGGAAACACACACAAATGCAGGTAGGACATGCAGACTTCACACAGAAGGCACCCCAGCCGAGAATTGAACTGAAGAACCTCTTGCTGTGAGGTAACAACGCTACTGCTGCACCACTGGGCCGTCCCATTACAGAGATGTGGGGGCTACAGCTTCACAGACAGTAGGTGGGAATACTACACAGGACAGGACAAGTGTGGACAGCCCAACAACATGGGGGACAAAGCTCCAGAATTGGGTACAGGTTGTATGTCAGTAGTGATGAGGGTTGCTAGATTGACAGGGTTCATCTGGACATGCATTTACTGAGTGACTTGATGTCTGACAGTGATATGTCTCTGACATACCTCTCAAATGGCATGCTGTCCACAGACTGGCCAGACATTTGCCTATGTTTGCTCTGTTCCCCAGACAGTAGTTGTCCTTAGGAAATCAGTAGGGGACTCTGGGGAAAGCAATCATTAAATAGTAAAATCCATTGCTATTACTGACTTCATATCCCTCAGAAAGGCTATATTTCAACAAACCCAGTAACACCAGCAGCTGTCTCAATGTATAACAGAAATATGTCCAATATACGCCTGTGTTTGGGCCTCTGTCCTCAAATTATGTTGGGTTTTGTCCAGATGACATGCACTAAGAGGATCACAGGTATTTAGTATAATTATGTATTTCTTTAATTCCTGCTACCATCCCAGTGATGTAGTAGACCTACAGACATGTTACAGGGAAGAGGCCATAGATATGAGCCCTCAGCCTGTACATTCTGACTTAAACCATACATTTGAGATCTCTGTGTATGCCTGGCCATTGTTAACAGACTGTCAGGATTGTGTAGAAGTGTATTGTGCACATGTTATTTGGGCTGTATAAGGAGGGATGTACATGTGAGTGTCATGGCCCTTTTCTATATGACTGTGCATTCTGCTCCTGTTTCTGTTTGCTATCAGCTGTTATATGTTTGTACGGGCAGACCGTAACATGTCCAGTAACACTTCCAGATTCCCATTACACTGTGGCTTGGGCAGTATATGTAGGGGTAATGTGTGAGTTGAAATGGGATATGTGTGTTCACAGTGTCATTATAGTGCAGTGTTCAGTTTGCATAGTCGTATGTCACTGTGACTGTGGTGCAATTGTTTGTGGGTATGCACTTTCAAACCAGTGTTTTCCACTGGTGTTATATCGCTGTAGTGCCTGTTATATTTGCAAATGCATGTGTACAGCCACAAATGTGGATTTCAGCAGTGTTATGTCAGTCTACTTGTAGTTTGGATGATGCTTAGTAGCTCAGTGCAGTTTCCCTACTTGTGTATGTCCACATATTCGTAGGATGTACCATTGTCAAGCCAATATCTTTGGTCTAGTCCCCATAACTGTTGTGTATTCCTGACACATTAATGAAATGATGTGAGGATTTGGGTCAATAACTAATGAGAAGCAATTGAGTCCCAGACCTGTGATATTTCAGTCAATATATGTTAGGACTAACAGTGTCAGTACAGCAACTTTCTCATTTTTTTTACTCACGTATTTTGGATACATCTCTGTTGTCATGCCTTTGTCCCCCCACTTTGTCAGGCTTGAGCCAGATTCATTGCACTAAGGGGTTCTGAGCGTACCTCTCCACTGCCAGGCTTTTCACAAAATGTTCAGATGTTTGGCCCATGCTTTGGTTCTATTCCACAGTTTATGTGTATTTGTCTGATAAATCACTGTGATAATCCATGGACTTATGTCAGTGAATAATGACATAACATGTCAGTTCCCATCCTCATATCCTTCACATGTTTCTGCTGAAATGCACCCTGTTGCTCTACAAATGTTTTCTTATGACAGCAATATTTGGAATATGTCCCTATATGTGGCCCATTTCCCCTCCACCTTGTACAGCCTTGGTACAGGTTTCTTGTACTAAGAGGTTGATAGGTATGGTTCTGAGATATAGCTGTACTGCACGTTATATAATATTCCTTCGTATATACATATATATATATATATATATATATATATATATATATATATATATATATATATATATATATATATATATATATATACATATATATATATATATAATCTCATCATCTTCTTTCAGCTGTTCCTGTTAGGGGTCGCCACAGCGGATTATCTGTTTCCATTTCTTCCTGTCCCCTGCATCATGCTCTTTCACACTAATCACACTAATCGCCTGCATGTCCTCTCTCACCACATCCATAAACCTTATCTTAGGCCTTCCTCTTTTCCTCA